>NC_064630.1:821866551-822478051 GCF_023864275.1 Schistocerca cancellata
AGTTTAAGTACCGCTGACCTAAGCAACTTGGTCCCATAAGACCTTATCACAAATTTACAAAATTTTAAATCCAAAATACTGCATCTCGGTTCTTAGTAGTGCCATAGGTAACTGAAGAGAGGCTCCAACTCGGATTGTGGTTAAGGGCGAATCCCAAGCGCATGGCTACGAACAATTGGGAGCGGAAACTTAATGTCATCGGAACCTTGTTTAAGGACCATGACATGCGATCGTTAGACAGACTGCAGAAAATTCAGTTTATAAATACATACATACTCAGCAAAATATATCATGCCACAGCAGTCTTACCGATACTCCAGGTTACCGCACATAAAATACCAGCTGTAGCGCCTTGGTATGGGTGGAAACAAAATATCTTCAAATTATTTTTCCACACGGCGACTTTGCAGAGGCAAAACGGAGGACTTGGAATTAAGGACGTGCTTTTAAACTAATACGTGCCACTAAGACAGGCATCACGAAACTTCTGTTCCCGTCGTTAGATCCTGAGAACAGGAACGCTCCTGTTAATGTAGCACATATAGATGCCAGCCTAGATTACGTCCCGAAAGTACTATGGCGATTGTAGCTGTATAAGACTTTCACCAGCACAAAGCAATACTAGAACCGTCTGTGATTATATTACCAGACATCGTCTTCACAACCCAATTCCGGTAAATTAACCAACTAAAAACTGGATGAACGTCTGTATGGTGCGACGTTGTAAACGAAACCATACCCACAGCGGAACGATTACGCAAAATCAAATTGAGACCATCTCCATACTGCGACAAATCTCGGCTTGTAGAAACTGTAGCGCACATCGTCTTATGTGAAAATAGAATCAGAATTTAGAATTAGACTAGGAGCAAATTAGCACTATCAACAGAACCGCAGAAAGTCATATACCGATAACTGAAGCTTTACAACCTGACTGGAAATGTTACCCGTCCGCAAAGAATAATAGTTATTCGTGGCTTCTTCGACAGTTTGTGTTTTACGTCTTAACAAACAAAACTTCGAACTTAGAAGAGTACATGTTTTATATTGCAGAAGATCATTTTAAGCTGAAGAAGAATAACAAATATACGGAATAGTTTCAAAATTTTTTTATCTATTGCTTTATGTGGGCTACAAAGAGGTGGACAGTTTTATTGATTAGAAGCAGAATATTATTCATTCACTTTTTTTATTCCTGGAATCTTCTTTTATGTTGGCTCTAAAATCAAAACTGTTCTAATTTGGCAAAATGCCTCCGGCTCCGAAATTTCTTTCATTTGTTGAAAAATATATGGCTTCCTTACAGACCTCATATGCATCCAATGGATAATAACTAAAATCGTTAATATATTTCTGAATGAATGTTTGTTACGTATTTTTCCGTCACCCTTTTCACTGTTATAAGTTATGTTCTACAAGGAACGCACGCCATTGGAGGCGGCAATCTGTAATTTATTTTACCTTAATTACTGCTTCAATTTTGTTCTACAATTTCAGGCATATATGGGAACAAGAATGGAATACATGGAAATGATGCAGTTACTCAGTGACAGGTATGGGAGAGGCATTGTGGCCAGGCCTCGGATCTTCGACCCCTGCCCTCTTTGCCTCCCCCTACCTGGTGCTGAAATTCTCAACTTAAAAAAAAATAAAAAAAAAATAGTGCAGTGGTCAGCACGTCTGTCTAGTAAGCATGAGGTCCAGGTTCGAAGCCCAGTCGGTCACAAATTTTCATCTGCCATCGTTGCAGTATTTCAAGGCGCTGTGACAGTGTGGACGTCTGTCCTTCGATATTTAAGATGTAATTGTTTTTTGAGGCAATAGAGGTGATTTGCGAACATTTGTCTTGCCATCAATGTAGCGGGAATTCAACGGCATACAACCCTTAGTCATTGCTTTGTGACATCGCTAACCCACGTCATATACATGCGAATCAGATTGATCAGATTGTAGTGCATACTTAGTCAAATAACGAATGATCAGTATACCAAGTATTTACGAACAGTAGAAGCAGGATTGCAGCGAACTGATCACTTATCCAAGTGCGACATAGAGTACCTGTGTAATGAGTTATTCCAGCTGCATAACTGAGGGTAATATTTCTTAAGCAATTCACTGCAGCATTAATGCAATTCCCGCACTATGATCTCTGTAGTCATACGGCATCATTAGCAGCTCGCGAATGGAGTACTATGTTCGTTAAATAGGATTACTCAAGCTGATGCCAAATAAAGAGAAGCGACGACGCCGCAACACTATCTTTACTGAAGTAGGTAGTCAGCGCTAAATTATGTGCGACACTATTAACGTTACTGTAAGCAGTCTGACAACAACAACACAACTACTTACAACCTGTACGATTATCATCACACAGTTGTAACTTGCAGTGATTACAAGTTGCTGACGTTTGTCAAGAATAGCGGAAAGCGCCTCTGAAGTTCCATTTGCATTACGCCTAGGACGGAAAGAATCCTTAATAACAGTAATAGGTCACCCAGTGAAGAGAAGAGTCCACGTATTGTCTCAAGTTCTGGCAGTTTGATATTAATGCAGTTCCCGGTGGTTTCACCCTAACGGGTTCCTTTGGCTACCGGAATACTCATATCACATCAGAGTGTAGCTGCTAGAACGCTCAATTACCTTAATAACGCCTCATTCTGGATTGAATTCGACTCGGAAAGCGACGTTAATTTGACGTTTCCGTCCATCTCATGACGTCTTACTGTATGAAGTCTGAAGTGCACGCACAGTTGTGTTGCTTGCCGCATGGATTCTGTGAAGTGTTGTGGCAGCTGGTAGTCATGGCTGAATACAGAAATGTGCAAATATCCTCACTGCTCTAGGGAACTAATCTTTGTTGTATTTTTTCCATGCCGTAATTAGCACAATAACATAAGGCTTATTCTGCTAAACAACTTGATTAAGAATCTCCTAGCGGGAGTAATGCATGAAAGGAAACAGACTGTTGGGCAAAAGAATGGACAGCTCCCTGCTTTTTGCGTTTCCGATAGCGCCTACGATAAGAATTTGGTGTCATATTATGCTTCAGAACCCTAAACTGTTTATTTTTTTTTACTTCATACTAAAACAAAAGCTATAATATAAGAAGAAATGACATATGCTTCTCAGGAACTTTAGTTTTTCGTGTTTACTTTCTCACTTCATACTAAAACAAGGACGTTGGTATGAGAAGAGGAAATGAAATATACGCTTCCAAGACATATTTCCTTGTGTGCTACTACTGCGTACATGAAAGCCCTGCAGCTAATTTTTGTATGTTGGATAAATTTTGATATCACCTCACATTCCTTTGTGAGAAGCTTCCTATTTTCTTGGGATTCAAATAGAGTGGACATTTCATCACTGGTTAACATTTTGGTGACTAATGACATGATACCCGTTGTAATTGCTCCATGGCACCTGTGAGTAGAGTCTCACGTTGAGGCAATATTTATTGTTGGTTGTCTCTCTAATGTTAATAGTATTGATTCAGATTGTGCGTAAACATGAAAACAAACACACAAACACACACACACTCACACAGTCATTGGTTCCAGTGAGGGTGACGACTACTGTGTGTTGAACAACACATGCAACAGTCAATTCCTCAGTTGGCGTCGAGTGGATGAGATTTTTCAATACTTTGCATTGCAAGAATTGAAAAGAGGAGAATGAAAGTAAATGGACTTGTATGCTAAAGAGCTGCAACAAAGCAAAGCTTGACCGATTATCAGATAATTGTCCATGTGGGTTTTGTTTACGAGTATACTTTTAGTAACCAACCCACCCACCCTCATTACGTAAGATTTCTTGAAGGCGTAGAGGCATTGATTTCATTAAGTCGTCGATAGTGTAGCGTGATGGTTTGCTTCCCACTATACGTTTTCTATATTCGTCCGAAGGTCGCTTGCATTTGTAGGTCACATGGCAATGACCTTGTTACCTCTGCCCACATATTCTCTATCTGGTCGATGTTCGGTGATCGTGGAACAAACGGCAACAGCTTTATCCTCTCTTGGCCCTGAAACCAATCTCGCACTGCTCTGCTATGATGGATGGGGCTCTGCTACTGTAAATAAACTGTTATCTCGTTACTTCATATATTCATATTTAAATAATGTATTTATAATATGCTAATTGTATTAGTATTTTATATAGTGTTTAAGAATTCAGGCCCTGTCATAGATAAGTGATCTACATTCAACAGTCCGATTAAGAATGTGGTTTACCCAGTCTATCATATGATGAGAGCCATAGTCGGATATCCACATTAAGACTGACTGGCTGAATCCAATTTAGAACGATATGGTATCGAAATGAAATTACAGAAATCGGATAATTTGAACGTCTGTATTGCAACAATGCTGCGCACGTAATTCCTTTGAAGGAGTAACATTTAGCAACTGTCTAAGAAAAAGCGAGAAATATGTCTACTAGCAGCGTAATTATAACCCATATTTAAGTGATGGAAATATTGAATCGAACAATATACATCTATTTCAGTGGTGGGAAGATACACCATATCGGATTTGCTGATGGCATAATAATGATAATAATAATAATCCCACATATGGGTGGTACCGAGGAAATCAAATACTTGGAGTGGACCAAATACTGACACAATCCTGAACGGCTACTCAATCCGTTGAACCCAAAATCCAGACACGTCTGAATGAAAATCACCGCTACTCTGGTCACCGTCTGTTAGCTTAATGAGCTCGGCTGAAAATATTTGCTTCCAAAGGCTTCAACACCCTCTGGTCCTGTCCTGGGGAGTCCAGGCTAGCACGGCAGAGAATATCGAAGATCTCTGGTAAATTTCCCTACAAGCAGAAAACATGCATTTGAAAACTTGACTTCGATACATTGATCAAACACGAAAACTGAATAATCTCACATAAGAAATCCACCGACAAAAAGTTCTCATCCTTGCTCTTCAAGAACCACGACTAACTGACAATGAAGCCTTGCATTACGGAAACCACTGCATCTTCAAGAGAAAAATACAACGAAAGGTAGCGAAAGGCGCAGCAATCTTCGACATGGCATTTCTCGAACACAGATCTATCATCAACGCTGCCAAAGAAATCACACCCATCAACAATCGACTTATGACTATGCTCATTCAGAGCCCCAGTAAAAAATATACACTCATCAATGCACACGCCCCCACCAGCATCGAAAATAAGAAAAACACCGAAAATGTCGAAAAATTCTGGAACACACTCGAAAAAACTGTGAGTAAAATTCACCAACATGACGTGAAAATAGTAATGGGAAACTTCAACTCTCTATTTGGGACAGAAAGAACCTATAGAAAAATCATTGGTACCAATTCAACACACCGAAACACTTCAATCAACGACACACGTCTGACTGACATTTGCCAACAATTCAACATCAAAATGATGTCTACCCACTTTAGGAAAAAGCCAGTTCCCAGGTAACAAGCTTGGCTACCTGGTGCAAGCTCCTTTCGTTCGCCTTTCGAGACTCGCTGAAAGCCACATTTTTAATTGTTTTGTAGCAGAGCTACAAGCAGGCAGACACAAACTCAATAAGGGAATCATAAGACAACGCTCGAGCAAAATTCGTCTTGTTACTTTCAGTAACCCTCAGTGCCAGAGCGAAAACCTTACGGTACCGCCAAATTCATAATGCCACTTTTGTTTTCTGCCGACATACTTTTTGTTGTTGTGAATACATAATTTTATCTATGAACTTCCACATTTTCATTATACTTGCGAATGATACAGGTAATGAAGTAAATACAGACCTTTCGAAGTCAAAAGTCGGTAATATCCTACTAATTCGTGTTAAAATAGGCTCAATCGTCTTACAGAGACTTAATGCTTTATTTAGATAGACTGCACTCGTGATATTTCTGTAGTAAGCTGAATTTAATTTGTATTAGTATAGTGAATATTTTAATTGCGTTTTTCATTAGTTTACTGAACGCAACAGTAATCATCAAGGAGAAACTAATCAGCAGCAGAATTTTCTTTCACGATATCTAAAAGAATCTGAGAATGCTAAAGTATTTTACTAATTCTACGCCCGTAGAAACCTACTGGTTCTAACGATGCCATTAAACCAGTGTAGTTTTAAGAATATTTTCATCTATAAATGAATTGCCTTGCCGGTTGATCGATCAAGAGCTGGAAAGGTAAAATTTTACGAGTATATGACGAGAGGGACAAGTGCTTGAGAGAGGACTTCCCTATCAATACAAGTGCCTGAGAGACGACTTTCCTATCAATCTCCTGGATAGTTTTGTTGCTCAAACCAACAGAGTGCGTTATCACGCAGTAGCACAGGTGATGTAGTTTTGTTGTTCGATTTTCTTACACTGCGACCGAAAGGTGTCTCAGCTGCTGGCAACAAATTCCAGCTGTGTAGCACACAGTCTCCTTGGGACAGAATCCGCAGCCCAAAACACACTTTTGGAGCTATAAGATGTAAAATATTATGTTTCATTTCTTCTTAGGAAGTTAACGATAAAGGCATCATAACACGTCACCAGTAACAGTATTGCTTAGGAATGCTCAATGAGCGACCTGATGACGTTCAATAATAGTCACTCCGTTAATTTTTTTGTTTCGAATTAAAGCACGCAGTACTCCTACACCAGACTTCTGAACTTTGCCTGTTGAATGCAAATTTCGCATGATGTTTAAATGGTAATCCATCACATATATGAGTAGTGGAGACTTCCTTAATGTGTAAAATCATTCATGCCAGAATGATCTGGCGTATTTTTCCCAAAAGCACTCGCTCCACACACAGTTCAATTCTTTCTAGCTGCCTCCTCTGCATTCACCCCTCTGTTATACCAAAAGTAACTATTTTGTTGCGGATGTTTAACCTTTATCCACTTGCGTATCAGTTCTACAATGCTTAACCGTAGTTCATGATTTTCAAGTATGCAAAATCCAATGCTTAACTGCAAGATAATAACTAGAACTTCAAATCTGAAAATGACAGATGATACATGCACTGAAAGGGTCGCGCTGCTTTCACCTGGGCGGCGCCGGATTTCAGGCGGTGGGTGTCGTCTGGCCGGTGGCCGGTAGCCGCTGCAGCGCGAGGAAACGCTCGAGCGTAAGCTGTTCTGATCGCGACGCAGCTACGAGCTGTCCTGCGGAATTGTTTCTGGAAGTACTTGTTATTGCTGGTGGGTAGAATGTGAAGCGAATTATCTTCAATGTTCACTCAGACTCATAACTTTAGACGAGGGCTGAAATGTGCTAAAAAAAATAAATAAAATATAGTTGGACGCGAAGAGGCGACTATAAGTTTAGAATGCAAGACGATTACCGCTACACTACAGGCTCGTACAACCCGACAGCATCTCGGAGGTAGACAACACTTCCTCCTAACACTTCCGCGTCTTGCAGTGTTGCCAGATTGTGCAGATGGGCGGTCAGTTTTATTGGCCACCTTAAGTGAACGACTCGGACTTAGTCTCTGTGGCGGCCAGCTGGCAGTCAGTTTTTATGTCTAAGACTGTACATTCAGACCATCCACTCACACTAATACTGCAAATATCCAACACTTCTAATTATTAACCTCTAACCTCCATCACTGCTGACTACTCACTCCCAACTTCCATCACAGCTGGCTGTTCACCTCCTACAACCATCACTGCTGACTGTTAACTTCCAATTGCTAGTGCGACCAGCCACAGTCTATTAGAGAGGGCGCACAGTGCTGTCCGAGTTATTAATGCTTCCACCATACAATCACATAAACAGCCTCCATACACTGCTACCAATTATAATACTTCGTCAATAATAAAACACAAAATACAAAATAATACTGAGAGAAAATCAGCAATGGGTGGACATGTCTCATAAGTTTTTCTTGTGAGTGTTACCGCTGTGTCTTAGAAAGAGAGACGTAATCAGCCAGAATTTAAAAAAAAAAAAACCTGATCACAACAACTACTGTATGTCACTGTCACAGCGGTCTTGGTTCTACAGGTGCACACAAGTATCAACGTTAAAAGCTATACTGGCTTTATAAATCGAGGTACGACATTACCTGTGAATGAGGTGGTTTTTCCAGACAAATACCAACACGGTGATCGTATTAATGTGTATTATCAGACCGGCAGTCCGGTTACACGTAGTCCGTGACGCAACCTCATGATAAAATTGCTGAATTTTCAAAGTGATTCAGCTAAAGAACGTGGTATGTAAGCGGTATTTGCGACTCCCTCACGCCACGAAGCTAAATATTTCTATAGTACTTGTAACATATTCCGTCTCGATACCACGTCAGAGGTTCTGTGATGTATCCACTGAGTTAAAGGCAATGAATGATTGACAAGGATCACAAACAGTATTAGATGATGTGCTGATTGAGTTCGTAAGAAAATATACACTAGCTTTTCAGATCTCCAGTGTTACGCTATCTGCTAGAAATGATGTCTATGATCTGGAATCAGGTCTTTACATTCAAGCACATACATGCATTGGATCCTACTGACAAGTCCTTTAATGGTTACAACCACAACTCAGTGATATTTTTGGCACTCTCATATCTCGAAACGAGTCACTTTTCTCAAACCTATCTGCTACAGTAAAATTCCAACCTGGTTTTAGTCAGTCCACACGCAACTTGCTACTGCTGCCATTTCTATAGCTTTGTAAATGTGACCATTCCAATTTAACTTGCAACTGAGCAGAAGTCGGAGAATGCCATATCCACCACCTTCAGAAACCCATGTAGAAACAGAACGAGCTCAGTTAGTGAACGGGACCCATGTTTTGACCATTCGGCGGAAATGCGCTCATTGTGGTGCGTTTCCAAAACAGATACAGATACTACAGTCCGAAGCAGATCCGTGTCCATTCACATCTATCAGCCCAACATGGTATCATAGTTATTCTGCACCATCCAACAGAGAAAAAATACGAACTGTAAAAGCTCCACTAACTTCATCCGATATAGAACTCACCTAGGCAGCGATGTGTAGCTGCTTTGGGGGTCCAGCACGGAGAGAGAGCTGTCGCAATGCTCCCCAGAATAGTGTAGGGTGTATTTCTCCTAGCATACCCAATGGAAGAGCTCGTCCATTTCTGAATTCGCATGTCAAACTGCTGCTGCTGCCGCCCATGTGGGACGACCCTATTAAGTAAACAGGTGTTGATCCACTGCAGAGTCCAGTTTAAGGTTTCATCACCTGTACTGTAGGAGGATGGTCGTAACCCGCGGACTATACTGTAAATCGCAAGACACGCTCCCTGTGGCCATGTCTCATTGTTTGAAACATTTTTTGTTGTTGTAGCACACTTTGTACACTGCTATAAATTTTGTTTTTCCGCCATGACTTCGAGGCCTGTGTCGCGTTATAAACTGACATTAAGACGTTCTGATCCACGAACTATAGCAGAAAACTAGACACCACACAGCGTAAATCATACTGTTTCTGCGGCTACCATAACACACCACACACACTGGATGATTTTAAATAAAAGATAGTTACAACATAATGAAACTGGTAGTGTTTGGTAGCGTTGTGGAGAGATTCGTAATTACAGTCCGAAGCTGATTCACGAGCTATACATATAATAAACTCATCTGTCGTTCTCATGGAATGGCTGTTGATTCTACATTCTGTTTCGACTGATTCATCATAGTGCAGTCATGTACGCGATCACTGTTCGGTGCTATCCACCCCAGAAGGTGTTGTCCATCCACCAGAACCAATTTCTCCAACTCAAACAAGCGATGTCAGTCAGTCATTATGTGGTAACCAACAGCATGCCGGTGGACGGGTGGGATGCAAAAGACATAATCGATTTACTCTAATAATAAGCATCACATTGATAGTGCGAACAATTTTAGCAACTTTACACGAATTTCAACACCGACCAATGATGTGACAGCATGTTTCCCAATTTCAGCATCATAGCTAAACCATCCCTTCTCCACTTTTGCGAGTATAATTGCAAACGTGGATAGATGACTGTGCAACATGTCCATTCATTGTTAATTCTCGACAGCACTCTACATATTTCTAACACCTCGAGCATAGTGCTTAATTTATGATCTATCTCTCTGCGTATGGGAGTCACAGAGCATTCTCGCTGTCTTAGGGTAAAATTAGAGAGTGAAAGACTCTTCTCACACTGTCATTGACCAAACCGCCCTGCAGCACCGTTACGGATTTAATCTGCAACCAACCAAAAGTAGGCCGCTACACTCCATGTTGTGTGACTGAATGGAGCTTGCCGAGTCCTCACCCAACCAAATACACAAGATTTCTCGAGATGCGCCCATGTCGAGGAGGTCAGCACTCCTTATCGATGTATAGTAGCAGATTTCAAAGTGGCGTGATGTAATAGGAGATGGTTAAGAAGAACAGGAAACAGGTAATTTTTATGCACGATGGAGCTCCAGAAGTATGGAGTTCGGCGCAGTTTTACGTTAATCATCCAAGCTATCAACTCTAAAGTATTGTTCTAGATTCTAGGTTCAGTACCTGGAAGGTATTGGTAAGAGAGAACATAAATACACACACTCCTAAGGCTGCAATGTTCTGCACTTAAAACGGGCTGTAATGTTAGACTGCTTGCGTTTCCGCCCTATCAGTCGTATGGAATGTGGAACTGTTAATATACCAATGTAAGAAATATATTTCAAGCAGATGACATACATCCGTCTTCTCGGTTTCTCTATGATAAACCATGTTGTCGAACGGAAAAACGAAAATATTTCTTCCTTAAAATATTGGCTCTGTGTGATACGAGTACAGTATAGCTTTCTGGAGATATACAGCGCCCACTGTTGCCATCCGATCTCAGTTCGGAAATTATACTAGCCTGCATCAGCCCTATAGAAAATAATAGCTAGTAACTGCGAATACCTCTTACAAGGAAACAAATGCATAGCAGTCGTGTACGACATGTGAAAATTACAAGTCATTCCGCCACTAACACTGTAAACAGAACATCTGTCAGACAAATGTATACACGTTGATTGGCAGTGCCTCACAAGCGTCTACCGCTAACTCAGTTATGAAGCTGAAGTCTCGATTCTGCCAAGGTGCGACAGGGGGGACGGAGTACATCGCATAAATCAAAGTTCTGCCAGGATGCATCAGTCACATGACGTAGCTTGTTTTCTACTTGTATACAGCCACGTGTTCTGTTTGTGATTTAACGCACTGTCTACTTGCGATCGTTAACAGTAAACCTGTCGGTCATCACGTGTGATGATTCGTGACACATTCGTCTTAACGGACTTTGATTTATGCGATGTACCCCATCCCCCTGTCACAGACTTCAGCATCATACCTAAGTTAGCGATAGATGCTTATAAGGCACTGCAAGCCCCATGTATACATAGAAACCGTGAAGACGGATGTATGTCATCTGCTTGAAATATATTTCTTACATTGGTATATTAACAGTTCCACATTCCATACGACTGATAGGTCGGAAACGCAAGCAGTCTAACATTACAGCCCGTTTTAAGTGCAGAACACTGCAGCCTTAGGACGGCAGGGAATTGTACCTGGTACTTCGCATCACAGGATCATGGCACCATGGAGCTATCATCTTTTAGTAAAAGTAACTGAAGTGTAGTATCAGACGCCTGTCTATGAAGACCATTTCAATAACGATGCTAGAAAACTACACCACTGGCCATTAAAATTGCTACATCACGAAGATGACGTGCTACAGGCGCAAAGTTTAACCGACAGGAAGAAGATGCTGTAATATGCAAATGATTAGCTTTTCAGAGCATTCACACAAGGTTGGCGCCGGTTGCGACACCTACAACGTGCTGACATGAGGAAAGTTTCCAACCGATTGCTCATACACAAACAGCAGTTGACCGGCGTTGACTGGTGCAACGTTGTTGTGATGCCTCGTGTAAGGAGGAGAAATGCGTACCATCACGTTTCCGACTTTGATAAAGGTCCAGTTGTAGCGTATCGCGATTGCGGTTTATCGTATCGCGACATTGCTGCTCGCGTTGGTCCAGATCCAAACACTGTTATCAGAATATGGAATCGGTGGGTTCAGGAGGGTAATACGGAACGCCGTGCTGGATCCCAACTGCCTCGTATCACTAGCAGTCGAGATGACAGGCATCTTATTCGCATGGCTGTAACGGATCGTGCAGCCACGTCTCGACCCCTGAGTCATCAGATGGGGATGTTTGCAAGACATCAACCATCTGCACGAACAGTTCAACGACGTTTGCAGCAGCATGGACTATCAGCTCCGAGACCATGGCTGCGGTTACCTTTGATGCTGCATTACAGACAGGAGTGCGTGCGATTGTGTAGTCAATGACGAACCTGGGTGTACGAATGGCAAAACGACATTTTTTCGGATGAATCCAGGTTCTGTTTACAGCATCATGATGGTCGCATCCATGTTTGGCGACATCTCGGTGAACACACATTGGAAGCGTGTATTCGTCATCGCCATAGTGGCGTATCACCCGGCGTGATGGTACGGGGTGCCATTGGTTACACATCTCGGTCACCTTTTGTTCGCATTGACGGCACTTTGAACGGTGGACGTTACATTTCAGATGTGTTACGAGCCGTGGCTCTACTCTTCATTCGATCCATGCGAAACCCTACATTTCAGCAGGATAATGCACGACCACAACTTGCAGATCCTGTACGGGCCTTTCTGGATACAGAAAATGTTTGACTGCTGAACTGGCCAGCACATTCTCCAGATCTCTCACCAATTGAAAACGTCTGGTCAGTGGTGGCCGAGCAACTGCCTCATCACGATTCGCCAGTCACTACTCTTGATGAACTATGGTATCGTGTCGAAGGTGCATGGGCAGCTGTACCTGTACAAACCATCCAAGCTCTGTTTGACTCAATGCCCAGGCGTATTAAGGCCATTATTACGGCCAGAGGTGGTTGTTCTGCGTACTGATTTCTCAGGATCTATGCACCCGAATTGCGTGAAAATGTAATCACATGTCTGTTCTAGTATAATATATTTGTCCAATGAATACCCATTTATCATCTGCATTTCTTCTTGGTGTAGTAATTTTAATGGCCAGTAGTGTAATTAGGAAGCTGATGTGACACGCAGCTGTAAAGCATTAAAAGGTTGCACTAAAGAAAAGGCCTTGGTGCAAACTGAAAGGGTCACAAGATGTAGTTAGCGATTACGTCTTGTGACATAACATATAACAGGTTTTGATTAGAGCTCAGTAGTCTACATAGGTTGTAGCAAACATAAACTTGTGTTCTGTCACTGTATTCTTCATTGACAAGATATTAACTGCAGTTCCAAAAAAGTGCAGGGTTGCATCGAAAAAACTGCAGTTGCTTCCATACCTCGTTAGATAAAAAAGTTTATGGTATTAGTTGCATGATGTGATATTATTGGATTTCAGACATTTTGCATATGAGAAAAGGACAGCCACCAAGCTGTAGTTTGCAGTGATACTAAGCATGACAACACGAGAGTAAAAAAAAACGAAATCTGTTTATAACGTTCGCCTACACCAAGACGCGCGGCCAGCGTTTGAAAGGTACTTTTAAATACTATGACTCGCTGGGCGCAGATATTTAAAATCATTGCCGCAGCGCTTGATAGCAAGAAGCTGCGAAACAGAAGAAAGAACAATTTATCATTTGTTAGGAAAATTCTAGAGTCTTTATAGTTGGTTGTACTTCTGGTCGCCGATATGTTAACATGTACTTCATTACCTTTGATGTTTGGTTGCCGACTTGTTAAGACGTGTTGTGTAGCACCGCTACAAGTTTAGTGTGAAAAACCACGTTATCATCAAGAAAGAAAACGCTTTTGTAAACCTAGTGACGATAAAAATACTTACGCGCACGCCAGGACATTTAATTTTTACAAAATATCACACATACAAAAGCAGCGATTGTTGGACTGCTCCATGTATGAGAAAAACATAAAAATGTAAGTTTTGTATTCATTGTAAATTTGGTAATGTTTATAGTTTAACGCCTTTCTTCTTTGAGAATATACTTGTCCTCCACTGTACAGAAAATCTATGCTTATTCTTTTCTTTAAATTAACCACAAATAATGTTTATGTTTAAATGAACTTTGTTACAGGTTCGCTCTTTATCGCGGTGTGTCGATTGTATTTGGGAGACCATTAACGTGTTCAATTTACGATCTGACAACTTTTTTTACAAAATTTCACTGTTTTGCATTCATTTCCAATTTTTTTTTATTATTGAAATAGGTCCCTTAGGTAATTTCATTGAAGAGTCTGATTGCGTGAAAGCAATCCGGGTTAAGAGGTCATTTGAGAAACTATTTTCACGCAATCAATCCGTACGTCTCCTAAACACAATCGAGAACCGACGCATCATCGATCATTCATTAATTTTTCTCTTTTTCCAAGTCGTACCAAGAAACGGCCAAGGAGAACTGCCGTGAGTACGCAATCTAGTGTTAAAAGGTTGCATTCTTTATCTTGTCGGCAAACATTGCCATGAATTATCAACATCAATGTTATATTTGGTTAAATGTGAAAAGCCAAAAAAACCTTTTAACGCTAGATGTGGCGCCCGAACAGGGACCTAACTAAAAAACTAATTTGTTCTTTTTATTTTCATGCTACCATCTGGAGAAAATTGGAAGCCAAAACCAGTGATAAAAAAAGGACGCATATGCAGAAAATCGCAGCAAGAATCCACAACAGCAATAAATAGCAGCGCGCAAGACAACTAATGTACGATGTTTCATTACGTTTGAAGCTTTGCGTACCGAGCATTCAGTCGGCTCGTGACATTCACTCTCTACGCTTTTTTCCTTTTCCTCAAGCAATTTAATTTCCAAATTTCTGTTTCCTTTTGCTATTAGATCCGCCTCTATCACATCATTTCGCTTACAATAGTTAGAAATAGTTAGCAAGAATTCCATTGTTGTGCATTTTAGTAAATCACAATGGCCGCCAGTTTCAGTGCTCTATAAGTGTTTTTCATTTATTTTATCTCTCTCGTTGCCATATTGGCATTTTCGTGTGTCAGAGTTTCAATTGTTTATAACGCGCAAGCAATATCTGAGAAATCAGGACGCGAAATCCTTGGCGCACCTGACAAGTGAAAATCATAATTAAAAAAAAATTAATCTTTTCTAGCTCGTGCAGTGTAACTACTTTAAATTTACGATGGCTGATGAGCAACCAAGGCAACTTAGACCGCGCGCGGGTGTAAACAAACCTGAATCTCGTAGTGAGGGAACAACACAGGACGAAGCGACACGTGAGCTGTCGGCGCCACAGACCGCGTCGCAGTCACGTGAATGCTCGCTGTCAGATATACTAAAATTGTTTGCTGATATGAAAACCAGTTTTGAAGCAAACATGGGTAATCTTGGAACGCAAATCAGTCAGTTAACAAACCAAAGTGACAATCTTGGAACGCAAATCAGTCAGTTAACAAACCAAAGTGACAATCTTGGAACGCAAATCAGTCAGTTAGCAAATCAAAGTGACAGCAGATTCAGCAGTTTAGAATCAAGGATAGAGGACATCCAAGCACAAATCAAAAATTCGAATGACACCATGGAGGAAAAAATTAAAGCCATTACCACTGCTTACGCAAGCGAGCTAAACGCAAGCGTACACGCAAAAATTGATAGTGTTCTTTCGATGGTGGAATCCGCCGAGACCAATATTGGTAGCAAGTTCATAGATATGCAGGCCCAAATAGATGTGTGTAAATCAACTGCGAGTGACTCTTTGAAACATTACAGTGATGTTTCAAAGAGAGTAAGCCAATTGACAGAAAGTGTCAACCACGTTGGCGAGCGAGTCGAAGACCTTGCTCAGCAAATATCCGATGTCAATATTGACAAAAAGATCGCAGATGTCAACACCGGTATAAGCAATACACTTAATAGGGAATTTGAAGAGTGGATGCAATCCAAAGAACAGTACATTGTCAGCAAGGTACACGCTGAACTAAAGGGTACGGTAAAATCTGCAACAGCAGAAATCTTAACCGCTCCCGGTACTTCTGGTGACACTTTAACCAGTGAATTAGGTGAAATCAGACGAGCATTTAGCCACGATCTTCCGGAATGGAAACGTCAGCTAAGCAATGATATAGATCAACTAAAACGACAAGTTACGGAATTGCAAGGTGACAATCAAAGTGAGTATTCGCTACCGCCAGAACACGATAATCATCAATATCCCGAGTGTCAGGTACAATTCTCACCAACAGTAAATAATACGCGTGGCGAAACTTCTACGTCACGTAGTCATGCCGATCAACTAACACTCGTTGAACTAATGCGAGACGAGAGTGTGCTAAAACACAGAGCTTTTCAGCCTTTTATACCTGAAAAATGAAATATACATCCAATAGTATTTCTAAAATCATTCACAGGCGCTTTACCAGAATCATGGAACGACAGGCAGCGGATACAGTTCATCTTAGGCTATGTACACGGTGAAGGATCAATTTGGGGTACAGAAATAATAAACAAATGTCACACCTATGCAGATTTTGAAAAGCATTTTTTGAATAAATTCTGGAGTTCAGGTATACAACAAAGACTCCGAAAAGAGGTTTACAACGCCGAACCTTTCAACACCAAAGGAGGAGGTTTGAGACGTTATTTTGAAAAATATCTACGTAAAATTCAGTATTGGGACACGCCCATTTCAACCAAAGATGTAATCATGATCTTAAAGTCAAAACTTCCTGTGTCAATAAGAGAAAAACTAGTTAATGTGAGTGAAGAAGACCTAGAAGCCTTTCTTTCTGTTCTTGACAATTTGGATATGATCTATGAGGATGTGCGTGCGAGCGCGCGGAATAATTATAATAATGGACCGCCCGCTCCGCAGCAGCACATAACGAATTGCGTCAATGGAATGTCGTACCAACATAACACGGGACAACCAAACGCTCACCCTTACGGCAATCATAACAGTTTCAACCGCCGTAATGGAAAACAATATAACAAACATCCACACCACAATAGGTACAATCCGATTTATCAAAACACACAGCAACAATACGGTAATTCACCGATAAATCATAACGGTAATTACCAGTACCAGAACAACAAGACGAATAATGGAAATCGTCACAAGGGAAAGAAATGGAACAATTATAACAATCCACAACAGTACAGTCAGCCGAGTCACTTCACTCCCTCTCAGCAAATAAATTTTGCACAGCCGAAAAATGCGACATTTTCTCACCAACCCAACCAACAGTTCAGGAACAATAGTCAAGACAATTCTTCGCATGCTTTTCCTGACACCGACGGTCATAATAGCAAAGGAAATCCGACCATGTTCTACACACGGGCGAACCAAGCACCAAACGCGATGTCAAGTAACACGCAATCGATAGATTCACAAGTCGTATGGGATACGAAGGCAAATTTTCGACCTGGTATGTCACAAAATACTAGTCAAGTAAAAATAACTGACATTTCAGCTCCACCCCAGTCGGAAAACCATTAGCAGCTTCTTTAGGCCTCCACGGGGAAGCTGCGGAACCAATAAGTTCTCATATCTTTAACAACTCATGCCAACCTAAGAAAAAAGGCGCATGACAAACACATTAGCAAAGTCTTATCGTATCGTATAAATGAACGAGTGCTATTAAAGACCCACTTCAAACCATCTTTGATTCATCATAAGAATCGCAAGTGGCAGCACTTGTATGAAGGACCATATATTATCTTAAGAAAGCCGCACATTGGTTGCTATCTATTAGCTGACCCTGTATCTGGACGAATAAAAGGATTGTTTCATCACGCAGACTTGAAGAAATACCGAGTCAACCATTGAAAATATCTGTTAAGTTAAGCTGCTAAAATAAAATATACACACACTATAAGTTGTCATACTATGTGTGAAGTACCAACGTATGTAAGAGTAGTGCACAGGACTAACACCCTGTCGACCTGCCACAACAAGATAAGTAATTTATATGAGCACCTTAAGTAAAACACATTTATTGTTAGAGAGCAAGATTTGCCTTAGATGTAAGTTAGTTTTAAGTTAATTGAGCCATGAACGGCCACAGCCGAAAGAGCTGACATATATTATAGTAGGGACGTGCTAAGTGCCACCTGCTACCACTAGTTTTAAGTATAGCAAAGCTCTCTCCTCTTGAATGAAATAAATTAAAATGATCATTCAGACCAGAATGATTGCTCGTAGGTAAAAAATAAATAAATAAATAAATAAATAAATAAATAAAAATTATCAAGGTCGCTTACTCTAATGAGGTAAATGTTATGTTATGCATAAGGAGTGTATGACAACAAATTTTATGAGACCACCTATGAAAGGCAGCAGGCAAAAAGCAGCAGCTTAGCATATAAGAATCAAGTAAGTCAATAACGATCCAGGTAGCAGGAAAGAAGTACGCAACTCAATTATTTTATTATAATACGGAGAAAACCGTATACGCTCATAACAATTTTACGGCACAGTGCAGCTGAAATACAAAGATCATTTATAAATAAATTAGTTTAGTACTAGAAATATCTATTTCAGGTCCTCGAGATACGACGATTTTTTTTTTAGAAAACAATTTTACGATACATGGAACAGAAGATAGTTAACAGACACAGTTCACTGCTAATGCATGGTTTAAGTAATTTTAGATATGCATAGAAAATTGTTTAGAGAGCTGGATCAGACGACACTGAAACTACTGTATCGATTTAATTATACTATTTGTCATGAAAAACTAAGGTGATAATAATTTATGTTAAGCTCATCATATCATACGTCATTAACACTATGTCTTCAAATCTCTTCACTCCATAAAAGTCTTTTGTGTTTTCCTCTAACCAGTATCCTTACCATCCTACCTTATCCAGTAGAGAAGTGAATTTTACGAGCTGGTTGCATGATTGATACATACAGGCTATACGAATGGATAGTCGTGACACATTGGTTGTCGACGGGCTATGCTTATTCTTCGCAAATTGCGAGTTCAATTAAGATTTGTTATGTGCAATTGCACGACAGGGAACACCAAGCTTCCCAATTACCCTAATGGTAGTTTGAACACGAACTGTTCATCACGTAAACGAAGCCACATTGACTATGTCTTCAAACTAACGACGTAATAGAGAGAAAATAAAAGAGCTGAACTTGCGAAAAGAGTAACTATTGTAAAAAGAAAAGAATAACAAGATTTCGAACAAAGTGTAAACCTAAAGTGCCTTGGAAGCACAAACTACGAACAAGAGACACGCTTTTCGTCAGGCCTTGTAGTCACAGAGACTAAATATTTCTTTGTAAATAATTTTTTGACATGATATGTATACTAAATGTTAATTGTACTTTGTAGTAATAATGCAGTCAGTAATAAATGGACACGTATGTGCTGCTGCGTGTGAACCGACTATAGACAAGTAATTAATGGACACGTATAAAAGTGGTGCGTGTGAACCTTAACATGACGACAAAATAAATGTGAACACGAATTAATAATAAAGTGTGAACTGAAAAGGTGATAACTCCAAGGACACGTGTGAAATACCGCGTGTGAAGTAATGTTATAAGTACTTGTACCACGAAACCACGATGTAGAAAGCCGAAGAGTGAAAGTGAATAAGTGTTGTACTTACCACAAACGGTACTGTACGCCTTTCCACGGACACATTCTTCGAAACAGCTGCGGGAGTCGCCGCATCTGGCTGCTTCCGTAATCCAGAGTCGATGAAAAACTGTGTAAAAACTCACACCACGGCTAGTAGACACCTAACGCTCTGCTTCTCGCAGAATACTGCTGCTAGCGTTGTGGAACTGTCAAGTTATTATCACGTGATTGTGACCAACGGACATAACACTGTGTACCCTGAGCGCTCAACAATCAATTTTTCTTTGCACAACGAGCGCGGATGCCAAATGTGTTTGAAATGCATTCAAAATAAAATATGATAAAGCAATGAATTAAGCACTCATGTACCTTGTGAAATTATAAAGACACTAATCGGAAGAGTCTTAAGCTCGATTTTGACAATAGCTACCGAATTTACTGACCAGGCCGAGTAATGACGAAAACGTGTCGAACCAAGTAAAACCAGAAAAATAGATAAATATGAGAACTAAGCATTCCTAAGAGAATGAGACCTTATGTACATAAACAATTGTTATCCTTACCAAATCCAATTTTCTTTTAGACTAAGTTATTAGTAAGTAAGCACATTCTAATACAGATTTTTTTTCTGTATTTTTTATGTACGAAAACATAAATGGAAGCACGGACAACTGTCAAGTGAAATAGAGACCGCCACCATACGGCTCAACATGTTGCAGAACCAGTCTTCCAGTTCCTGACCCACGACGTATTTCCAACGCAACATCACACCCCGACAACTACTCCAACTTCCACAGTGAAAGTGATGCCCTACTTTTCCTCCACTGTGCAAGTGTAATCAATTTCCCCACTCAAGTACAGTGCTATCATTTATACCCGAAGTTCTACCACTCCCAGTGCAACTCATACCTACCCAAGTGTAGTGAAACATTTTTTTTTTTTTGCAGGTCATAAAAGCCACAAATAAGTAAAGTGCTACGTATTTACTGCAAGAAATCTTCGACGAAACAACGACAAAAATATTCCTGTAGTATGTCACTGTAAAACAAGAATGTCAATTTTTTGTAACATATTTTTTCCACGAGTGCACACAGCACCCAGACTTCCTGCGAAGTCAAGTAATTTATTTCTTTGTTTTTTTTATATTTATTATGCCATGTATAATGTATATACACTCCTGGAAATTGAAATAAGAACACCGTGAATTCATTGTCCCAGGAAGGGGAAACTTTATTGACACATTCCTGGGGTCAGATACATCACATGATCACATTGACAGAACCACAGGCACATAGACACAGGCAACAGAGCATGCACAATGTCGGCACTAGTACAGTGTATATCCACCTTTCGCAGCAATGCAGGCTGCTATTCTCCCATGGAGACGATCGTAGAGATGCTGGATGTAGTCCTGTGGAACGGCTTGCCATGCCATTTCCACCTGGCGCCTCAGTTGGACCAGCGTTCGTGCTGGACGTGCAGACCGCGTGAGACGACGTTTCATCCAGTCCCAAACATGCTCAATGGGGGACAGATCCGGAGATCTTGCTGGCCAGGGTAGTTGACTTACACCTTCTAGAGCACGTTGGGTGGCACGGGATACATGCAGACGTGCACTGTCCTGTTGGAACAGCAAGTTCCCTTGCCGGTCTAGGAATGGTAGAACGATGGGTTCGATGACGGTTTGGATGTACCGTGCACTATTCAGTGTCCCCTCGACGATCACCAGTGGTGTACGGCCAGTGTAGGAGATCGCTCCCCACACCATGATGCTGGGTGTTGGCCCTGTGTGCCTCGGTCGTATGCAGTCCTGATTGTGGCGCTCACCTGCACGGCGCCAAGCACGCATACGACCATCATTGGCACCAAGGCAGAAGCGACTCTCATCGCTGAAGACGACACGTCTCCATTCGTCCCTCCATTCACGCCTGTCGCGACACCACTGGAGGCGGGCTGCACGATGTTGGGACGTGAGCGGAAGACGGCCTAACGGTGTGCGGGACCGTAGTCCAGCTTCATGGAGACGGTTGCGAATGGTCCTCGCCGATACCCCAGGAGCAACAGTGTCCCTAATTTGCTGGGAAGTGGCGGTGCGGTCCCCTACGGCACTGCGTAGGATCCTACGGTCTTGGCGTGCATCCGTGCGTCGCTGCGGTCCGGTCCCAGGTCGACGGGCACGTGCACCTTCCGCCGACCACTGGTGACAACATCGATGTACTGTGGAGACCTCACGCCCCACGTGTTGAGCAATTCGGCGGTACGTCCACCCGGCCTCCCGCATGCCCACTATACGCCCTCGCTCAAAGTCCGTCAACTGCACATACGGTTCACGTCCACGCTGTCGCGGCATGCTACCAGTGTTAAAGACTGCGATGGAGCTCCGTATGCCACGGCAAACTGGCTGACACTGACGGCGGCGGTGCACAAATGCTGCGCAGCTAGCGCCATTCGACGGCCAACACCGCGGTTCCTGGTGTGTCCGCTGGGCGGTGCGTGTGATCATTGCTTGTACAGCCCTCTCGCAGTGTCCGGAGCAAGTATGGTGGGTCTGACACACCGGTGTCAATGTGTTCTTTTTTCCATTTCCAGGAGTGTATGTATGTGTCTCTTTATCTTAATTTCATTATCTTTTACCGAGAAATGAACATTTGTTATCGTTGTACAATACATTAGAAAATTAGAATTGTCATGTAGTTACCCTATGGACAAATTACTATCAATTTCAGTCGTACGAATATACTTACCTGATACACTGTATGTTAACCACTTTGCTTGATGTAATATGTAAAATCTATTGTAAAGAATTTTTGCAAGTAATACTAACTTGTTTCACGAAAGCAATAATATCACGACTACGCGTGAGTCTCGATGATCCTGACGGAGTCATCGATCCTCAGGCGGGAAGGAATGTGATATTATTGGATTTCAGACATTTTGCATATGAGAAAAGGACAGCCACCAAGCAGTAGTTTGCAGTGATACTAAGCATGACAACACGAGAGTAAAAAAAAAAACGAAATCTGTTTATAACGTTCGCCTACACCAAGATGCGCGGCCAGCGTTTAAAAGGTACTTTTAAATACTATGACTCGCTGGGCGCAGATATTTAAAATCATTGCCGCAGCGCTTGATAGCAAGAAGCTGCGAAACAGAAGAAAGAACAATTTATCATTTGTTAGGAAAATTCTAGAGTCTTTATAGTTAGTTGTACTTCTGGTCGCCGATATGTTAACATGTACTTCATTACCTTTGATGTTTGGTTGCCGACTTGTTAAGACGTGTTGTGTAGCACCGCTACAAGTTTAGTGTGAAAAACCACGTTATCATCAAGAAAGAAAACGCTTTTGTAAACCTAGTGACGATAAAAAATACTTACGCGCACGCCAGGACATTTAATTTTTACAAAATATCACACATACAAAAGCAGCGATTGTTGGACTGCTCCATGTATGAGAAAAACATAAAAATGTAAGTTTTGTATTCATTGTAAATTTGGTAATGTTTATAGTTTAACGCCTTTCTTCTTTGAGAATATACTTGTCCTCCACTGTAAAGAAAATCTATGCTTATTCTTTTCTTTAAATTAACCACAAATAATGTTTATGTTTAAATGAACTTTGTTACAGGTTCGCTCTTTATCGCGGTGTGTCGATTGTATTTGGGAGACCATTAACGTGTTCAATTTACGATCTGACAACTTTTTTTACAAAATTTCACTGTTTTGCATTCATTTCCAATTTTTTTTTATTATTGAAATAGGTCCCTTAGGTAATTTCATTGAAGAGTCTGATTGCGTGAAAGCAATCCGGGTTAAGAGGTCATTTGAGAAACTATTTTCACGCAATCAATCCGTACGTCTCCTAAACACAATCGAGAACCGACGCATCATCGATCTATCATTAATTTTTCTCTTTTTCCAAGTCGTACCAAGAAACGGCCAAGGAGAACTGCCGTGAGTACGCAATCTAGTGTTAAAAGGTTGCATTCTTTATCTTGTCGGCAAACATTGCCATGAATTATCAACATCAATGTTATATTTGGTTAAATGTGAAAAGCCAAAAAACCTTTTAACCCTAGAATTGGGAGGCGAGTATCTCTTTCGGATGCACTATTTCTTCTTTATTGCATCCGTCGATTCCACACAATGACGAATTAACACAGAAATTGTGTCGCTATGAAATACTATTGGTTCAAAGCCTTCTCTTTCTATATCGAGGAACGTTTCTATGGCAACGACCGGATCTTATATTGGGAGGCGAGTATCTCTTTTCGGATGCACTATTCCTTCTTTATTGCATCCGTCGATCCCTCACAATGACGAATTAACACAGAAATTGGGTCGCTATGAAATACTATAGGTTCTATGCCTTCTTTTTCTAAATCGAGGGACGTTTCTATGGCAACGATAGGATCTTCTATTGGGAGGCAAGTATCTCTTTTCGGATGCACTATTCCTTCTTTATGGCAACCGTCGATCCCTCACAATGACGAATTAACACAGAAATTGCGTCGCTATGACAAACTATATGTTCTATGATTTCCATTTCTAAATCGAGGAACGTATCTATGGCAACGACAGGATTTTATATTGGGAGGCGAGAATCTTTCTTCAGATGCACTATTCCTTCTTTATTGCATCCGTTGATACCTTACAATGACGAATTAACACAGAAATTGCGTCGCTATGAAATACTATAGGTTCTACACCTTCTCTTTCTAAATCGAGGAATGTTTCTATGGCAACGATAGAATCTACTATTGGGAGGCGAGTATCTCTTTTCGGATGCACTATTCCGTCTTAATTGCATCCGTCGATCCCTCACAATGACGAATTAACACAGAAATTGCGTCGCTATGAAATACTATAGGTTCTATGCCTTCTCTTTCTAAATCGAGGAACGTTTCTATGGCAACGACAGATCTTCTATTGGGAGGCGAGTATCTCTTTTCGGATGCACCATTCCTTCTCTACTGCAGTCGTCGATCATTCACAATGACGAATTGACACAGAAATTGCGTCGCTATGAAATACTATAGGTTCTATGCCGTCTCTTTCTAAATCGAGGAACGTTTCTATGGCAACGACAGGATCTTCTATTGGGAGGTGAGTATCTATTTCGGATGCACTATTCCTTGTTTATTGCATCCGTCGATCAATCACAATGAAGAATTAACACAGAAATTGCGTTGCTATGAAATACTATAGGTTCTATGCCTGCTCTTTCTAAATCGAGGAACGTTACTATGACAACGACAGGATCATATATTGGGAGGCGAGTATCTCTTTCGGATGCACTATTTCTTCTTTATTGCATCCGTCGATCCCTCACAATGACGAATAAACACAGAAATTACGTCGCTATGAAATGCTATAGGTTCTAAGGATTCTCTTTCTAAATCGAGTATCGTTTCTATGGCAACTACACCATCTTATATTGGGAGGCGAGTATCTTTTTCGGATGCGCTATTCCTTATTTATTGCATCCGTCGATTCCTCCCAATGACGAATTAACACAGAAATCACGGCGCTCTGAAATACTATAGGTTCCATTCCTTCTCTTTCTAAATCGAGGAATGTTTCTATTGCAAAGACAGGATCATATACTGGGAGGCGAGTATCTCTTTTCGGATGCACTAATCCTTCTTTATTGCATCCGTCGATCCCGCACAATGGCGAATTAACACAGAAATTGCGTCGCTATGAATTACTTTAGGATCTATGCCTTCTCTTTCTAAATTGAGGAACGTTTCTATGGCTACGACAGTATCTTATATTGGGAGGCGAGTATCTCGTTTCGGATGCACTATTCCCTCTTTATTGCATCCGTTGATCCCTCACAATGACAAATTAACACATAAATTGTGTCGCTATGAAATACTAAAGGTTCTATGCCTTATCTTTCTAAATCGACGAACGTTTCTATGGCAACGACAGGATCTTATATTGGGAGGCGAGTATCTCTTTTCGGATGCACTATTCCTTCTCTATTGCAGCCGTCGATCCCACACAATGGCGAATTAACACAGAAATTGCGTCGCTATGATATACTATAGATTCTATGCCTTCTCTTTCTAAATCGAGGAACTTCTCTATGACAACGACAGGATCTTATAATGGGAAGCGAATATCTGTTTTCGGATGCACTATTCCTTCTTTATTGCATCCGTCGATCCCTCACAATGACGAATTAACACAGAAATTGGGTCGCTATGAAATACTATAGGTTCTATGCCTTCTTTTTCTAAATCGAGGGACGTTTCTATGGCAACGATAGGATCTTCTATTGGGAGGCAAGTATCTCTTTTCGGATGCACTATTCCTTCTTTATGGCAACCGTCGATCCCTCACAATGACGAATTAACACATAAATTGCGTCGCTATGAAATACTATAGGTTTTATGCGTTCCCTTTCTAAATCGAGAAACGTATCTATGGCAACGACAGGATCTTATATTGGGAGGCGAGTATCTCTCTTCGGATGCACTATTCCTTCTTTATTGCATCCGTTGATCCCTTACAATGACGAATTAACACAGAAATTGCGTCGCTACGAAATACTATAGGTACTATAGCTTCTCTTTCTAAATCGTGGAACGTTTCTAAGGCAACTACAGGGTCTTCTATTGGGAGTCAAGTATCTCATTTTGGATGCACTTTTCCTTTGTTATTGCATCCGTCGATCCCTCACAATGACGAATTAACACAGAAATTGCGTCGCTATGAAAAACTATATGTTCTATGATTTCCATTTCTAAATCGAGGAACGTATCTATGGCAACGACAGGATCTTATATTGGGAGGCGAGTATCTTTCTTCAGATGCACTATTCCTTCTTTATTGCATCCGTTGATCCCTTACAATGACGAATTAACACAGAAATTGCGTCGCTATGAAATACTATAGGTTCTACACCTTCTCTTTCTAAATCGAGGAATGTTTCTATGGCAACGATAGAATCTACTATTGGGAGGCGAGTATCTCTTTTCGGATGCACTATTCCGTCTTAATTGCATCCGTCGATCCCTCACAATGACGAATTAACACAGAAATTGCGTCGCTATGAAATACTATAGGTTCTATGCCTTCTCTTTCTAAATCGAGGAACGTTTCTATGGCAACGACAGATCTTCTATTGGGAGGCGAGTATCTCTTTTCGGATGCACCATTCCTTCTCTACTGCAGTCGTCGATCATTCACAATGACGAATTGACACAGAAATTGCGTCGCTATGAAATACTATAGGTTCTATGCCGTCTCTTTCTAAATCGAGGAACGTTTCTATGGCAACGACGGGATCTTCTATTGGGAGGTGAGTATCTATTTCGGATGCACTATTCCTTGTTTATTGCATCCGTCGATCAATCACAATGAAGAATTAACACAGAAATTGCGTTGCTATGAAATACTATAGGTTCTATGCCTGCTCTTTCTAAATCGAGGAACGTTACTATGGCAACGACAGGATCATATATTGGGAGGCGAGTATCTCTTTCGGATGCACTATTTCTTCTTTATTGCATCCGTCGATCCCTCACAATGACGAATAAACACAGAAATTACGTCGCTATGAAATGCTATAGGTTCTAAGGATTCTCTTTCTAAATCGAGTAACGTTTCTATGGCAACTACACCATCTTATATTGGGAGGCGAGTATCTTTTTCGGATGCACTATTCCTTATTTATTGCATCCGTCGATTCCTCCCAATGACGAATTAACACAGAAATCGCGGCGCTCTGAAATACTTAGGTTCCATTCCTTCTCTTTCTAAATCGAGGAATGTTTCTATGGCAAAGACAGGATCATATACTGGGAGGCGAGTATCTCTTTTCGGATGCACTAATCCTTCTTTATTGCATCCGTCGATCCCACACAATGGCGAATTAACACAGAAATTGCGTCGCTATGAATTACTTTAGGATCTATGCCTTCTCTTTCTAAATTGAGGAACGTTTCTATGGCTACGACAGTATCTTATATTGGGAGGCGAGTATCTCGTTTCGGATGCACTATTCCCTCTTTATTGCATCCGTTGATCCCTCACAATGACGAATTAACACATAAATTGTGTCGCTATGAAATACTAAAGGTTCTATGCCTTATCTTTCTAAATCGACGAACGTTTCTATGGCAACGACAGGATCTTATATTGGGAGGCGAGTATCTCTTTTCGGATGCACTATTCCTTCTCTATTGCAGCCGTCGATCCCGCACAATGGCGAATTAACACAGAAATTGCGTCGCTATGATATACTATAGATTCTATGCCTTCTCTTTCTAAATCGAGGAACTTCTCAATGGGAACGACAGGATCTTATAATGGGAGGCGAATATCTTTTTTCGGATGCACTATTCCTTCTTTATTGCATCCGTCGATCCCTCACAATGACAAATTAACACAAAAATTACGTCGCTATGAAATACTATAGGTTCTATGCATTCTCTTTCTAAATCGAGGAACGTTTCTATGGCAACTACACCATCTTATATTGGGAGGCGAGTATCTTTTTCGGATGCACTATTCCTTCCTTATTGCATCCGTCGATCCCTCACAATGACGAATTAACACAGAAATTGCGTCGCTATGAAATACTATAGGTTCTATACCTTCTCATTCTAAATCGAGGAACGTTTCTATGGCAACTACACCATCTTATATTGGGAGGCGAGTATCTTTTTCGGATGCACTATTCCTTCTTTATTGCATCCGTCCATCCCTCACAATGACGAATTAACACAGAAATTGCGTCGCTATGAAATACTATAGGTTCCAGTCCTTCTCTTTCTAAATCTAGGAATGTTTCTATAGCAATGACAGGATCATCTATTGGGAAGAGATTATCTCTTTTGGAATGCACTAATCCTTCTTTATTGCATCCGTCGATCCGGCTTAGTGATGAATTAACACAGAAATTGGGTCGCTATGAAATACTTTAGATTCTATGCCTTCTCTTTCTAAATCAAGGAACGTTTCTATGGCAACGACAGGATCTTATATTGGGAGGCGAGAATGTCTTTTCGGATGCACTATTCCTTCTCTATTGCAGCCGTTGATCCCAGACAATGACGAATTAACACAGCAATTGCGTCGCTATGAAATACTATAGATTCTATGCCCTCTCTTTCTAAATCGAGGAACTTTTCAATGGCAAGACAGGATCTTATATTGGGAGGCGAGTATCTGTTTTCGGATGCACTATTCCTTCTTTATTGCATCCGTTGATCCCTAACAATGACGAATTAACACATATTTTGTGTCGCTATGAAATACTATAGGTTTTATGCGATCTGTTTCTAAATCGAGGAACGTTTCTATGGCAACGACCAGATCTTATATTGGGAGGCGAGTATCTCTTTTCGGATACACTATTCCTTCTCTATTGCAGCCGTCGATCCCGCAAAATGACGAATTAACACAGAAATTGCGTCGCTATGAAATACTATAGGTTCTATGCCTTCTCTTTCTAAATCGAGGAACGTGTCTATGGCAACGACAGGATCTTCTATTGGGAGGCGAGTATCTCTTTTCGGATGCACTATTCCTTCTTTATTGCATCCGTCGATCACGCACAATGACGAATTAACACAGAAATTGCGTCGCTATGAAATACTATAGGTTCTTTGCCTTCTCCTTCTAAATCGAGGAACGTTTCTATGGCAACGACAGGATCTTATATTAGGAGACGAGTATCTCTTTTCGGATGCACCATTTCTTCTCTATTGCAGCCGCCGATCCCTCACAATGACGAATTGACACAGAAATTGCGTAGCTAAGATATACTATAGGTTCTATGCCTTCTGTTTCTAAATCGAGGAACGATTCTATGGCAACGACAGGATCTTCTATTGGGAGGCGAGTATCTCTTTTTGGATGCACTAATCCTTCTTTATTGCATCCGTCAATCCCTCACAATGACGAATTAACACAGAAATTGCGTCGCTATGAAATACTATAGGTTCTATGCCTTCCCTTTCTAATACGAGTAACGTATCCATGGCAACGACCGGATCTTATATTGGGAGGCGAGTATCTCTCTTCGGATGCACTATTCCCTCTTTATTGCATCCGTTGATCCCTCACAATGACGAATTAACACAGAAATCGCGTCGCTATAATATAGTATAGGTTCTATGACTTCTCTTTCTAAATCGAGGAACGATTCTATGGCAACGACAGGATCTTCTATTGGGAGGCGGGTATCTCTTTTTGGATGCACTAATCCTTCTTTATTGCATCCGTCAATCCATCACAATGACGAATTAACACAGAAATTGCGTCGCTATGAAATACTATAGGTTCTATGCCTTCCCTTTCTAAATCGAGTAACGTTTCTATGTCAACGACAGGATCTTCTATTGGGAGGCGAGTATATCTTTTCGGATGCACCATTCCTTCTCTACTGCAGTCGTCGATCATTCACAATGACGAATTGACACAGATATTGCGTCGCTATGAAATACTATATGTTCTATGCCTTCTCTTTCTAAATCGAGGAACGTTTCTATGGCAACGACAGGATCTTCTATTGGGAGGTGAGTATCTGTTTCGGATGCACTATTCCTTGTTTATTGCATCCGTCTATCAATCACAATGAAGAATTAACATAGAAATTGCGTTGCTATGAAATACTATAGGTTCTATGCCTGCTCTTTCTAAATCGAGGAACGTTACTATGGCAACGGCAGGATCATATATTAGGAGGTGAGTATCTCTTTCGGATGCACTATTTCTTCTTTATTGCATCCGTCGATCCCTCACAATGACGAATTAACACAGAAATTGCGTCGCAATGAAATACTATTGGTTCAAAGGCTTCTCTTTCTATATCGAGGAACGTTTCTATAGCAAAGACAGGATCTTCTATTGGGAGGCGAGTATCTCTTTTCGGATGCACTATTCCTTCTTTATTGCATCCGTCGATCCCCCACAAAGACGAATTAACACAGAAATTTCGCCGCTATGAAATAATATAGGTTGTAAGCCTTCTCTTTCTCAATCGAGGAACGTTTCTATGGCAACGACTGTATCTTATATTGGGAGGCGAGTATCTCTTTTCGGATGCACTATTCCTTCTTTATTGCATCCGTCGATCCCTCACAATGATGAATTAACACAGAAATTACGTCGCTATGAAATACTATAGGTTCTAAGGATTCTCTTTCTAAATCGAGTAACGTTTCTATGGCAACTACACCATCTTATATTGGGAGGCGAGTATCTTTTTCGGATGCACTATTCCTTCTTTATTGCATCCGTCGATCCCGCACAATGGCGAATTAACACAGAAATTGCGTCGCTATGAATTACTTTAGGATCTATGCCCTCTCTTTCTAAATTGAGGAACGTTTCTATGGCTACGACAGTATCTTATATTGGGAGGCGAGTATCTCGTTTCGGATGCACTATTCCCTCTTTATTGCATCCGTTGATCCCTCACAATGACGAATTAACACATAAATTGTGTCGCTATGAAATACTTAAGGTTCTATGCCTTCTCTTTCTAAATCGATGAACGTTTCTATGGCAACGACAGGATCTTATATTGGGAGGCGAGTATCTCTTTTCGGATGCACTGTTCCTTCTCTATTGCAGCCGTCGATCCCACACAATGGCGAATTAACACAGAAATTGCGTCGCTATGATATACTATAGATTCTATGCCTTCTCTTTCTAAATCGAGGAACTTCTCTATGGGAACGACAGGATCTTATAATGGGAGGCGAATATGTGTTTTCGGATGCACTATTGTTTCTTTATTGCATCCGTCGATCCCTCACAATGACGAATTAACACAGAAATTACGTCGCTATGAAATACTATAGGTTCTATGCAATCTCTTTCTAAATCGAGGAACGTTTCTATGGCAACGAGAGGATCTTATATTGGGAGGCGAGTGTCTCTTTTCGGATGCACTATTCCTTCTTTATGGCAACCGTCGATCCCTCACACTGACGAATTCACACATAAATTGCGTCGCTATGAAATACTATAGATTCTATGCCTTCCCTTTTTAAATCGAGGAACTTTTCTATGGCAACGACATGATCTTATATTGGGAGGCGAGTATCTGTTTTCGGATGCACTATTCCTTCTTTATTGCATCCGTTGATCCCTCACAATGACGTATTAACACATAAATCTCGTCGCTATGAAATACTTTAGGATCTATGCCATCTCTTTCTAAATCGGGGAACGTTTCTATGGCAACGACAGGATCTTATATTGGGAGGCGAGAATGTCTTTTCGGATGCACTATTCCTTCTCTATTGCAGCCGTTGATCCCAGACAATGACGTATTAACACAGCAATTGCGTCGCTATGAAATACTATAGATTCTATGCCCTCTGTTTCTAAATCGAGGAACTTTTCTATGGCAAGACAGGACCTTATATTGGGAGGCGAGTATCTCTTTTCGGATACACTATTCCTTCTCTATTGCAGCCGTCGATCCCGCAAAATGACGAATTAACACAGAAATAGCGTCGCTATGAAATACTATAGGTTCTATGCCTTCCATTTCTAAATCGAGGAACGTGTCTATGGCAACGACAGGATCTTCTATTGGGAGGGGAGTATCTCTTTTCGGACGCACTATTCCTTCTTTATTGCATCCGTCGATCACGCACAATGACGAATTAACACAAAAATAGCGTCGCTATGAAATACTATAGGTTCTTTGCCTTCTCCTTCTAAATCGAGGAACGTTTCTATGGCAACGACAGGATCTTATATTAGGAGACGAGTATCTCTTTTCGGATGCACCATTCCTTCTCTATTGCAGCCGTCGATCCCTCACAATGACGAATTGACACAGAAATTGCGTAGCTAAGATATACTATAGGTTCTATGCCTTCTCTTTCTAAATCGAGGAACGATTCTATGGCAACGACAGGATCTTCTATTGGGAGGCGAGTATCTCTTTTTGGATGCACTAATCCTTCCTTATTGCATCCGTCAATCCCTCACAATGACGAATTAACACAGAAATTGCGTCGCTATGAAATACTATAGGTTCTATGCCTTCCCTTTCTAATTCGAGTAACGTATCCATGGCAACGACCGGATCTTATATTGGGAGGCGAGTATCTCTCTTCGGATGCACTATTCCCTCTTTATTGCATCCGTTGATCCCTCACAATGACGAATTAACACAGAAATTGCGTCGCTATAATATACTATAGGTTCTATGCCTTCTCTTTCTAAATCGTGGGACGTTTCTATGGCAACGATAGGATCTTCTATTGGGAGGCAAGTATCTCTTTTCGGATGCACTATTCCTTTTTTATGGCAACCGTCGATCCCTCACAATGACGAATTAACACATAAATTGCGTCGCTATGAAATACTATAGGTTGTATGCCTTCCCTTTCTAAATCGAGTAACGTATCTATGGCAAGACAGGATCTTATATTGGGAGGCGAGTATCTGTTTTCGGATGCGCTATTCCTTCTTTATTGCATCCGTTGATCCCTAACAATGACGAATTAACACATATTTTGTGTCGCTATGAAATACTATAGGTTCTATACCTTCTCTTTCTAAATCGAGGAACGTTTCTATGGCAACGAGAGGATCTTATATTGGGAGGCGAGTATCTGTTTTCGATTACACTATTCCTTCTCTATTGCAGCCGTCGATCCCACACGATGACGAATTAACACAGAAATTGCGTCGCTATGATATACTATAGATTCTAAGCCTTCTCTTTCTAAATGGAGGAACTTGTCTATGGCAACGACAGGATCTTATATTGGGAGGCGAGTATCTGTTTTCGGATGCACTATTCCTTCTTTATTGCGTCCATTGATCCCTCACAATGACGAATTAACACATAAATTGCGTCGCTATGAAATACTTTAGGTTCTATGCCTTCTCTTTCTAAATCGGGGAACGTTTCTATGGCAACGACAGGATCTTATATTGGGAGGCGAGTATCTCTTTTCGGATGCACTATTCCTTCTTTATTGCATCCGTTGATCCCTCACAATGACGAATAAATACATAAATTGTGTCGCTAAGATATACTATTGGTTCTATGCCTTCTCTTTCTAAATCGAGGAACGATTCTATGGCAACGACAGGATCTTCTATTGGGAGGCGAGTATCTGTTTTTGGATGCACTATTCCATCTTTATTGCATCCGTCGATCCCTCACAATGACGAATTAACACAGAAATTGCGTCGCTATGAAATACTATAGGATCTATGTCTTCCCTTTCTAATTCGAGTAACGTATCTATGGCAACGACAGGATCTTATATTGGGAGCCGAGTATCTCTCTTTGGATGCACTATTCCTTCTTTATTGCATCCGTTGATCCCTCACAATGACGAATTAATACAGAAATTGGGTCGCTATAAAATACTATAGGTTCTATGCCTTCTCTTTCTAAATCGAGAGACATTTTTATGGCAACGATAGGATCTTCTATTGGGAGGCAAGTATCTCTTTTCGGATGCACAATTCCTTCTTTATGGCAACCGTCGATCCCTCACAATGTCGAATTAACACATAAATTGCGTCGCTATGAAATACTATAGGTTTTATGCCTTCCCTTTCTAAATCGAGAAACGTATCTATGGCAACGACAGGATCTTACATTGGGAGGCGAGTATCTCTCTTAGGATGCACTATTCCTTCTTTATTGCATCCGTTGATCCCTTACAATGACGAATTAACACAGAAATTGCGTCGCTATGAAATACTATGGGTACTATACCTTCTCTTTCTAAATCGGGGAACGTTTCTAAGGCAACTACAGGGACTTCTATTGGGAGTCAAGTATCTCATTTTGGATGCACTTTTCCTTTGTTATGGCATCCGTCGATCCCTCACAATGACGAATTAACACAGAAATTGCGTCGCTATGTAATACTATACGTTCTATGATTTCCATTTCTAAATCGAGGAACGTATCTATGGCAACGACAGGATCTTATATTGGGAGGCGAGTATCTTTCTTCAGATGCACTATTCCTTCTTTATTGCATCCGTTGATCCCTTACAATGACGAATTAACACAGAAATTGCGTCGCTATGAAATACTATAGGTTCTATGCCTTCTCTTTCTAAATCGAGGAACGTTTCTATGGCAACGACAGGATCTTCTATGGGGAGGCGAGTATATCTTTTCGGATGCACCATTCCTTCTCTACTGCAGTCGTCGATCATTCACAATGAAGAATTTACACAGAAATTGCGTCGCTATGAAATACTATAGGTTCTATGCCTTCTCTATCCAAATCGAAGAACGTTTCTATGGCAACGACAGGATCATATATTGGGAGGCGAGTATCTCTTTCGGATGCACTATTTCTTCTTTATTGCATCCGTCGATCCCTCACAATGACGAATTAACACAGAAATTGCGTCGCAATGAAATACTATTGGTTCAAAGGCTTCTCTTTCTATATCGAGGAACGTTTCTATAGCAAAGACAGGATCTTCTATTGGGAGGCGAGTATCTCTTTTCGGATGCACTATTCCTTCTTTATTGCATCCGTCGATCCCCCACAAAGACGAATTAACACAGAAATTTCGCCGCTATGAAATAATATAGGATCTAAACCTTCTCTTTCTAAATCGAGTAACGTTTCTATGGCAACTACACCATCTTATATTGGGTGGCGAGTATCTTTTTCGGATGCACTATTCCTTCTTTATTGCATCCGTCGATTCCTCACAATGACGAATTAACACAGAAGTAGCGTCGCTCTGAAATACTATAGGTTCCATTCCTTCTCTTTCTAAATCGAGGAATGTTTCTATGGCAAAGACAGGATCATATACTGGGAGGCGAGTATCTCTTTTCGGATGCACTAATCCTTCTTTATTGCATCCGTCGATCCCGCACAATGGCGAATTAACACAGAAATTGCGTCGCTATGAATTACTTTAGGATCTATGCCTTCTCTTTCTAAATTGAGGAACGTTTCTATGGCTACGACAGTATCTTATATTGGGAGGCGAGTATCTCGTTTCGGATGCACTATTCCCTCTTTGTTGCATCCGTTGATCCCTCACAATGACGAATTAACACATAAATTGTGTCGCTATGAAATACTAAAGGTTCTATGCCTTCTCTTTCTAAATCGAGGAACGTTTCTATGGCAACGACAGGATCTTATATTGGGAGGCGAGTATCTCTTTTCGGATGCACTGTTCCTTCTCTATTGCAGCCGTCGATCCCACACAATGGCGAATTAACACAGAAATTGCGTCGCTATGATATACTATAGATTCTATGTCTTCTCTTTCTAAATCGAGGAACTTCTCTATGGGAACGACAGGATCTTATAATGGGAGGCGAATATCTGTTTTCGGATGCACTATTCCTTCTTTATTGCATCCGTCGATCCCTCACAATGACGAATTAACACAGAAATTACGTCGCTATGAAATACTATAGGTTCTATACATTCTCTTTCTAAATCGAGGAACGTTTCTATGGCAACTACACCATCTTATATTGGGAGGCGAGTATCTTTTTCGAATGCACTATTCCTTCTTTATTGCATTCGTCCATCCCTCACAATGACGAATTAACACAGAAATTGCGTCGCTATGAAATACTATAGGTTCCATTCCTTCTCTTTCTAAATCTAGGAATGTTTCTATGGCAATGACAGGATCATATATTGGGAGGCGAGTACCTCTTTTGGAATGCACTAATCCTTCTTTATTGCATCCGTCGATCCGGCTTAGTGACGAATTAACACAGAAATTGCGTCGCTATGAAATACTTTAGGTTCTATGCCTTCTCTTTCTAAATCGAGGAACGCTTCTATGGCAATGACAGGATCTTATATTGGGAGGCGAGAATGTCTTTTCGGATGCACTATTCCTTCTCTATTGCAGCCGTTGATCCCAGACAATGACGAATTAACACAGCAATTGCGTCGCTATGAAATACTATAGATTCTATGCCCTCTCTTTCTAAATCGAGGAACTTTTCTATGGCAAGACAGGATCTTATATTGGGAGGCGAGTATCTCTTTTCGGATACACTATTCCTTCTCTATTGCAGCCGTCGATCCCGCAAAATGACGAATTAACACAGAAATAGCGTCGCTATGAAATACACTCCTGGAAATTGAAATAAGAACACCGTGAATTCATTGTCCCAGGAAGGGGAAACTTTAGTGACACATTCCTGGGGTCAGATACATCACATGATCACACTGACAGAACCACAGGCACATAGACACAGGCAACAGAGCATGCACAATGTCGGCACTAGTACAGTGTATATCCACCTTTCGCAGCAATGCAGGCTGCTATTCTCCCATGGAGACGATCGTAGAGATGCTGGATGTAGTCCTGTGGAACGGCTTGCCATGCCATTTCCACCTGGCGCCTCAGTTGGACCAACGTTTGTGCTGGACGTGCAGACCGCGTGAGACGACGCTTCATCCAGTCCCAAACATGCTCAATGGGGGACAGATCCGGAGATCTTGCTGGCCAGGGTAGTTGACTTACACCTTCTAGAGCACGTTGGGTGGCACGGGATACATGCGGACGTGCATTGTCCTGTTGGAACAGCAAGTTCCCTTGCCGGTCTAGGAATGGTAGAACGATGGGTTCGATGACGGTTTGGATGTACCGTGCACTATTCAGTGTCCCCTCGACGATCACCAGTGGTGTACGGCCAGTGTAGGAGATCGCTCCCCACACCATGATGCCGGGTGTTGGCCCTGTGTGCCTCGGTCGTATGCAGTCCTGATTGTGGCGCTCACCTGCACGGCGCCAAACACGCATACGACCATCATTGGCACCAAGGCAGAAGCGACTCTCATCGCTGAAGACGACACGTCTCCATTCGTCCCTCCATTCACGCCTGTCGCGACACCACTAGAGGCGGGCTGCACGATGTTGGGGCGTGAGTGGAAGACGGCCTAACGGTGTGCGGGACCGTAGACCAGCTTCATGGAGACTGTTGCGAATGGTCCTCGCCGATACCCCAGGAGCAACAGTGTCCCTAATTTGCTGGGAAGTGGCGGTGCGGTCCCCTACGGCACTGCGTAGGATCCTACGGTCTTGGCGTGCATCCGTGCGTCGCTGCGGTCCGGTCCCAGGTCGACGGGCACGTGCACCTTCCGCAGACCACTGGCGACAACATCGATGTACTGTGGAGACCTCACGCCCCACGTGTTGAGCAATTCGGCGGTACGTCCACCCGGCCTCCCGCTTGCCCACTATACGCCCTCGCTCAAAGTCCGTCGACTGCACATACGGTTCACGTGCACGCTGTCGCGGCATGCTACCAGTGTTAAAGACTGCGATGGATCCCCGTATGCCACGGCAAACTGGCTGACACTGACGGCGGCGGTGCACAAATGCTGCGCAGCTAGCGCCATTCGACGGCCAACACCGCGGTTCCTGGTGTGTCCGCTGTGCCGTGCGTGTGATCATTGCTTGTACAGCCCTCTCGCAGTGTCCGGAGCAAGTATGGTGGGTCTGACACACCGGTGTCAATGTGTTCTTTTTTCCAGTTCCAGGAGTGTACTATAGGTTCTATGCCTTCTCTTTCTAAATCGAGGAACGTGTCTATGGCAACGACAGGATCTTCTATTGGGAGGCGAGTATCTCTTTTCGGATGCACTATTCCTTCTTTATTGCATCCGTCGATCACGCACAATGACGAATTAACACAGAAATAGCGTCACTATGAAATACTATAGGTTCTTTGCCTTCTCCTTCTAAATCGAGGAACGTTTCTATGGCAACGACAGGATCTTATATTAGGAGACGAGTATCTCTTTTCGGATGCACCATTCCTTCTCTATTGCAGCCGTCGATCCCTCACAATGACGAATTGACACAGAAATTGCGTAGCGAAGATATACTATAGGTTCTATGCTTTCTCTTTCTAAATCGAGGAACGATTCTATGGCAAAGACAGGATCTTCTATTGGGAGGGGAGTATCTCTTTTTGGATGCACTAATCCTTCTTTATTGCATCCGTCAATCCCTCACAATGACGAATTAACACAGAAATTGCGTCGCTATGAAATACTATAGGTTCTATGCCTTCCTTTTCTAATTAGGGTAACGTATCCATGGCAACGACAGGATCTTATATTGGGAGGCGAGTATCTCTCTTCGGATGCACTATTCCCTCTTTATTGCATCCGTTGATCCCTCACAATGACGAATTAACACAGAAATTGCGTCGCTATAATATACTATAGGTTCTATGCCTTCTCTTTCTAAATCGTGGGACGTTTCTATGGCAACAAAAGGATCTTCTATTGGGAGGCAAGTATCTCTTTTCGGATGCACTATTCCTTCTTTATGGCAACCGTCGATCCCTCACAATGACGAATTAACACATAAATTGCGTCGCTATGAAATACTATAGGTTGTATGCCTTCCCTTTTTAAATCGAGTAACGTATCTATGGCAAGACAGGATCTTATATTGGGAGGCGAGTATCTGTTTTCGGATGCACTATTCCTTCTTTATTGCATCCGTTGATCCCTAACAATGACGAATTAACACATATTTTGTGTCGCTATGAAATACTATAGGTTCTATAGCTTCTCTTTCTAAATCGAGGGACGTTTCTATGGCAACGAGAGGATCTTATATTGGGAGGCGAGTATCTCTTTTTGATACACTATTCTTTCTCTATTGCAGCCGTCGATCCCACACGATGACGAATTAACACAGAAATTGCGTCGCTATGATATACTATAGATTCTATGCCTTCTCTTTCTAAATCGAGGAACTTTTCTATGGCAACGACAGGATCTTATATTGGGAGGCGAGTATCTGTTTTCGGATGCACTATTCCTTCTTTATTGCATCCATTGATCCCTCACAATGACGAATTAACACATAAATTGCGTCGCTATGAAATACTTTAGGTTCTGTGCCTTCTCTTTCTAAATCGGGGAACGTTTCTAAGGCAACAACAGGATCTTATATTGGGAGGCGAGTATCTCTTTTCGGATGCACTATTCCTTCTTTAATGCATCCGTTGATCCCTCACAATGACGAATAAACACATAAATTGTGTCGCTAAGATATACTATTGGTTCTATGCCTTCTCTTTCTAAATCGAGGAACGATTCTATGCCAACGACAGGATCTTCTATTGGGAGGCGAGTATCTGTCTTTGGATGCACTATTCCTTCTTTATTGCATCCGTTGATCCCTCACAATGACGAATTAATAAAGAAATTGGGTCGCTATAAAATACTATAGGTTCTATGCCTTCTCTTTCTAAATCGAGAGACGTTTCTATGGCAACGATAGGATCTTCTATTGGGAGGCAAGTATCTCTTTTCGGATGCACTATTCCTTCTTTACGGCAACCGTTGATCCCTCACAATGTCGAATTAACACATAAATTGCGTCGCAATGAAATACTATAGGTTTTATGCCTTCCCTTTCTAAATCGAGAAACGTATCTATGGCAACGACAGGATCTTATATTGGGAGGCGAGTATCTCTCTTAGGATGCACTATTCCTTCTTTATTGCATCCGTTGATCCCTTACAATGACGAATTAACACAGAAATTGCGTTGCTATGAAATACTATGGGTACTATACCTTCTCTTTCTAAATCGAGGAACGTTTCTAAGGCAACTACAGGGACTTCTATTGGGAGTCAAGTATCTCATTTTGGATGCACTTTTCCTTTGTTATGGCATCCGTCGATCCCTCACAATGACGAATTAACACAGAAATTGCGTCGCTATGTAATACTATACGTTTTATGATTTCCATTTCTAAATCGAGGAACGTATCTATGGCAACGACAGGATCTTATATTGGGAGGCGAGTATCTTTCTTCAGATGCACTATTCCTTCTTTATTGCATCCGTTGATCCCTTACAATAACGAATTAACACAGAAATTGCGTCGCTATGAAATACTATACGTTCTATGCCTTCTCTTTCTAAATCGAGGAACGTTTCTATGGCAACGACAGGATCCTCTATTGGGAGGCGAGTATCTCTTTTCGGATGCACCATTCCTTCTCTACTGCAGTCGTCGATCATTCACAATGACGAATTGACACAGAAATTGCGTCGCTATGAAATACTATAGGTTCTATGCCTTCTCTTTCTAAATCGAGGATCGTTTCTATGGCAACGAAAGGATCTTCTATTGGGAGGTGAGTATCTATTTCGGATGCACTATTCCTTGTTTATTGCATCCGTCGATCAATCACAATGAGGATTAACACAGAAATTGCGTTGCTGTGAAATACTATATGTTCTATGCCTGCTCTTTCTAAATCGAGGAACGTTACCATGGCAACGACAGGATCATATATTGGGAGGCGAGTATCTCTTTCGGATGCACTATTTCTTCTTTATTGCATCCGTCGATCCCTCACAATGACGAATTAACACAGAAATTGCGTCGCAATGAAATACTATCGGTTGAAAGCCTTCTCTTTCTATATCGAGGAACGTTTCTATGGCAACGACAGGATCTTCTATTGGGAGGCGAGTATCTCTTTTCGGATGCACCATTCCTTCTCTACTGCAGTCGTCGATCATTCACAATGACGAATTGACACAGAAATTGCGTCGCTGTGAATTACTTTAGGATCTATGCCTACTCTTTCTAAATTGAGGAACGTTTCTATGGCAACGACAGTATCTTATATTGGGAGGCGAGTATCTCGTTTAGGATGCACTATTCCTTCTTTATTGCATCCGTTGATCCCTCACAATGACGAATTGACACATAAATTGTGTCGCTATGAAATACTATAGGTTCTATGCTTTCTCTTTCTAAATCGAGGAACGTTTCTATGGCAAAGACAGGATCTTATATTGGGAGGCGAGTATCTCTCTTCGGATGCACTGTTCCTTCTCTATTGCAGCCGTCGATCCCACACAATGGCGAATTAACACAGAAATTACGTCGCTATGATATACTATAGATTCTATGCCTTCTCTTTCTAAATCGAGGAACTTCTCTATGGGAACGACAGGATCTTATAATGGGAGGCGAATATCTGCTTTCGGATGCACTATTCCTTCTTTATTGCATCCGTCGATCCCTCACAAAGACGAATTAACACAGAAATTACGTCGCTATGAAATACTATAGGTTCAATGGATTCTCTTTCTAAATCGAGTAACGTTTCTATGGCAACTACACCATCTTATATTGGGAGGCGAGTATCTTTTTCGGATGCACTAATTCTTCTTTATTGCATCCGTCGATCCCGCTTAGTGACGAATTAACATTGAAATTGCATCGCTATGAAATACTTTAGGTTCTATGCCTTCTCTTTCTAAATCGAGGAACGTTTCTATGGCAACGACAGGATCTTATATAGGGAGGCGAGAATGTCTTTTCGGATGCACTATTCCTTCACTATTGCAGCCGTTGATCCCAGACAATGACGAATTAACACAGCAATTGCGTCGCTATGAAATACTATAGATTATATGCCTTCTCTTTCTAAATCGAGGAACTTTTCTATGGCAAGACAGGATCTTATATTGGGAGGCGAGTTTCTGTTTTTGGATGCACTATTCCTTCTTTATTGCATCCGTTGATCCCTCACAATGACGAATTAACACATATATTGTGTCGCTATGAAATACTATAGGTTTTATGCGATCTGTTTCTAAATCGAGGGACGTTTCTATGGCAACGATAGGATCTTCTATTGGGAGGCAAGTATCTCTTTTGGGATGCACTATTCCTTCTTTATGGCAACCGTCGATCCCTCACAATGACGAATTAACACATAAATTGCGTCGCTATGAAATACTATACGTTTTATGCGTTCCCTTTCTAAATCGAGAAACGTATCTATGGCAACGACAGGATCTTATATTGGGAGGCGAGTATCTCTCTTCGGATGCACTATTCCTTCTTTATTGCATCCGTTGATCCCTTACAATGGCGAATTAACACAGAAATTCCTTCGCTATGAAATACTATAGGTACTAAACCTTCTCTTTCTAAATCGAGGAACGTTTCTAAGGCAACTACAGGGTCTTCAATTGGGAGTCAAGTATCTCATATTGGATGCACTTTTCCTTTGTTATTGCATCCGTCGATCCCTCACAATGACGAATTAACACAGAAATTGCGTCGCTATGAAAAACTATATGTTCTATGATTTCCATTTCTAAATCGAGGAACGTATCTATGGCAACGACAGGATCTTATATTGGGAGGCGAGTATCTTTCTTCAGATGCACTATTCCTTCTTTATTGCATCCGTTGATCCCTTACAATGACGAATTAACACAGAAATTACGTCGCTATGAAATACTATAGGTTCTGTGCATTTTCAACTTCTCGCGGCGTAATGAATACTCCATTAAATTTCGGGCATGCAGCCGCGCAAATAAAATTTCTTCTACTGATATTTCGGCCGCGTATCGTCCGGCCATCTTCAGAGCGAGTCACAAGACTGTGACTCGCTCTGAAGATGGCCGGACGATACGCGGCCGAAATATCAGTAGAAGAAATTTTATTTGTGCGGCTGCATGCCCGAAATTTAATGGAGTACTATAGGTTCTATACCTTCTCTTTCTAAATCGAGAAATGTTTCTATGGCAACGATAGGATCTTCTATTGGGAGGCGAGTATCTCTTTTCGGATGCACCATTCCTTCTCTATTGCAGTCGTCGATCATTCACAATGACGAATTGACACAGAAATTGCGTCGCTATGAAATACTACTATGGCAACTACACCATCTTATATTGGGAGGCGAGTATCTTTTTCGGATGCACTATTCCTTCTTTATTGCATCCGTCCATCCCTCACAATGACGAATTAACACAGAAATTGCGTCGCTATGAAATACTATAGGTTCCATTCCTTCTCTTTCTAAATCTAGGAATGTTTCTATGGCAATGACAGGATCATATATTGGGAGGGGAGTATCTCTTTTGGAATGCACTAATCCTTCTTTATTGCATCCGTCGATCCCGCTTAGTGACGAATTAACACAGAAATTGCGTCGCTATGAAATACTATAGGTTCTATGCCTTCCTTTTCTAATTAGGGTAACGTATCCATGGCAACGACAGGATCTTATATTGGGAGGCGAGTATCTCTCTTCGGATGCACTATTCCCTCTTTATTGCATCCGTTGATCCCTCACAATGACGAATTAACACAGAAATTGCGTCGCTATAATATACTATAGGTTCTATGCCTTCTCTTTCTAAATCGTGGGACGTTTCTATGGCAACAAAAGGATCTTCTATTGGGAGGCAAGTATCTCTTTTCGGATGCACTATTCCTTCTTTATGGCAACCGTCGATCCCTCACAATGACGAATTAACACATAAATTGCGTCGCTATGAAATACTATAGGTTGTATGCCTTCCCTTTTTAAATCGAGTAACGTATCTATGGCAAGACAGGATCTTATATTGGGAGGCGAGTATCTGTTTTCGGATGCACTATTCCTTCTTTATTGCATCCGTTGATCCCTAACAATGACGAATTAACACATATTTTGTGTCGCTATGAAATACTATAGGTTCTATAGCTTCTCTTTCTAAATCGAGGGACGTTTCTATGGCAACGAGAGGATCTTATATTGGGAGGCGAGTATCTCTTTTTGATACACTATTCCTTCTCTATTGCAGCCGTCGATCCCACACGATGACGAATTAACACAGAAATTGCGTCGCTATGATATACTATAGATTCTATGCCTTCTCTTTCTAAATCGAGGAACTTTTCTATGGCAACGACAGGATCTTATATTGGGAGGCGAGTATCTGTTTTCGGATGCACTATTCCTTCTTTATTGCATCCATTGATCCCTCACAATGACGAATTAACACATAAATTGCGTCGCTATGAAATACTTTAGGTTCTGTGCCTTCTCTTTCTAAATCGGGGAACGTTTCTGAGGCAACAACAGGATCTTATATTGGGAGGCGAGTATCTCTTTTCGGATGCACTATTCCTTCTTTAATGCATCCGTTGATCCCTCACAATGACGAATAAACACATAAATTGTGTCGCTAAGATATACTATTGGTTCTATGCCTTCTCTTTCTAAATCGAGGAACGATTCTATGCCAACGACAGGATCTTCTATTGGGAGGCGAGTATCTGTCTTTGGATGCACTATTCCTTCTTTATTGCATCCGTTGATCCCTCACAATGACGAATTAATAAAGAAATTGGGTCGCTATAAAATACTATAGGTTCTATGCCTTCTCTTTCTAAATCGAGAGACGTTTCTATGGCAACGATAGGATCTTCTATTGGGAGGCAAGTATCTCTTTTCGGATGCACTATTCCTTCTTTACGGCAACCGTTGATCCCTCACAATGTCGAATTAACACATAAATTGCGTCGCAATGAAATACTATAGGTTTTATGCCTTCCCTTTCTAAATCGAGAAACGTATCTATGGCAACGACAGGATCTTATATTGGGAGGCGAGTATCTCTCTTAGGATGCACTATTCCTTCTTTATTGCATCCGTTGATCCCTTACAATGACGAATTAACACAGAAATTGCGTTGCTATGAAATACTATGGGTACTATACCTTCTCTTTCTAAATCGAGGAACGTTTCTAAGGCAACTACAGGGACTTCTATTGGGAGTCAAGTATCTCATTTTGGATGCACTTTTCCTTTGTTATGGCATCCGTCGATCCCTCACAATGACGAATTAACACAGAAATTGCGTCGCTATGTAATACTATACGTTTTATGATTTCCATTTCTAAATCGAGGAACGTATCTATGGCAACGACAGGATCTTATATTGGGAGGCGAGTATCTTTCTTCAGATGCACTATTCCTTCTTTATTGCATCCGTTGATCCCTTACAATAACGAATTAACACAGAAATTGCGTCGCTATGAAATACTATACGTTCTATGCCTTCTCTTTCTAAATCGAGGAACGTTTCTATGGCAACGACAGGATCCTCTATTGGGAGGCGAGTATCTCTTTTCGGATGCACCATTCCTTCTCTACTGCAGTCGTCGATCATTCACAATGACGAATTGACACAGAAATTGCGTCGCTATGAAATACTATAGGTTCTATGCCTTCTCTTTCTAAATCGAGGATCGTTTCTATGGCAACGAAAGGATCTTCTATTGGGAGGTGAGTATCTATTTCGGATGCACTATTCCTTGTTTATTGCATCCGTCGATCAATCACAATGAGGATTAACACAGAAATTGCGTTGCTGTGAAATACTATATGTTCTATGCCTGCTCTTTCTAAATCGAGGAACGTTACCATGGCAACGACAGGATCATATATTGGGAGGCGAGTATCTCTTTCGGATGCACTATTTCTTCTTTATTGCATCCGTCGATCCCTCACAATGACGAATTAACACAGAAATTGCGTCGCAATGAAATACTATCGGTTGAAAGCCTTCTCTTTCTATATCGAGGAACGTTTCTATGGCAACGACAGGATCTTCTATTGGGAGGCGAGTATCTCTTTTCGGATGCACCATTCCTTCTCTACTGCAGTCGTCGATCATTCACAATGACGAATTGACACAGAAATTGCGTCGCTGTGAATTACTTTAGGATCTATGCCTACTCTTTCTAAATTGAGGAACGTTTCTATGGCAACGACAGTATCTTATATTGGGAGGCGAGTATCTCGTTTAGGATGCACTATTCCTTCTTTATTGCATCCGTTGATCCCTCACAATGACGAATTGACACATAAATTGTGTCGCTATGAAATACTATAGGTTCTATGCTTTCTCTTTCTAAATCGAGGAACGTTTCTATGGCAAAGACAGGATCTTATATTGGGAGGCGAGTATCTCTCTTCGGATGCACTGTTCCTTCTCTATTGCAGCCGTCGATCCCACACAATGGCGAATTAACACAGAAATTACGTCGCTATGATATACTATAGATTCTATGCCTTCTCTTTCTAAATCGAGGAACTTCTCTATGGGAACGACAGGATCTTATAATGGGAGGCGAATATCTGCTTTCGGATGCACTATTCCTTCTTTATTGCATCCGTCGATCCCTCACAAAGACGAATTAACACAGAAATTACGTCGCTATGAAATACTATAGGTTCAATGGATTCTCTTTCTAAATCGAGTAACGTTTCTATGGCAACTACACCATCTTATATTGGGAGGCGAGTATCTTTTTCGGATGCACTAATTCTTCTTTATTGCATCCGTCGATCCCGCTTAGTGACGAATTAACATTGAAATTGCATCGCTATGAAATACTTTAGGTTCTATGCCTTCTCTTTCTAAATCGAGGAACGTTTCTATGGCAACGACAGGATCTTATATAGGGAGGCGAGAATGTCTTTTCGGATGCACTATTCCTTCTCTATTGCAGCCGTTGATCCCAGACAATGACGAATTAACACAGCAATTGCGTCGCTATGAAATACTATAGATTATATGCCTTCTCTTTCTAAATCGAGGAACTTTTCTATGGCAAGACAGGATCTTATATTGGGAGGCGAGTTTCTGTTTTTGGATGCACTATTCCTTCTTTATTGCATCCGTTGATCCCTCACAATGACGAATTAACACATATATTGTGTCGCTATGAAATACTATAGGTTTTATGCGATCTGTTTCTAAATCGAGGGACGTTTCTATGGCAACGATAGGATCTTCTATTGGGAGGCAAGTATCTCTTTTGGGATGCACTATTCCTTCTTTATGGCAACCGTCGATCCCTCACAATGACGAATTAACACATAAATTGCGTCGCTATGAAATACTATACGTTTTATGCGTTCCCTTTCTAAATCGAGAAACGTATCTATGGCAACGACAGGATCTTATATTGGGAGGCGAGTATCTCTCTTCGGATGCACTATTCCTTCTTTATTGCATCCGTTGATCCCTTACAATGGCGAATTAACACAGAAATTCCTTCGCTATGAAATACTATAGGTACTAAACCTTCTCTTTCTAAATCGAGGAACGTTTCTAAGGCAACTACAGGGTCTTCAATTGGGAGTCAAGTATCTCATATTGGATGCACTTTTCCTTTGTTATTGCATCCGTCGATCCCTCACAATGACGAATTAACACAGAAATTGCGTCGCTATGAAAAACTATATGTTCTATGATTTCCATTTCTAAATCGAGGAACGTATCTATGGCAACGACAGGATCTTATATTGGGAGGCGAGTATCTTTCTTCAGATGCACTATTCCTTCTTTATTGCATCCGTTGATCCCTTACAATGACGAATTAACACAGAAATTACGTCGCTATGAAATACTATAGGTTCTGTGCATTTTCAACTTCTCGCGGCGTAATGAATACTCCATTAAATTTCGGGCATGCAGCCGCGCAAATAAAATTTCTTCTACTGATATTTCGGCCGCGTATCGTCCGGCCATCTTCAGAGCGAGTCACAAGACTGTGACTCGCTCTGAAGATGGCCGGACGATACGCGGCCGAAATATCAGTAGAAGAAATTTTATTTGTGCGGCTGCATGCCCGAAATTTAATGGAGTACTATAGGTTCTATACCTTCTCTTTCTAAATCGAGAAATGTTTCTATGGCAACGATAGGATCTTCTATTGGGAGGCGAGTATCTCTTTTCGGATGCACCATTCCTTCTCTATTGCAGTCGTCGATCATTCACAATGACGAATTGACACAGAAATTGCGTCGCTATGAAATACTACTATGGCAACTACACCATCTTATATTGGGAGGCGAGTATCTTTTTCGGATGCACTATTCCTTCTTTATTGCATCCGTCCATCCCTCACAATGACGAATTAACACAGAAATTGCGTCGCTATGAAATACTATAGGTTCCATTCCTTCTCTTTCTAAATCTAGGAATGTTTCTATGGCAATGACAGGATCATATATTGGGAGGGGAGTATCTCTTTTGGAATGCACTAATCCTTCTTTATTGCATCCGTCGATCCCGCTTAGTGACGAATTAACACAGAAATTGCGTCGCTATGAAATACTATAGGTTCTATGCCTTCCTTTTCTAATTAGGGTAACGTATCCATGGCAACGACAGGATCTTATATTGGGAGGCGAGTATCTCTCTTCGGATGCACTATTCCCTCTTTATTGCATCCGTTGATCCCTCACAATGACGAATTAACACAGAAATTGCGTCGCTATAATATACTATAGGTTCTATGCCTTCTCTTTCTAAATCGTGGGACGTTTCTATGGCAACAAAAGGATCTTCTATTGGGAGGCAAGTATCTCTTTTCGGATGCACTATTCCTTCTTTATGGCAACCGTCGATCCCTCACAATGACGAATTAACACATAAATTGCGTCGCTATGAAATACTATAGGTTGTATGCCTTCCCTTTTTAAATCGAGTAACGTATCTATGGCAAGACAGGATCTTATATTGGGAGGCGAGTATCTGTTTTCGGATGCACTATTCCTTCTTTATTGCATCCGTTGATCCCTAACAATGACGAATTAACACATATTTTGTGTCGCTATGAAATACTATAGGTTCTATAGCTTCTCTTTCTAAATCGAGGGACGTTTCTATGGCAACGAGAGGATCTTATATTGGGAGGCGAGTATCTCTTTTTGATACACTATTCCTTCTCTATTGCAGCCGTCGATCCCACACGATGACGAATTAACACAGAAATTGCGTCGCTATGATATACTATAGATTCTATGCCTTCTCTTTCTAAATCGAGGAACTTTTCTATGGCAACGACAGGATCTTATATTGGGAGGCGAGTATCTGTTTTCGGATGCACTATTCCTTCTTTATTGCATCCATTGATCCCTCACAATGACGAATTAACACATAAATTGCGTCGCTATGAAATACTTTAGGTTCTGTGCCTTCTCTTTCTAAATCGGGGAACGTTTCTGAGGCAACAACAGGATCTTATATTGGGAGGCGAGTATCTCTTTTCGGATGCACTATTCCTTCTTTAATGCATCCGTTGATCCCTCACAATGACGAATAAACACATAAATTGTGTCGCTAAGATATACTATTGGTTCTATGCCTTCTCTTTCTAAATCGAGGAACGATTCTATGCCAACGACAGGATCTTCTATTGGGAGGCGAGTATCTGTCTTTGGATGCACTATTCCTTCTTTATTGCATCCGTCGATCCCTCACAATGACGAATTAACACAGAAATTGCGTCGCTATGAAATACTATAGGATCTATGTCTTCCCTTTCTAATTCGAGTAACGTATCTATGGCAACGACAGGATCTTATATTGGGAGGCGAGTATCTCTCTTTGGATGCACTATTCCTTCTTTATTGCATCCGTTGATCCCTCACAATGACGAATTAATAAAGAAATTGGGTCGCTATAAAATACTATAGGTTCTATGCCTTCTCTTTCTAAATCGAGAGACGTTTCTATGGCAACGATAGGATCTTCTATTGGGAGGCAAGTATCTCTTTTCGGATGCACTATTCCTTCTTTACGGCAACCGTTGATCCCTCACAATGTCGAATTAACACATAAATTGCGTCGCAATGAAATACTATAGGTTTTATGCCTTCCCTTTCTAAATCGAGAAACGTATCTATGGCAACGACAGGATCTTATATTGGGAGGCGAGTATCTCTCTTAGGATGCACTATTCCTTCTTTATTGCATCCGTTGATCCCTTACAATGACGAATTAACACAGAAATTGCGTTGCTATGAAATACTATGGGTACTATACCTTCTCTTTCTAAATCGAGGAACGTTTCTAAGGCAACTACAGGGACTTCTATTGGGAGTCAAGTATCTCATTTTGGATGCACTTTTCCTTTGTTATGGCATCCGTCGATCCCTCACAATGACGAATTAACACAGAAATTGCGTCGCTATGTAATACTATACGTTTTATGATTTCCATTTCTAAATCGAGGAACGTATCTATGGCAACGACAGGATCTTATATTGGGAGGCGAGTATCTTTCTTCAGATGCACTATTCCTTCTTTATTGCATCCGTTGATCCCTTACAATAACGAATTAACACAGAAATTGCGTCGCTATGAAATACTATAGGTTCTATGCCTTCTCTTTCTAAATCGAGGAACGTTTCTATGGCAACGACAGGATCCTCTATTGGGAGGCGAGTATCTCTTTTCGGATGCACCATTCCTTCTCTACTGCAGTCGTCGATCATTCACAATGACGAATTGACACAGAAATTGCGTCGCTATGAAATACTATAGGTTCTATGCCTTCTCTTTCTAAATCGAGGATCGTTTCTATGGCAACGAAAGGATCTTCTATTGGGAGGTGAGTATCTATTTCGGATGCACTATTCCTTGTTTATTGCATCCGTCGATCAATCACAATGAGGATTAACACAGAAATTGCGTTGCTGTGAAATACTATATGTTCTATGCCTGCTCTTTCTAAATCGAGGAACGTTACCATGGCAACGACAGGATCATATATTGGGATGCGAGTATCTCTTTCGGATGCACTATTTCTTCTTTATTGCATCCGTCGATCCCTCACAATGACGAATTAACACAGAAATTGCGCTGCAATGAAATACTATCGGTTGAAAGCCTTCTCTTTCTATATCGAGGAACGTTTCTATGGCAACGACAGGATCTTCTATTGGGAGGCGAGTATCTCTTTTCGGATGCACCATTCCTTCTCTACTGCAGTCGTCGATCATTCACAATGACGAATTGACACAGAAATTGCGTCGCTGTGAATTACTTTAGGATCTATGCCTACTCTTTCTAAATTGAGGAACGTTTCTATGGCAACGACAGTATCTTATATTGGGAGGCGAGTATCTCGTTTAGGATGCACTATTCCTTCTTTATTGCATCCGTTGATCCCTCACAATGACGAATTGACACATAAATTGTGTCGCTATGAAATACTATAGGTTCTATGCTTTCTCTTTCTAAATCGAGGAACGTTTCTATGGCAACGACAGGATCTTATATTGGGAGGCGAGTATCTCTTTTCGGATGCACTGTTCCTTCTCTATTGCAGCCGTCGATCCCACACAATGGCGAATTAACACAGAAATTACGTCGCTATGATATACTATAGATTCTATGCCTTCTCTTTCTAAATCGAGGAACTTCTCTATGGGAACGACAGGATCTTATAATGGGAGGCGAATATCTGCTTTCGGATGCACTATTCCTTCTTTATTGCATCCGTCGATCCCTCACAAAGACGAATTAACACAGAAATTACGTCGCTATGAAATACTATAGGTTCTATGGATTCTCTTTCTAAATCGAGTAACGTTTCTATGGCAACTACACCATCTTATATTGGGAGGCGAGTATCTTTTTCGGATGCACTAATTCTTCTTTATTGCATCCGTCGATCCCGCTTAGTGACGAATTAACATTGAAATTGCATCGCTATGAAATACTTTAGGTTCTATGCCTTCTCATTCTAAATCGAGGAACGTTTCTATGGCAACGACAGGATCTTATATAGGGAGGCGAGAATGTCTTTTCGGATGCACTATTCCTTCTCTATTGCAGCCGTTGATCCCAGACAATGACGAATTAACACAGCAATTGCGTCGCTATGAAATACTATAGATTATATGCCTTCTCTTTCTAAATCGAGGAACTTTTCTATGGCAAGACAGGATCTTATATTGGGAGGCGAGTTTCTGTTTTTGGATGCACTATTCCTTCTTTATTGCATCCGTTGATCCCTCACAATGACGAATTAACACATATATTGTGTCGCTATGAAATACTATAGGTTTTATGCGATCTGTTTCTAAATCGAGGGACGTTTCTATGGCAACGATAGGATCTTCTATTGGGAGGCAAGTATCTCTTTTGGGATGCACTATTCCTTCTTTATGGCAACCGTCGATCCCTCGCAATGACGAATTAACACATAAATTGCGTCGCTATGAAATACTATACGTTTTATGCGTTCCCTTTCTAAATCGAGAAACGTATCTATGGCAACGACAGGATCTTATATTGGGAGGCGAGTATCTCTCTTCGGATGCACTATTCCTTCTTTATTGCATCCGTTGATCCCTTACAATGGCGAATTAACACAGAAATTCCTTCGCTATGAAATACTATAGGTACTAAACCTTCTCTTTCTAAATCGAGGAACGTTTCTAAGGCAACTATAGGGTCTTCTATTGGGAGTCAAGTATCTCATGTTGGATGCACTTTTCCTTTGTTATTGCATCCGTCGATCCCTCACAATGACGAATTAACACAGAAATTGCGTCGCTATGAAAAACTATATGTTCTATGATTTCCATTTCTAAATCGAGGAACGTATCTATGGCAACGACAGGATCTTATATTGGGAGGCGAGTATCTTTCTTCAGATGCACTATTCCTTCTTTATTGCATCCGTTGATCCCTTACAATAACGAATTAACACAGAAATTACGTCGCTATGAAATACTATAGGTTCTGTGCATTTTCAACTTCTCGCGGCGTAATGAATACTCCACAAGACTGTGACTCGCTCTGAAGATGGCCGGACGATACGCGGCCGAAATATCAGTAGAAGAAATTTTATTTGCGCGGCTGCATGCCCGAAATTTAATGGAGTACTATAGGTTCTATACCTTCTCTTTCTAAATCGAGAAATGTTTCTATGGCAACGATAGGATCTTCTATTGGGAGGCGAGTATCTCTTTTCGGATGCACCATTCCTTCTCTATTGCAGTCGTCGATCATTCACAATGACGAATTGACACAGAAATTGCGTCGCTATGAAATACTATAGGTTCTATGCCTTCTCTTTCTAAATCGAGGAACGTTTCTATGGCAACTACACCATCTTATATTGGGAGGCGAGTATCTTTTTCGGATGCACTATTCCTTCTTTATTGCATCCGTCGATCCCTCACAATGACGAATTAACACCAAAATTGCGTCGCTATGAAATACTATAGGTTTTTTACCTTCTCATTCTAAATCGAGGAACGTTTCTATGGCAACTACACCATCTTATATTGGGAGGCGAGTATCTTTTTCGGATGCACTATTCCTTCTTTATTGCATCCGTCCATCCCTCACAATGACGAATTAACACAGAAATTGCGTCGCTATGAAATACTATAGGTTCCATTCCTTCTCTTTCTAAATCTAGGAATGTTTCTATGGCAATGACAGGATCATATATTGGGAGGCGAGGATCTCTTTTGGAATGCACTAATCCTTCTTTATTGCTTCCGTCGATCCCGCTTAGTGACGAATTAACACAGAAATTGCGTCGCTATGAAATACTCTAGGTTCTATGCCTCCTCTTTCTAAATCGAGGAACGTTTCTATGGCAACGACAGGATCTTATATTGGGAGACGAGAATGTCTTTTCGGATGCACTATTCCTTCTCTATTGCAGCCGTTGATCCCAGACTATGACGAATTAACACAGCAATTGCGTCGCTATGAAATTCTATAGATTCTATGCCCTCTCTTTCTAAATCGAGGAACTTTTCTATGGCAAGACAGGATCTTATATTGGGAGGCGAGTATCTGTTTTCGGATGCACTATTCCTTCTTTATTGCATCCGTTGATCCCTAACAATGACGAATTAACACATATTTTGTGTCGCTATGAAATACTATAGGTTTTATGCAATCTGTTTCTAAACCGAGGAACGTTTCTATGGAGACGACAGGATCTTATATTGGGAGGCGAGTATCTCTTTTCGGATACACTATTCCTTCTCTATTGCAGCCGTAGATCCCGCAAAATGACGAATTAACACAGAAATAGAGTCGCTATGAAATACTATAGGTTCTATGCCTTCTCTTTCTAAATCGAGGAACGTGTCTATGGCAACGAGAGGATCTTCTATTGGGAGGCGAGTATCTCTTTTCGGATGCACTATTCCTTCTTTCTTGCATCCGTCGATCACGCACAATGACGAATTAACACAGAAATTGCGTCGCTATGAAATACTTTAGGTTCTATGACTTCTCTTTCTAAATCGAGGAACGTTTCTATGGCAACGACAGGATCTTAAATTGGGCGGCGAGTATCTCTTTTCGGATGCACTATTCCTTCTTTATTGCATCCGTTGATCCCTCACAATGACGAATTAACACAGAAATTGTGTCGCTATGAAATACAATAGGTTCTTTGCCTTCTCCTTCTAAATCGAGGAACTTTTCTATGGCAACGACAGGATCTTATATTAGGAGACGAGTATCTCTTTTCGGATGCACCATTCCTTCTCTGTTGCAGCCGTCGATCCCTCACAATGACGAATTGACACAGAAATTGCGTAGCTAAGATATACTATAGGTTCTATGCCTTCTCTTTCTAAATCGAGGAACGATTCTATGGCAACGACAGGATCTTCTATTGGGAGGCGAGTATCTCTTTTTGGATGCATTAATCCTTCTTTATTGCATCCGTCAATCCCTCACAATGACGAATTAACACATAACTTGCGTCGCTATGAAATACTATAGGTTCTTGCCTTCCCTTTCTAATTCGAGTAACGTATCCATGGCAACGACCGGATCTTATATTGGGAGGCGAGTATCTCTCTTCGGATGCACTATTCCCTCTTTATTGCATCCGTTGATCCCTCACAATGACGAATTAACACAGAAATTGCGTCGCTATGAAATACTATAGGTTCTATGCCTTCTCTTTGTAAATCGTGGGACGTTTCTATGGCAACGATAGGATCTTCTATTGGGAGGCAAGTATCTCTTTTCGGGTGCACTATTCCTTCTTTATGGCAACCGTAGATCCCTCACAATGACGAATTAACACATAAATTGCGTCGCTATGAAATACTATAGGTTGTATGCCTTCCCTCTCTAAATCGAGTAACGTATCTATGGCAACGACAGGATCTTATATTGGGAGGCGAGTATCTCTCTTTGGATGCACTAATTCTTCTTTATTGCATCTCTTGATCCCTTACAATGACGAATTAACACAGAAATTGCGTCGCTATGAAATACTATAGGTTCTATACCTTCTCTTTCTAAATCGAGGAACGTTTCTATGGCAACGAGAGGATCTTATATTGGGAGGCGAGTATCTTTTTTCGGATGCACTATTCCTTCTCTATTGCAGCCGTCGATCCCACACGATGACGAATTAACACAGAAATTGCGTCGCTATGATATACTATAGATTCTATGCTTTCTCTTTCTAAATCGAGGAACTTTTCTATGGCAACGACATGATTTTATATTGGGAGGCGAGTATCTGTTTTCGGATGCACTATTCCTTCTTTATTGCATCCATTGATCCCTCACAATGACGAATTAACACATAAATTGCGTCGCTATGAAATACTTTAGGTTCTATGCCTTCTCTTTCTAAATCGGGGAACGTTTCTATGGTAACGACAGGATCTTATATTGGGAGGCGAGTATCTCTTTTCGGATGCACTATTCCTTCTTTATTGCATCCGTTGATCCCTCACAATGACGAATAAACACATAAATTGTGTCGCTAAGATATACTATTGGTTCTATGCCTTCTCTTTCTAAATCGAGGAACGTTTCTATGGCAACGACAGGATCTTCTATTGGGAGGCGAGTATCTCTTTTTGGATGCACTATTCCTTCTTTATTGCATCCGTCGATCCCTCACAATGACGAAATAACACAGAAATTGCGTCGCTATGAAATACTATTGGATCTATGTCTTCCCTTTCTAATTCGAGTAACGTATCTATGGCAACGACAGGATCTTATATTGGGAGGCGAGTATCTCTCTTTGGATGCACTATTCCTTCTTTATTGCATCCGTTGATCCCTCACAATGAAGAATTAATACAGAAATTGGGTCGCTATGAAATACTATAGGTTCTATGCCTTCTCTTTCTAAATCGAGGGACGTTTCTATGGCAACGATAGGATCTTCTATTGAGAGGCAAGTATCTCTTTTCGGATGCACTATTCCTTCTATATGGCAACCGTCGATCCCTCACAATGACGAATTAACACATAAATTGCGTCGCTATGAAATACTATAGGTTTTATGCCTTCCCTTTCTAAATCGAGAAACGTGTCTATGGCAACGACAGGATCTTATATTGGGAGGCGAGTATCTCTCTTCGGATGCACTATTCCTTCTTTATTGCATCCGTTGATCCCTTACAATGACGAATTAACACAGAAATAGCGTCGCTATGAAATACTATAGGTACTATACTTTCTCTTTCTAAATCGAGGAACGTTTCTAAGGCAACTACAGGGACTTCTATTGGGAGTCAAGTATCTCATTTTGGATGCACTTTTCCTTTTTTATTGCATCCGTCGATCCCTCACAATGACGAATTAACACAGAAATTGCGTCGCTATGTAATACTATATGTTCTATGATTTCCATTTCTAAATCGAGGAACGTATCTATGGCAACGACAGGATCTTATATTGGGAGGCGAGTATCTTTCCTCAGATGCACTATTCCTTCTTTATTGCATCCGTTGATCCCTTACAATGACGAATTAACACAGAAATTGCGTCGCTATGAAATACCATAGGTTCTATGCCTTCTCTTTCTAAATCGAGGAACGTTTCTATGGCAACGACAGGATCTTCTATTGGGAGGCGAGTATCTCTTTTCGGATGCACCATTCCTTCTCTACTGCAGTCGTCGATCATTCACAATGACGAATTGACACAGAAATTGCGTCGCTATGAAATACTATAGGTTCTATGCCTTCTCTTTCTCAATCTAGGATCGTTTCTATGGCAACGACAGGATCTTCTATTGGGAGGTGAGTATCTATTTCGGATGCACTATTCCTTGTTTATTGCATCCGTCGGTCAATCACAATGAAGAATTAACACAGAAATTGCGTTGCTATGATATACTATAGGTTCTATGCCAGCTCTTTCTAAATCGAGGAACGTTACCATGGCATCGACAGGATCTTCTATTGGGAGGCGAGTATCTATTTTCGGATGCACCATTCCTTCTCTACTGCAGTCGTCGATCATTCACAATGACGAATTGACACAGAAATTGCGTCGCTAAGAATTACTTTAGGATCTATGCCTTCTCTTTCTAAATTGAGGAACGTTTCTATGGCTACGACAGTATCTTATATTGGGAGGCGAGTATCTCGTTTCGGATGCACTGTTCCTTCTCTATTGCAGCCGTCGATATCACACAATGGCGAATTAACACAGAAATTGCGTCGCTATGATATACTATAGATTCTATGCCTTCTCTTTCTAAATCGACGAACTTCTCTATGGGATCGACAGGATCTTATAATGGGAGGTGAATATCTGCTTTCGGATGCACTATTCCTTCTTTATTGCATCCGTCGATCCCTCACAAAGACGAATTAACACAGAAATTACGTCGCTATGAAATACTATAGGTTCTATGCATTCTTTTTCTAAATCGAGGAACGTTTCTATGGCAACGACAGGATCTTATATTGGGAGGCGAGAATGTCTTTTCGGATGCACTATTCCTTCTCTATTGCAGCCGTCGATCTCGCAAAATGACGAATTAACACAGAAATAGCGTCGCTATGAAATACTATAGGTTCTATTCCTTCTCTTTCTAAATCGAGGAACGTTTCTATGGCAACTACAGGATCTTCTATTGGGAGGCGAGTATCTCTTTTCGGATGCACTATTCCTTCTTTATTGCATCCGTCGATCACGCACAATGACGAATTAACACAGAAATTGCGTCGCTATGAAATACTTTAGGTTCTATGCCTTCTCTTTCTAAATCGAGGAACGTTTCTATGGCAACGACAGGATCTTATATTGGGAGACGAGTATCTCTTTTCCGATGCACTATTCCATCTTTATTGCATCCGTTGATCCCTCACAATGACGAATTAAAACAGAAATTGGGTCGCTATGAAATTCTATAGGTTCTATGCCTTCTCTTTCTAAATCGAGGAACGTTTCTATGGCAACGACAGGATCATATATTAGGAGACGAGTATCTCTTCTCGGATGCACCATTCCTTCTCTATTGCAGCCGTCGATCCCTCACAATGACGAATTGACACAGAAATTGCGTAGCTAAGATATACTGTAGGTTCTATGCCTTCTCTTTCTAAATCGAGGAACGATTCTATGGCAACGACAGGATCTTCTATTGTGAGGCGAGTATCTCTTTTTGGATGCACTAATCCTTCTTTATTGCATCCGCCAATCCCTCACAATGACTAATTAACACAAAAATTGCGTCGCTATGAAATACTATAGGTTCTATGCCTTCCCTTTCTAATTCGAGTAACGTATCCATGGCAACGACCGGATCTTATATTGGGAGGCGAGTATCTCTCTTCGGATGCACTATTCCCTCTTTATTGGATCCGTTGATCCCTCACAATGACGAATTAACACAGAAATTGCGTCGCTATGAAATACTATAGGTTCTATGCCTTGTCTTTCTAAATCGTGGGACGTTTCTATGGCAAAGATAGGATCTTCTATTGGGTGGCGAGTATCTCTCTTCGGATGCACTAGTCCTTCTTTATTGCATCTGTTGATCCCTTACAATGACGAATTAACACAGAAATTGCGTCGCTATGAAATACTATATGTTATATACCTTCTCTTTCTAAATCGAGGAACGTTTCTATGGCAACGAGAAAATCTTATATTGGGAGGCAAGTATCTCTTTTCGGATGCACTATTCCTTCTTTATGGCAACCGTCGATCCCTCACACTGACGAATTCACACATAAATTGCGTCGCTATGAAATACTATAGATTCTATGCCTTCCCATTTTAAATCGAGGAACTTTTCTATGGCAACGACATGATCTTATATTGGGAGGCGAGTATCTGTTTTCGGATGCACTATTCCTTCTTTATTGCATCCGTTGATCCCTCACAATGACGAATTAACACATAAATCTCGTCGCTATGAAATACTTTAGGATCTATGCCTTCTCTTTCTAAATCGGGGAACGTTTCTATGGCAACGACAGGATCTTATATTGGGAGGCGAGTATCTTTTTTCGGATCCACTATTCCTTCTTTATTGCATCCGTTGATCCCTCACAATGACGAATAAACACATAAATTGTGTCGCTAAGATATACTATTGGTTCTATGCCTTCTCTTTCGAAATCGAGGAACGTTTCTATGGCAACGACGGGATCTTCTATTGGGAGGCGAGTATCTCATTTTGGATGCCCTATTCCTACTTTATTGCATCCGTCGATCCCTCACAATGACGAATTAACACAGAAATTGCGTCGCTATGAAATACTATAGGATCTATGTCTTCCCTTTCTAATTCGAGTAACGTATCTATGGCAACGACAGGATCTTATATTGGGAGGCGAGTATCTCTTTTCGGATGCACTATTCCTTCTTTATTGCATCCGTTGATCCCTCACAATGACGAATTAATACAGAAATTGGGTCGCTATGAAATACTATAGGTTCTATGCCTTCTCTTTCTAAATCGAGGGACGTTTCTATGGCAACGATAGGATCTTCTATTGGGAGGCAAGTATCTCTTTTCGGATGCACTATTCCTGCTTTATGGCAACCGTCGATCCCTCACAATGACGAATTAACACATAAATTGCGTCGCTATGAAATACTATAGGTTTTATGCCTTCCCTTTCTAAATCGAGAAACGTATCTATGGCAACGACAGGATCTTATATTGGGAGGCGAGTATCTCTCTTCGGATGCACTATTCCTTCTTTATTGCATCCGTTGATCCTTTACAATAACGAATTAACACAGAAATTGCGTCGCTATGAAATACTGTAGGTACTATACTTTCTCTTTCTAAATCGAGGGACGTTTCTATGGCAACGATAGGATCTTCTATTGGGAGGGAAGTATCTCTTTTCGGATGCACTATTCCTTCTTTATGGCAACCGTCGATCCCTCACAATGACGAATTAACACACAAATTGCGTCGCTATATAATACTATATGTTCTATGATTTCCATTTCAAAATGAGGAACGTATCTATGGCAACGACAGGATCTTATATTGGGAGGCGAGTATCTTTCTTCAGATGCACTATTCCTTCTTTATTGCATCCGTTGATCCCTTACAATGACGAATTAACACAGACATTGCGTCGCTAAGAAATACTATAGGTTCTATACCTTCTCTTTCTAAATCGAGGAATGTTTCTATGGCAACGACAGGATCTTCCATTGGGAGGCGAGTATCTCTTTTCGGATGCACTATTCCGTCTTAGTTGCATCCGTCGATCCCTCACAATGACGAATTAACACAGAAATTGCATCGCTATGAAATACTATAGGTTCTATGCATTCTCTTTCTAAATCGAGGAACGCTTCTATGGCAACGACAGTATCTTATATTAGGAGGCGAGTATCTCTTTTCGGATGCACTATTCCTTCTTTATTGCATCCGTCGATACCGCACAATGGCGAATTAACACAGAAATTGCGTCGCTATGATGTACTATAGATTCTATGCATTCTCTTTCTAAATCGAGTAACGTTTCTATGGCAACTACACCATCTTATATTGGGAGGCGAGTATCTTTTTCGGATGCACTATTCCTTCTTTATTGCATCCGTTGATCCCTCACAATGACGAATTAACACATATATTGTGTCGCTATGAAATACTATAGGTTTTATGCGATCTGTTTCTAAATCGAGGAACGTTTCTATGGCAACGACAGGATCTTCTATTGGGAGGCGAGTATCTCTTTTCGGATGCACCATTCCTTCTCTACTGCAGTCGTCGATCATTCACAATGACGAATTGACACAGAAATTGCGTCGCTATGAAATACTATAGGTTCTATGCCTTCTCTTTCTCAATCTAGGATCGTTTCTATGGCAACGACAGGATCTTCTATTGGGAGGTGAGTATCTATTTCGGATGCACTATTCCTTGTTTATTGCATCCGTCGATCAATCACAATGAAGAATTAACACAGAAATTGCGTTGCTATGATATACTATAGGTTCTATGCCAGCTCTTTCTAAATCGAGGAACGTTACCATGGCATCGACAGGATCTTCTATTGGGAGGCGAGTATCTATTTTCGGATGCACCATTCCTTCTCTACTGCAGTCGTCGATCATTCACAATGACGAATTGACACAGAAATTGCGTCGCTAAGAATTACTTTAGGATCTATGCCTTCTCTTTCTAAATTGAGGAACGTTTCTATGGCTACGACAGTATCTTATATTGGGAGGCGAGTATCTCGTTTCGGATGCACTGTTCCTTCTCTATTGCAGCCGTCGATATCACACAATGGCGAATTAACACAGAAATTGCGTCGCTATGATATACTATAGATTCTATGCCTTCTCTTTCTAAATCGACGAACTTCTCTATGGGAACGACAGGATCTTATAATGGGAGGTGAATATCTGCTTTCGGATGCACTATTCCTTCTTTATTGCATCCGTCGATCCCTCACAAAGACGAATTAACACAGAAATTACGTCGCTATGAAATACTATAGGTTCTATGCATTCTTTTTCTAAATCGAGGAACGTTTCTATGGCAACGACAGGATCTTATATTGGGAGGCGAGAATGTCTTTTCGGATGCACTATTCCTTCTCTATTGCAGCCGTCGATCTCGCAAAATGACGAATTAACACAGAAATAGCGTCGCTATGAAATACTATAGGTTCTATTCCTTCTCTTTCTAAATCGAGGAACGTTTCTATGGCAACTACAGGATCTTCTATTGGGAGGCGAGTATCTCTTTTCGGATGCACTATTCCTTCTTTATTGCATCCGTCGATCACGCACAATGACGAATTAACACAGAAATTGCGTCGCTATGAAATATTTTAGGTTCTATGCCTTCTCTTTCTAAATCGAGGAACGTTTCTATGGCAACGACAGGATCTTATATTGGGAGACGAGTATCTCTTTTCCGATGCACTATTCCATCTTTATTGCATCCGTTGATCCCTCACAATGACGAATTAAAACAGAAATTGGGTCGCTATGAAATTCTATAGGTTCTATGCCTTCTCTTTCTAAATCGAGGAACGTTTCTATGGCAACGACAGGATCATATATTAGGAGACGAGTATCTCTTCTCGGATGCACCATTCCTTCTCTATTGCAGCCGTCGATCCCTCACAATGACGAATTGACACAGAAATTGCGTAGCTAAGATATACTGTAGGTTCTATGCCTTCTCTTTCTAAATCGAGGAACGATTCTATGGCAACGACAGGATCTTCTATTGTGAGGCGAGTATCTCTTTTTGGATGCACTAATCCTTCTTTATTGCATCCGCCAATCCCTCACAATGACTAATTAACACAAAAATTGCGTCGCTATGAAATACTATAGGTTCTATGCCTTCCCTTTCTAATTCGAGTAACGTATCCATGGCAACGACCGGATCTTATATTGGGAGGCGAGTATCTCTCTTCGGATGCACTATTCCCTCTTTATTGGATCCGTTGATCCCTCACAATGACGAATTAACACAGAAATTGCGTCGCTATGAAATACTATAGGTTCTATGCCTTGTCTTTCTAAATCGTGGGACGTTTCTATGGCAAAGATAGGATCTTCTATTGGGTGGCGAGTATCTCTCTTCGGATGCACTAGTCCTTCTTTATTGCATCTGTTGATCCCTTACAATGACGAATTAACACAGAAATTGCGTCGCTATGAAATACTATATGTTATATACCTTCTCTTTCTAAATCGAGGAACGTTTCTATGGCAACGAGAAAATCTTATATTGGGAGGCAAGTATCTCTTTTCGGATGCACTATTCCTTCTTTATGGCAACCGTCGATCCCTCACACTGACGAATTCACACATAAATTGCGTCGCTATGAAATACTATAGATTCTATGCCTTCCCATTTTAAATCGAGGAACTTTTCTATGGCAACGACATGATCTTATATTGGGAGGCGAGTATCTGTTTTCGGATGCACTATTCCTTCTTTATTGCATCCGTTGATCCCTCACAATGACGAATTAACACATAAATCTCGTCGCTATGAAATACTTTAGGATCTATGCCTTCTCTTTCTAAATCGGGGAACGTTTCTATGGCAACGACAGGATCTTATATTGGGAGGCGAGTATCTTTTTTCGGATCCACTATTCCTTCTTTATTGCATCCGTTGATCCCTCACAATGACGAATAAACACATAAATTGTGTCGCTAAGATATACTATTGGTTCTATGCCTTCTCTTTCGAAATCGAGGAACGTTTCTATGGCAACGACGGGATCTTCTATTGGGAGGCGAGTATCTCATTTTGGATGCCCTATTCCTACTTTATTGCATCCGTCGATCCCTCACAATGACGAATTAACACAGAAATTGCGTCGCTATGAAATACTATAGGATCTATGTCTTCCCTTTCTAATTCGAGTAACGTATCTATGGCAACGACAGGATCTTATATTGGGAGGCGAGTATCTCTTTTCGGATGCACTATTCCTTCTTTATTGCATCCGTTGATCCCTCACAATGACGAATTAATACAGAAATTGGGTCGCTATGAAATACTATAGGTTCTATGCCTTCTCTTTCTAAATCGAGGGACGTTTCTATGGCAACGATAGGATCTTCTATTGGGAGGCAAGTATCTCTTTTCGGATGCACTATTCCTGCTTTATGGCAACCGTCGATCCCTCACAATGACGAATTAACACATAAATTGCGTCGCTATGAAATACTATAGGTTTTATGCCTTCCCTTTCTAAATCGAGAAACGTATCTATGGCAACGACAGGATCTTATATTGGGAGGCGAGTATCTCTCTTCGGATGCACTATTCCTTCTTTATTGCATCCGTTGATCCTTTACAATAACTAATTAACACAGAAATTGCGTCGCTATGAAATACTGTAGGTACTATACTTTCTCTTTCTAAATCGAGGGACGTTTCTATGGCAACGATAGGATCTTCTATTGGGAGGGAAGTATCTCTTTTCGGATGCACTATTCCTTCTTTATGGCAACCGTCGATCCCTCACAATGACGAATTAACACACAAATTGCGTCGCTATATAATACTATATGTTCTATGATTTCCATTTCAAAATGAGGAACGTATCTATGGCAACGACAGGATCTTATATTGGGAGGCGAGTATCTTTCTTCAGATGCACTATTCCTTCTTTATTGCATCCGTTGATCCCTTACAATGACGAATTAACACAGACATTGCGTCGCTAAGAAATACTATAGGTTCTATACCTTCTCTTTCTAAATCGAGGAATGTTTCTATGGCAACGACAGGATCTTCCATTGGGAGGCGAGTATCTCTTTTCGGATGCACTATTCCGTCTTAGTTGCATCCGTCGATCCCTCACAATGACGAATTAACACAGAAATTGCATCGCTATGAAATACTATAGGTTCTATGCATTCTCTTTCTAAATCGAGGAACGCTTCTATGGCAACGACAGTATCTTATATTAGGAGGCGAGTATCTCTTTTCGGATGCACTATTCCTTCTTTATTGCATCCGTCGATACCGCACAATGGCGAATTAACACAGAAATTGCGTCGCTATGATGTACTATAGATTCTATGCATTCTCTTTCTAAATCGAGTAACGTTTCTATGGCAACTACACCATCTTATATTGGGAGGCGAGTATCTTTTTCGGATGCACTATTCCTTCTTTATTGCATCCGTTGATCCCTCACAATGACGAATTAACACATATATTGTGTCGCTATGAAATACTATAGGTTTTATGCGATCTGTTTCTAAATCGAGGAACGTTTCTATGGCAACGACAGGATCTTATATTAGGAGACGAGTATCTCTTTTCGGATGCACCGTTCCTTCTCTATTGCAGCCGTCGATCCCTCACAATGACGAATTGACACAGAAATTGCGTAGCTAAGATATTCTATAGGTTCTATGCCTTCTCTTTCTAAATCGAGGAACGATTCTATGGCAACGACAGGATCCTCTATTGGGAGGCGAGTATCTCTTTTTGGATGCACTATTCCTTTTTTATTGCATCCGTCAATCCCTCACAATGACGAATTAACACAGAAATTGCGTCGCTATGAAATACTATAGGTTCTATGCCGTCCCTTTCTAATTCGAGTAACGTATCCATGGCAACGACCAGATCTTATATTGGGAGGCGAGTATCTCTCTTCGGATGCACTATTCCCTCTTTATTGCATCCGTTGATCCCTCACAATGACGAATTAACACAGAAATTGCGTCGCTATGAAATACTGTAGGTTCTATGCCTTCTCTTTTTGTAAATCGTGGGACGTTTCTATGGCAACGATAGGATCTTCTATTGGGAGGCAAGTATCTCTTTTCGGATGCACTATTCCTTCTTTATGGCAACCGTCGATCCATCACAATGACGAATTAACACATAAATTGCGTCGCTATGAAATACTATAGATTCTATGCCTTCCCTTTTTAAATCGAGGAACTTTTCAATGGCAACGACATGATCTTATATTGGGAGGCGAGTATCTGTTTTCGGATGCACTATTCCTTCTTTATTGCATTTGTTGATCCCTCACAATGACGAATTAACACATAAATCTCGTCGCTAAGGAAATACTTTAGGATCTATGCCTTCTCCTTCTAAATCGGGGAACGTTTCTATGGCAACGACAGGATCTTATATTGGGAGGCAAGTATCTCTTTTCGGATGCACTATTCCTTCTTTATTGCATCCGTTGATCCCTCACAATAACGAATTAACACAGAAATTGCGTCGCTATGAAATAGTATAGGTTCTATGCCTTCTCTTTGTAAATCGAGGTACGTTTCTATGGCAACGACAGGATCTTCTATTGGGAGGCAAGCATCTCTTTTCGGATGCACTATTCCTTCTTTATTGCATCCGTTGATCCCTCACAATGACGAATTAACACGGAAATGCGTCGCTATGAAATGCTATAGGTTGTATGCCTTCCCTTTTTAAATCGAGGAACGTATCTATGGCAACGACAGGATCTTATATTGGGAGGCTACTATCTCTCTTCGGATGCACTATTCCTTCTTTATAGCATCCGTTGACCCCTTACAATGAAGAATTAACGCAGAAATTGCGTCGCTATGAAATACTATAGGTTCTATACCTTCTCTTTCTAAATGGAGGAACATTTCTATGGCAACTACACCAACTTATATTGGGAGGCGAGTATCTTTTTTGGATGCATTGTTCCTTCTTTATTGCATCCGTCCATCCCTCAAAATGACGAATTAACACAGAAATTGCGTCGCTATGGAATTCTATAGGGTCCATTCCTTCTCTTTCTAAATCGAGGAATTTGTCTGTGGCAACGACAGGATCAAATATTGGGAGACGAGTATCTCTTTTCGGATGCACTATTCCATCTTTATTGCATCCGTTGATCCCTCACAATGACGAATTAAAACAGAAATTGGGTCGCTATGAAATACTATAGGTTCTATGCCTTCTCTTTCTAAATCGAGGAACGTTTCTATGGCAACGACAGGATCATATATTAGGAGACGAGTATCTCTTTTCGGATGCACCATTCCTTCTCTATTGCAGCCGTCGATCCCTCACAATGACGAATTGACACAGAAATAGCGTAGCTAAGATATACTGTAGGTTCTATGCCTTCTCTTTCTAAATCGAGGAACGATTCTATGGCAACGACAGGATCTTCTATTGTGAGGCGAGTATCTCTTTTTGGATGCACTATTCCTTCTTTATTGCATCCGTCAATCCCTCACAATGACTAATTAACACAAAAATTGCGTCGCTATGAAATACTATAGGTTCTCTGCCTTCCCTTTCTAATTCGAGTAACGTATCCATGGCAACGACCGGATCTTATATTGGGAGGCGAGTATCTCTCTTCGGATGCACTATTCCCTCTTTATTGAATCCGTTGATCCCTCACAATGACGAATTAACACAGAAATTGCGTCGATATGAAATACTATAGGTTCTATGCCTTGTCTTTCTAAATCGTGGGACGTTTCTATGGCAAAGATAGGATCTTCTATTGGGAGGCAAGTATCTCTTTTCGGATGCACTAGTCCTTCCTTATGACAACCGTCGATCCCTCACAATGACGAATTAACACATAAATTGCGTCGCTATGAAATACTATAGGTTGTATGCCTTCCTTTTCTAAATCGAGTAACGTATCTATTGCAACGACAGGATCTTATATTGGGAGGGGAGTATCTCCCTTCGGATGCACTAATCCTTCTTTATTGCATCTGTTGATCCCTTACAATGACGTATTAGCACAGAAATTGCGTCGCTATGAAATACTATATGTTATATACCTTCTCTTTCTAAATCGAGGAACGTTTCTATGGCAACGAGAGGATCTTATATTGGGAGGCGAGTATCTCTTTTCGGATGCACTATTCCTTCTTTATGGCAACCGTCGATCCCTCACACTGACGAATTCACACAGAAATTGCGTCGCTATGAAATACTTTAGGTTCTATGCCTTCTCTTTCTAAATCGAGCAACGTTTCTATGGCAACGACAGGATCTTATATTAGGAGACGAGTATCTCTTTTCGGATGCACCATTCCTTCTCTATTGCAGCCGTCGATCCCTCACAATGACGAATTGACACAGAAATTGCGTAGCTAAGATATACTATAGGTTCTATGCCTTCTCTTTCTAAATCGAGGAACGATTCTATGGCAACGACAGGATCCTCTATTGGGAGGCGAGTATCTCTTTTTGGATGCACTATTCCTTCTTTATTGCATCCGTCAATCCCTCACAATGACGAATTAACACAGAAATTGCGTCGCTATGAAATACTATAGGTTCTATGCCTTCCCTTTCTAATTCGAGTAACGTATCCATGGCAACGACCAGATCTTATATTGGGAGGCGAGTATCTCTCTTCGGATGCACTATTCCCTCTTTATTGCATCCGTTGATCCCTCACAATGACGAATTAACACAGAAATTGCGTCGCTATGAAATACTATAGGTTCTATGCCTTCTCCTTGTAAATCGTGGGACGTTTCTATGGCAACGATAGGATCTTCTATTGGGAGGCAAGTATCTCTTTTCGGATGCACTATTCCTTCCTTATGGCAACCGTCGATCCATCACAATGACGAATTAACACATAAATTGCGTCGCTATGAAATACTATAGATTCTATGCCTTCCCTTTTTAAATCGAGGAACTTTTCAATGGCAACGACATGATCTTATATTGGGAGGCGAGTATCTGTTTTCGGATGCACTATTCCTTCTTTATTGCATTTGTTGATCCCTCACAATGACGAATTAACACATAAATCTCGTCGCTATGAAATACTTTAGGATCTATGCCTTCTCTTTCTAAATCGGGGAACGTTTCTATGGCAACGACAGGATCTTATATTGGGAGGCAAGTATCTCTTTTCGGATGCACTATTCCTTCTTTATTGCATCGGTTGATCCCTCACAATAACGAATTAACACAGAAATTGCGTCGCTATGAAATACTATGGGTACTATGCCTTCTCTTTGTAAATCGAGGTACGTTCCTATGGCAACGACAGGATCTTCTATTGGGAGGCAAGCATCTCTTTTCGGATGCACTATTCCTTCTTTATTGCATCCGTTGATCCCTCACAATGACGAATTAACACGGAAATGCGTCGCTATGAAATGCTATAGGTTGTATGCCTTCCCTTTTTAAATCGAGGAACGTATCTATGGCAACGACAGGATCTTATATTGGGAGGCTACTATCTCTCTTCGTATGCACTATTCCTTCTTTATAGCATCCGTTGACCCCTTGCAATGAAGAATTAACGCAGAAATTGCGTCGCTATGAAATACTATAGGTTCTATACCTTCTCTTTCTAAATGGAGGAACATTTCTATGGCAACTACACCAACTTATATTGGGAGGCGAGTATCTTTTTTGGATGCATTGTTCCTTCTTTATTGCATCCGTCCATCCCTCAAAATGACGAATTAACACAGAAATTGCGTCGCTATGGAATTCTATAGGGTCCATTCCTTCTCTTTCTAAATCGAGGAATTTTTCTGTGGCAACGACAGGATCAAATATTGGGAGACGAGTATCTCTTTTCGGATGCACTATTCCATCTTTATTGCATCCGTTGATCCCTCACAATGACGAATTAAAACAGAAATTGGGTCGCTATGAAATACTATAGGTTCTATGCCTTCTCTTTCTAAATCGAGGAACGTTTCTATGGCAACGACAGGATCATATATTAGGAGACGAGTATCTCTTTTCGGATGCACCATTCCTTCTCTATTGCAGCCGTTGATCCCTCACAATGACGAATTGACACAGAAATTGCGTAGCTAAGATATACTGTAGGTTCTATGCCTTCTCTTTCTAAATCGAGGAACGATTCTATGGCAACGACAGGATCCTCTATGGGGAGGCGAGTATCTCTTTTTGGATGCACTAATCCTTCTTTATTGCATCCGTCAATCCCTCACAATGACTAAATAACACAAAAATTGCGTCGCTATGAAATACTATAGGTTCTATGCCTTCCCTTTCTAATTCGAGTAACGTATCCATGGCAACGACCGGATCTTATATTGGGAGGCGAGTATCTCTCTTCGGATGCACTATTCCCTCTTTATTGGATCCGTTGATCCCTCACAATGACGAATTAACACAGAAATTGCGTCGCTATGAAATACTATAGGTTCTATGCCTTGTTTTTCTAAATCGTGCGACGTTTCTATGGCAAAGATAGGGTCTTCTATTGGGAGGCAAGTATCTCTTTTCGGATGCACTAGTCCTTCTTTATGACAACCGTCGATCCCTCACAATGACGAATTAACACATAAATTGCGTCGCTATGAAATACTATAGGTTGTATGCCTTCCTTTTCTAAATCGAGTAACGTATCTATTGCAACGACAGGATCTTATATTGGGTGGCGAGTATCTCTCTTCGGATGCACTAATCCTTCTTTATTGCATCTGTTGATCCCTTACAATGACGAATTAACACAGAAATTGCGTCGCTATGAAATACTATATGTTATATACCTTCTCTTTCTAAATCGAGGAACGTTTCTATGGCAACGACATGATCTTATATTGGGAGGCGAGTATCTGTTTTCGGATGCACTATTCCTTCTTTATTGCATCCGTTGATCCCTCACAATGACGAATTAACACATAAATCTCGTCGCTATGAAATACTTTAGGATCTATGCCTTCTCTTTCTAAATCGGGGAACGTTTCTATGGCAACGACAGGATCTTATATTGGGAGGCGAGTATCTTTTTTCGGATGCACTATTCCTTCTTTATTGCATCCGTTGATCCCTCACAATGACGAATAAACACATAAATTGTGTCGCTAAGATATACTATTGGTTCTATGCCTTCTCTTTCGAAATCGAGGAACGTTTCTATGGCAACGACAGGATCTTCTATTGGGAGGCGAGTATCTCTTTTTGGATGCACTATTCCTTCTTTATTGCATCCGTCGATCCCTCACAATGACGAATTAACACAGAAATTGCGTCGCTACGAAATACTATAGGATCTATGTCTTCCCTTTCTAATTCGAGTAACGTATCTATGGCAACGACAGGATCTTATATTGGGAGGCGAGTATCTCTTTTCGGATGCCCTATTCCTTCTTTATTGCATCCGTTGATCCCTCACAATGACGAATTAATACAGAAATTGGGTCGCTATGAAATACTATAGGTTTTATGCTTTCCCTTTCTAAATCGAGAAACGTATCTATGGCAACGACAGGATCTTATATTGGGAGGCGAGTATCTCTCTTCGGATGCACTATTCCTTCTTTATTGCATCCGTTGATCCTTTACAATAACGAATTAACACAGAAATTGCGTCGCTATGAAATACTATAGGTTCTATGCCTTGTCTTTCTAAATCGTGGGACGTTTCTATGGCAAAGATAGGATCTTCTATTGGGAGGCAAGTATCTCTTTTCGGATGAACTAGTCCTTCTTTATGACAACCGTCGATCCCTCACAATGACGAATTAACACATAAATTGCGTCGCTATGAAATACTATAGGTTGTATGCCTTCCTTTTCTAAATCGAGTAACGTATCTATTTCAACGACAGGATCTTATATTGGGTGGCGAGTATCTCTCTTCGGATGCACTAATCGTTCTTTATTGCATCTGTTGATCCCTTACAATGACGAATTAACACAGAAATTGCGTCGCTATGAAATACTATATGTTATATACCTTATCTTTCTAAATCGAGGAACGTTTCTATGGCAACGACATGATCTTATATTGGGAGGCGAGTATCTGTTTTCGGATGCACTATTCCTTCTTTATTGCATCCGTTGATCCCTCATAATGACGAATTAACACATAAATCTCGTCGCTATGAAATACTTTAGGATCTATGCCTTCTCTTTCTAAATCGGGGAACGTTTCTATGGCAACGACAGGATCTTATATTGGGAGGCGAGTATCTTTTTTCGGATGCACTATTCCTTCTTTATTGCATCCGTTGATCCCTCACAATGACGAATAAACACATAAATTGTGACGCTAAGATATACTATTGGTTCTATGCCTTCTCTTTCGAAATCGAGGAACGTTTCTATGGCAACGACAGGATCTTCTATTGGGAGGCGAGTATCTCTTTTTGGATGCACTATTCCTTCTTTATTGCATCCGTCGATCCCTCACAATGACGAATTAACACAGAAATTGCGTCGCTACGAAATTCTATAGGATCTATGTCTTCCCTTTCTAATTCGAGTAACGTATCTATGGCAACGACAGGATCTTATATTGGGAGGCGAGTATCTCTTTTCGGATGCCCTATTCCTTCTTTATTGCATCCGTTGATCCCTCACAATGACGAATTAATACAGAAATTGGGTCGCTATGAAATACTATAGGTTTTATGCTTTCCCTTTCTAAATCGAGAAACGTATCTATGGCAACGACAGGATCTTATATTGGGAGGCGAGTATCTCTCTTCGGATGCACTATTCCTTCTTTATTGCATCCGTTGATCCTTTACAATAACGAATTAACACAGAAATTGCGTCGCTATGAAATACTATAGGTACTATACCTTCTCTTTCTAAATCGAGGGACGTTTCTATGGCAACGATAGGATCTTCTATTGGGAGGCAAGTATCTCTTTTCGGATGCACTATTCCTTCTTTATGGCAACCGTCGATCCCTCACAATGACGAATTAACACACAAATTGCGTCGCTATATAATACTATATGTTCTATGATTTCCATTTCAAAATGAGGAACGTATCTATGGCAACGACAGGATCTTAAATTGGGAGGCGAGTATCTTTCTTCAGATGCACTATTCCTTCTTTATTGCATTCGTTGATCCCTTACAATGACGAATTAACACAGACATTGCGTCGCTATGAAATACTATAGGTTCTATACCTTCTCTTTCTAAATCGAGGAATGTTTCTATGGCAACGACAGGATCTTCCATTGGGAGGCGAGTATCTCTTTTCGGATGCACTATTCCGTCTTAGTTGCATCCGTCGATCCCTCACAATGACGAATTGACACAGAAATTGCGTCGCTATGAAATACTATAGGTTCTATGCATTCTCTTTCTAAATCGAGGAACGTTTCTATGGCAACGACAGGATCTTCTATTGGGAGGCGAGTATCTCCTTTCGGATGCACTATTCCTTCTCTACTGCAGTCGTCGATCATTCACAATGACGAATTGACACAGAAATTGCGTCGCTATGAAATACTATAGGTTCTATGCCTTCTCTTTCTAAATCGAGGAACGTTTCTATGGCAACGACAGGATCTTCTATTGGGAGGTGAGTATCTATTTCGGATGCACTACTCCTTGTTTATTGCATCCGTCGATCAATCACAATGAAGAATTAACACAGAAATTGCGTTGCTATGAAATACTATAGGTTCTATGCCTGCTCTTTCGAAATCGAGGAACGTTACTATGGCAACGACAGGATCATATATTGGGAGGCGAGTATCTCTTTCGGATGCACTATTTCTTCTTCACTGCATCCGTCGATCCCTCACAATGACGAATTAACACAGAAATTGCGTCGCAATGAAATACTATAGGTTCTAAGCCTTCTCTTTGTAAATCGAGGAACGTTTCTATGGCAACGACAGTATCTTATATTGGGAGGCGAGTATCTCTTTTCGGATGCACTATTCCTTCTTTATTGCATCCGTCGATCCCTCACAATGACGAATTAACACATATATTGTGTCGCTATGAAATACTATAGGTTTCATGCGATCTGTTTCTAAATCCAGGAACGTTTCTATGGCAACGACAGGATCTTATATTAGGAGACGAGTATCTCTTTTCGGATGCACCATTCCTTCTCTATTGCAGCCGTCGATCCCTCACAATGACGAATTGACACAGAAATTGCGTAGCTAAGATATACTATAGGTTCTATGCCTTCTCTTTCTAAATCGAGGAACGATTCTATGGCAACGACAGGATCCTCTATTGGGAGGCGAGTATATCTTTTTGGATACACTATTCCTTCATTATTGCATCCGTCAATCCCTCACAATGACGAATTAACACAGAAATTGCGTCGCTATGAAATACTATAGGTTCTATGCCTTCCCTTCCTAATTCGAGTAACGTATCTATGGCAACGACCAGATCTTATATTGGGAGGCGAGTATCTGTCTTCGGATGCGCTATTCCCTCTTTATTGCATCCGTTGATCCCTCACAATGACGAATTAACACAGAAATTGCGTCGCTATGAAATACTATAGGTTCTATGCCTTCTCTTTGTAAATCGTGGGACGTTTCTATGGCAACGATAGGATCTTCTATTGGGAGGCAAGTCTCTCTTTTCGGATGCACTACTCCTTCTTTATGGCAACCGTCGATCCATCACAATGACGAATTAACACATAAATTGCGTCGCTATGAAATACTATAGATTCTATGCCTTCCCTTTTTAAATCGAGGAACTTCTCAATGGCAACGACATGATCTTATATTGGGAGGCGAGTATCTGTTTTCGGATGCACTATTCCTTCTTTATTGCATCCGTTGATCCCTCACAATAACGAATTAACACAGAAATTGCGTCGCTATGAAATAGTATAGGTTCTATGCCTTCTCTTTGTAAATCGAGGTACGTTTCTATGGCAACGACAGGATCTTCTATTGGGAGGCAAGCATCTCCTTTCGGATGCACTATTCCTTCTTTATTGCATCCGTTGATCCCTCACAATGACGAATTAACACATAAATCTCGTCGCTATGAAATACTTTAGGATCTATGCCTTCTCCTTCTAAATCGGGGAACGTTTCTATGGCAACGACAGGATCTTATATTGGGAGGCAAGTATCTCTTTTCGGATGCACTATTCCTTCTTTATTGCATCCGTTGATCCCTCACAATAACGAATTAACACAGAAATTGCGTCGCTATGAAATAGTATAGGTTCTATGCCTTCTCTTTCTAAATCGAGGAACGATTCTATGGCAACGACAGGATCCTCTATTGGGAGGCGAGTATATCTTTTTGGATGCACTATTCCTTCTTTATTGCATCCGTTGATCCCTCACAATGACGAATTAACACGGAAATGCGTCGCTATGAATGCTATAGGTTGTATGCCTTCCCTTTTTAAATCGAGGAACGTATCTATGGCAACGACAGGATCTTATATTGGGAGGCTACTATCTCTCTTCGGATGCACTATTCCTTCTTTATAGCATCCGTTGACCCCTTACAATGAGGAATTAACGCAGAAATTGCGTCGCTATGAAATACTATAGGTTCTATACCTTCTCTTTCTAAATGGAGGAACATTTCTATGGCAACTACACCAACTTATATTGGAAGGCGAGTATCTTTTTTGGATGCATTGTTCCTTCTTTATTGCATCCGTCCATCCCTCAAAATGACGAATTAACACAGAAATTGCGTCGCTATGGAATTCTATAGGGTCTATTCCTTCTCTTTCTAAATCGAGGAATTTTTCTGTGGCAACGACACGATCAAATATTGGGAGACGAGTATCTCTTTTCGGATGCACTATTCCATCTTTATTGCATCCGTTGATCCCTCACAATGACGAATTAAAACAGAAATTGGGTCGCTATGAAATACTATTGGTTCTATGCCTTCTCTTTCTAAATCGAGGAACGTTTCTATGGCAACGACAGGATCATATATTAGGAGACGAGTATCTCTTTTCGGATGCACCATTCCTTCTCTATTGCAGCCGTCGATCCCTCACAATGACGAATTGACACAGAAATAGCGTAGCTAAGATATACTGTAGGTTCTATGCCTTCTCTTTCTAAATCGAGGAACGATTCTATGGCAACGACAGGATCTTCTATTGTGAGGCGAGTATCTCTTTTTGGATGCACTAATCCTTCTTTATTGCATCCGTCAATCCCTCACAATGACTAATTAACACAAAAATTGCGTCGCTATGAAATACTATAGGTTCTATGCCTTCCCTTTCTAATTCGAGTAACGTATCCATGGCAACGACCGGATCTTATATTGGGAGGCGAGTATCTCCCTTCGGATGCACTATTCCCTCTTTATTGGATCCGTTGATCCCTCACAATGACGAATTAACACAGAAATTGCGTCGCTATGAAATACTATAGGTTCTATGCCTTGTCTTCCTAAATCGTGGGACGTTTCTATGGCAAAGATAGGGTCTTCTATTGGGAGGCAAGTATCTCTTTTCGGATGCACCAGTCCTCCTTTATGACAACCGTCGATCCCTCACAATGACGAATTAACACATAAATTGCGTCGCTATGAAATACTATAGGTTGTATGCCTTCCTTTTCTAAATCGAGTAACGTATCTATTGCAACGACAGGATCTTATATTGGGTGGCGAGTATCTCTCTTCGGATGCACTAATCCTTCTTTATTGCATCTGTTGATCCCTTACAATGACGAATTAACACAGAAATTGCGTCGCTATGAAATACTATATGTTATATACCTTCTCTTTCTAAATCGAGGAACGTTTCTATGGCAACGACATGATATTATTGGGAGGCGAGTATCTGTTTTCGGATGCACTATTCCTTCTTTATTGCATCCGTTGATCCCTCACAATGACGAATTAACACATAAATCTCGTCGCTATGAAATACTTTAGGATCTCTGCCTTCTCTTTCTAAATCGGGGAACGTTTCTATGGCAACGACAGGATCTTATATTGGGAGGCGAGTATCTTTTTTCGGATGCACTATTCCTTCTTTATTGCATCCGTTGATCCCTCACAATGACGAATAAACACATAAATTGTGTCGCTAAGATATACTATTGGTTCTATGCCTTCTCTTTCGAAATCGAGGAACGTTTCTATGGCAACGACAGGATCTTCTATTGGGAGGCGAGTATCTCTTTTTGGATGCACTATTCCTTCTTTATTGCATCCGTCGATCCCTCACAATGACGAATTAACACAGAAATTGCGTCGCTACGAAATACTGTAGGATCTATTTCTTCCCTTTCTAATTCGAGTAACGTATCTATGGCAACGACAGGATCTTATATTGGGAGGCGAGTATCTCTTTTCGGATGCCCTATTCCTTCTTTATTGCATCCGTTGATCCCTCACAATGACGAATTAATACAGAAATTGGGTCGCTATAAAATACTATAGGTTTTATGCTTTCCCTTTCTAAATCGAGAAACGTATCTATGGCAACGACAGGATCTTATATTGGGAGGCGAGTATCTCTCTTCGGATGCACTATTCCTTCTTTATTGCATCCGTTGATCCTTTACAATAACGAATTAACACAGAAATTGCGTCGCTATGAAATACTATAGGTACTATACCTTCTCTTTCTAAATCGAGGGACGTTTCTATGGCAACGATAGGATCTTCTATTGGGAGGCAAGTATCTCTTTTCGGATGCACTATTCCTTCTTTATGGCAACCGTCGATCCCTCACAATGACGAATTAACACACAAATTGCGTCGCTATATAATACTATATGTTCTATGATTTCCATTTCAAAATGAGGAACGTATCTATGGCAACGACAGGATCTTATATTGGGAGGCGAGTATCTTTCTTCAGATGCACTATTCCTTCTTTATTGCATCCGTTGATCCCTTACAATGACGAATTAACACATACATTGCGTCGCTATGAAATACTATAGGTTCTATACCTTCTCTTTCTAAATCGAGGAATGTTTCTATGGCAACGACAGGATCTTCCATTGGGAGGCGAGTATCTCTTTTCGGATGCACTATTCCGTCTTAGTTGCATCCGTCGATCCCTCACAATGACGAATTGACACAGAAATTGCGTCGCTATGAAATACTATAGGTTCTATGCATTCTCTTTCTAAATCGAGGAACGTTTCTATGGCAACGACAGGATCTTCTATTGGGAGGCGAGTATCTCCTTTCGGATGCACTATTCCTTCTCTACTGCAGTCGTCGATCATTCACAATGACGAATTGACACAGAAATTGCGTCGCTATGAAATACTATAGGTTCTATGTCTTCTCTTTCTAAATCGAGGAACGTTTCTATGGCAACGACAGGATCTTCTATTGGGAGGTGAGTATCTATTTCGGATGCACTACTCCTTGTTTATTGCATCCGTCGATCAATCACAATGAAGAATTAACACAGAAATTGCGTTCCTATGAAATACTATAGGTTCTATGCCTGCTCTTTCGAAATCGAGGAACGTTACTATGGCAACGACAGGATCATATATTGGGAGGCGAGTATCTCTTTCGGATGCACTATTTCTTCTTCACTGCATCCGTCGATCCCTCACAATGACGAATTAACACAGAAATTGCGTCGCAATGAAATACTATAGGTTCTAAGCCTTCTCTTTGTAAATCGAGGAACGTTTCTATGGCAACGACAGTATCTTATATTGGGAGGCGAGTATCTCTTTTCGGATGCACTATTCCTTCTTTATTGCATCCGTCGATCCCTCACAATGACGAATTAACACATATATTGTGTCGCTATGAAATACTATAGGTTTTATGCGATCTGTTTCTAAATCGAGGAACGTTTCTATGGCAACGACAGGATCTTATATTAGGAGACGAGTATCTCTTTTCGGATGCACCATTCCTTCTCTATTGCAGCCGTCGATCCCTCACAATGACGAATTGACACAGAAATTGCGTAGCTAAGATATACTATAGGTTCTATGCCTTCTCTTTCTAAATCGAGGAACGATTTTATGGCAACGACAGGATCCTCTATTGGGAGGCGAGTATCTCTTTTTGGATGCACTATTCCTTCATTATTGCATCCGTCAATCCCTCACAATGACGAATTAACACAGAAATTGCGTCGCTATGAAATACTATAGGTTCTATGCCTTCCCTTCCTAATTCGAGTAACGTATCCATGGCAACGACCAGATCTTATATTGGGAGGCGAGTATCTCTCTTCGGATGCGCTATTCCCTCTTTATTGCATCCGTTGATCCCTCACAATGACGAATTAACACATAAATTGCGTCGCTATGAAATACTTTAGGTTCTATGCCTTCTCTTTCTAAATCGAGCAACGTTTCTATGGCAACGACAGGATCTTATATTAGGAGACGAGTATCTCTTTTCGGATGCACCATTCCTTCTCTATTGCAGCCGTCGATCCCTCACAATGACGAATTGACACAGAAATTGCGTCGCTATGAAATACTATAGGTTCTATGCCTTCTCTTTGTAAATCGTGGGACGTTTCTATGGCAACGATAGGATCTTCTATTGGGAGGCAAGTATCTCTTTTCGGATGCACTATTCCTTCTTTATGGCAACCGTCGATCCCTCACAATGACGAATTAACACATAAATTGCGTCGCTATGAAATACTATGGGTTGTATGCCTTCCTTTTCTAAATCGAGTAACGTATCTATTGCAACGACAGGATCTTATATTGGGAGGCGAGTATCTCCCTTCGGATGCACTAATCCTTCTTTATTGCATCTGTTGATCCCTTACAATGACGAATTAACACAGAAATTGCGTCGCTATGAAATACTATATGTTATATACCTTCTCTTTCTAAATCAAGGAACGTTTCTATGGCAACGAGAGGATCTTATATTGGGAGGCGAGTATCTCTTTTCGGATGCACTATTCCTTCTTTATGGCAACCGTCGATCCCTCACACTGACGAATTCACACAGAAATTGCGTCGCTATGAAATACTTTAGGTTCTATGCCTTCTCTTTCTAAATCGAGCAACGTTTCTATGGCAACGACAGGATCTTATATTAGGAGACGAGTATCTCTTTTCGGATGCACCATTCCTTCTCTATTGCAGCCGTCGATCCCTCACAATGACGAATTGACACAGAAATTGCGTAGCTAAGATATACTATAGGTTCTATGCCTTCTCTTTCTAAATCGAGGAACGATTCTATGGCAACGACAGGATCCTCTATTGGGAGGCGAGTATCTCTTTTTGGATGCACTATTCCTTCTTTATTGCATCCGTCAATCCCTCACAATGACGAATTAACACAGAAATTGCGTCGCTATGAAATACTATAGGTTCTATGCCTTCCCTTTCTAATTCGAGTAACGTATCCATGGCAACGACCAGATCTTATATTGGGAGGCGAGTATCTCTCTTCGGATGCACTATTCCCTCTTTATTGCATCCGTTGATCCCTCACAATGACGAATTAACACAGAAATTGCGTCGCTATGAAATACTATAGGTTCTATGCCTTCTCTTTATAAATCGTGGGACGTTTTTATGGCAACGATAGGATCTTCTATTGGGAGGCAAGTATCTCTTTTCGGATGCACTATTCCTTCTTTATGGCAACCGTCGATCCATCACAATGACGAATTAACACATAAATTGCGTCGCTATGAAATACTATAGATTCTATGCCTTCCCTTTTTAAATCGAGGAACTTTTCAATGGCAACGACATGATCTTATATTGGGAGGCGAGTATCTGTTTTCGGATGCACTATTCCTTCTTTATTGCATTTGTTGATCCCTCACAATGACGAATTAACACATAAATCTCGTCGCTATGAAATACTTTAGGATCTATGCCTTCTCCTTCTAAATCGGGGAACGTTTCTATGGCAACGACAGGATCTTATATTGGGAGGCAAGTATCTCTTTTCGGATGCACTATTCCTTCTTTATTGCATCCGTTGATCCCTCACAATAACGAATTAACACAGAAATTGCGTCGCTATGAAATAGTATAGGTTCTATGCCTTCTCTTTGTAAATCGAGGTACGTTTCTATGGCAACGACAGGATCTTCTATTGGGAGGCAAGCATCTCTTTTCGGATGCACTATTCCTTCTTTATTGCATCCGTTGATCCCTCACAATGACGAATTAACACGGAAATGCGTCGCTATGAAATGCTATAGGTTGTATGCCTTCCCTTTTTAAATCGAGGAACGTATCTATGGCAACGACAGGATCTTATATTGGGAGGCTACTATCTCTCTTCGGATGCACTATTCCTTCTTTATAGCATCCGTTGACCCCTTACAATGAAGAATTAACGCAGAAATTGCGTCGCTATGAAATACTATAGGTTCTATACCTTCTCTTTCTAAATGGAGGAACATTTCTATGGCAAATACACCAACTTATATTGGGAGGCGAGTATCTTTTTTGGATGCATTGTTCCTTCTTTATTGCATCCGTCCATCCCTCAAAATGACGAATTAACACAGAAATTGCGTCGCTATGGAATTCTATAGGGTCCATTCCTTCTCTTTCTAAATCGAGGAATTTTTCTGTGGCAACGACAGGATCAAATATTGGGAGACGAGTATCTCTTTTCGGATGCACTATTCCACGTTATTGCATCCGTTGATCCCTCACAATGACGAATTAAAACAGAAATTGGGTCGCTATGAAATACTATAGGTTCTATGCCTTCTCTTTCTAAATCGAGGAACGTTTCTATGGCAACGACAGGATCATATATTAGGAGACGAGTATCTCTTTTCGGATGCACCATTCCTTCTCTATTGCAGCCGTCGATCCCTCACAATGACGAATTGACACAGAAATAGCGTAGCTAAGATATACTGTAGGTTCTATGCCTTCTCTTTCTAAATCGAGGAACGATTCTATGGCAACGACAGGATCTTCTATTGTGAGGCGAGTATCTCTTTTTGGATGCACTAATCCTTCTTTATTGCATCCGTCAATCCATCACAATGACTAATTAACACAAAAATTGCGTCGCTATGAAATACTATAGGTTCTATGCCTTCCCTTTCTAATTCGAGTAACGTATCCATGGCAACGACCGGATCTTATATTGGGAGGCGAGTATCTCTCTTCGGATGCACTATTCCCTCTTTATTGAATCCGTTGATCCCTCACAATGACGAATTAACACAGAAATTGCGTCGCTATGAAATACTATAGGTTCTATGCCTCGTCTTTCTAAATCGTGGGACGTTTCTATGGCAAAGATAGGATCTTCTATTGGGAGGCAAGTATCTCTTTTCGGATGCACTAGTCCTTCCTTATGACAACCGTCGATCCCTCACAATGACGAATTAACACATAAATTGCGTCGCTATGAAATACTATAGGTTGTATGCCTTCCTTTTCTAATTCGAGTAACGTATCTATTGCAACGACAGGATCTTATATTGGGAGGCGAGTATCTCCCTTAGGATGCACTAATCCTTCTTTATTGCATCTGTTGATCCCTTACAATGACGAATTAACACAGAAATTGCGTCGCTATGAAATACTATATGTTATATACCTTCTCTTTCTAAATCGAGGAACGTTTCTATGGCAACGAGAGGATCTTATATTGGGAGGCGAGTATCTCTTTTCGGATGCACTATTCCTTCTTTATGGCAACCGTCGATCCCTCACACTGACGAATTCACACAGAAATTGCGTCGCTATGAAATACTTTAGGTTCTATGCCTTCTCTTTTTAATCGAGCGACGTTTCTATGGCAACGACAGGATCTTATATTAGGAGACGAGTATCTCTTTTCGGATGCACCATTCCTTCTCTATTGCAGCCGTCGATCCCTCACAATGACGAATTGACACAGAAATTGCGTAGCTAAGATATACTATAGGTTCTATGCCTTCTCTTTCTAAATCGAGGAACGATTCTATGGCAACGACAGGATCCTCTATTGGGAGGCGAGTATCTCTTTTTGGATGCACTATTCCTTCTTTATTGCATCCGTCAATCCCTCACAATGACGAATTAACACAGAAATTGCGTCGCTATGAAATACTATAGGTTCTATGCCTTCCCTTTCTAATTCGAGTAACGTATCCATGGCAACGACCAGATCTTATATTGGGAGGCGAGTATCTCTCTTCGGATGCACTATTCCCTCTTTATTGCATCCGTTGATCCCTCACAATGACGAATTAACACAGAAATTGCGTCGCTATGAAATACTATAGGTTCTATGCCTTCTCTTTGTAAATCGTGGGACGTTTCTATGGCAACGATAGGATCTTCTATTGGGAGGCAAGTATCTCTTTTCGGATGCACTATTCCTTCTTTATGGCAACCGTCGATCCATCACAATGACGAATTAACACATACATTGCGTCGCTATGAAATACTATAGATTCTATGCCTTCCCTTTTTAAATCGAGGAACTTTTCAATGGCAACGACATGATCTTATATTGGGAGGCGAGTATCTGTTTTCGGATGCACTATTCCTTCTTTATTGCATTTGTTGATCCCTCACAATGACGAATTAACACATAAATCTCGTCGCTATGAAATACTTTAGGATCTATGCCTTCTCTTTCTAAATCGGGGAACGTTTCTATGGCAACGACAGGATCTTATATTGGGAGGCAAGTATCTCTTTTCGGATGCACTATTCCTTCTTTATTGCATCCGTTGATCCCTCACAATAACGAATTAACACAGAAATTGCGTCGCTATGAAATACTATAGGTTCTATACCTTCTCTTTGTAAATCGAGGTACGTTTCTATGGCAACGACAGGATCTTCTATTGGGAGGCAAGCATCTCTTTTCGGATGCACTATTCCTTCTTTATTGCATCCGTTGATCCCTCACAATGACGAATTAACACGGAAATGCGTCGCTATGAAATGCTATAGGTTGTATGCCTTCCCTTTTTAAATTGAGGAACGTATCTATGGCAACGACAGGATCTTATATTGGGAGGCTACTATCTCTCTTCGGATGCACTATTCCTTCTTTATAGCATCCGTTGACCCCTTGCAATGAAGAATTAACGCAGAAATTGCGTCGCTATGAAATACTATAGGTTCTATACCTTCTCTTTCTAAATGGAGGAACATTTCTATGGCAACTACACCAACTTATATTGGGAGGCGAGTATCTTTTTTGGATGCATTGTTCCTTCTTTATTGCATCCGTCCATCCCTCAAAATGACGAATTAACACAGAAATTGCGTCGCTATGGAATTCTATAGGGTCCATTCCTTCTCTTTCTAAATCGAGGAATTTTTCTGTGGCAACGACAGGATCAAATATTGGGAGACGAGTATCTCTTTTCGGATGCACTATTCCATCTTTATTGCATCCGTTGATCCCTCACAATGACGAATTAAAACAGAAATTGGGTCGCTATGAAATACTATAGGTTCTATGCCTTCTCTTTCTAAATCGAGGAACGTTTCTATGGCAACGACAGGATCATATATTAGGAGACGAGTATCTCTTTTCGGATGCACCATTCCTTCTCTATTGCAGCCGTTGATCCCTCACAATGACGAATTGACACAGAAATTGCGTAGCTAAGATATACTGTAGGTTCTATGCCTTCTCTTTCTAAATCGAGGAACGATTCTATGGCAACGACAGGATCTTCTATTGTGAGGCGAGTATCTCATTTGGATGCACTATTCCTTCTTTATTGCATCCGTTGATCCCTCACAATGACGAATAAACACATAAATTGTGTCGCTAAGATATACTATTGGTTCTATGCCTTCTCTTTCGAAATCGAGGAACGTTTCTATGGCAACGACATGATCTTATATTGGGAGGCGAGTATCTGTTTTCGGATGCACTATTCCTTCTTTATTGCATCCGTTGATCCCTCACAATGACGAATTAACACATAAATCTCGTCGCTATGAAATACTTTAGGATCTATGCCTTCTCTTTCTAAATCGGGGAACGTTTTTATGGCAACGACAGGATCTTATATTGGGAGGCAAGTATCTTTTTTCGGATGCACTATTCCTTCTTTATTGCATCCGTTGATCCCTCACAATGACGAATAAACACATAAATTGTGTCGCTAAGATATACTATTGGTTCTATGCCTTCTCTTTCGAAATCGAGGAACGTTTCTATGGCAACGACAGGATCTTATATTGGGAGGCGAGTATCTCTTTTTGGATGCACTATTCCTTCTTTATTGCATCCGTCGATCCCTCACAATGACGAATTAACACAGAAATTGCGTCGCTACGAAATACTATAGGATCTATGTCTTCCCTTTCTAATTCGAGTAACGTATCTATGGCAACGACAGGATCTTATATTGGGAGGCGAGTATTTCTTTTCGGATGCCCTATTCCTTCTTTATTGCATCCGTTGATCCCTCACAATGACGAATTAATACAGAAATTGGGTCGCTATGAAATACTATAGGTTTTATGCCTTCCCTTTCTAAATCGAGAAACGTATCTATGGCAACGAAAGGATCTTATATTGGGAGGCGAGTATCTCTCTTCGGAAGCACAATTCCTTCTTTATTGCATCCGTTGATCCTTTACAATAACGAATTAACACAGAAATTGCGTCGCTATGAAATACTATAGGTACTATACCTTCTCTTTCTAAATCGAGGGACGTTTCTATGGCAACGATAGGATCTTCTATTGGGAGGCAAGTATCTCTTTTCGGATGCACTATTCCTTCTTTATGGCAACCGTCGATCCCTCACAATGACGAAGTAACACACAAATTGCGTCGCTATATAATACTATATGTTCTATGATTTCCATTTCAAAATGAGGAACGTATCTATGGCAACGACAGGATCTTATATTGGGAGGCGAGTATCTTTCTTCAGATGCACTATTCCTTCTTTATTGCATCCGTTGATCCCTTACAATGACGAATTAACTCAGACATTGCGTCGCTATGAAATACTATAGGTTCTATACCTTCTCTTTCTAAATCGAGGAATGTTTCTATGGCAACGACAGGATCTTCCATTGGGAGGCGAGTATCTCTTTTCGGATGCACTATTCCGTCTTAGTTGCATCCGTCGATCCCTCACAATGACGAATTGACACAGAAATTGCGTCGCTATGAAATACTATAGGTTCTATGCATTCTCTTTCTAAATCGAGGAACGTTTCTATGGCAACGACAGGAACTTCTATTGGGAGGCGAGTATCTCCTTTCGGATGCACTATTCCTTCTCTACTGCAGTCGTCGATCATTCACAATGACGAATTGACACAGAAATTGCGTCGCTATGAAATACTATAGGTTCTATGCCTTCTCTTTCTAAATCGAGGAACGTTTCTATGGCAACGACAGGATCTTCTATTGGGAGGTGAGTATCTATTTCGGATGCACTACTACTTGTTTATTGCATCCGTCGATCAATCACAATGAAGAATTAACACAGAAATTGCGTTGCTATGAAATACTATAGGTTCTATGCCTGCTCTTTCGAAATCGAGGAACGTTACTATGGCAACGACAGGATCATATATTGGGAGGCGAGTATCTCTTTCGGATGCACTATTTCTTCTTCATTGCATCCGTCGATCCCTCACAATGACGAATTAACACAGAAATTGCGTCGCAATGAAATACTATAGGTTCTAAGCCTTCTCTTTGTAAATCGAGGAACGTTTCTATGGCAACGACAGTATCTTATATTGGGAGGCGAGTATCTCTTTTCGGATGCACTATTCCTTCTTTATTGCATCCGTCGATCCCGCACAATGGCGAATTAACACAGTAATTGCGTCGCTATGATGTACTATAGATTCTATGCATTCTCTTTCTAAATCGAGTAACGTTTCTATGGCAACTACACCATCTTATATTGGGAGGCGAGTTTCTTTTTCGGATGCACTATTCCTTCTTTATTGCATCCGTTGATCCCTCACAATGACGAATTAACACGGAAATGCGTCGCTATGAAATGCTATAGGTTGTATGCCTTCCCTTTTTAAATCGAGGAACGTATCTATGGCAACGACAGGATCTTATATTGGGAGGCTACTATCTCTCTTCGGATGCACTATTCCTTCGTTATAGCATCCGTTGACCCCTTACAATGAAGAATTAACGCAGAAATTGCGTCGCTATGAAATACTATAGGTTCTATACCTTCTCTTTCTAAATGGAGGAACATTTCTATGGCAACTACACCAACTTATATTGGGAGGCGAGTATCTTTTTTGGATGCATTGTTCCTTCTTTATTGCATCCGTCCATCCCTCAAAATGACGAATTAACACAGAAATTGCGTCGCTATGGAATTCTATAGGGTCCATTCCTTCTCTTTCTAAATCGAGGAATTTTTCTGTGGCAACGACAGGATCAAATATTGGGAGGCAAGTATCTCTTTTCGGATGCACTAATCCTTCTTTATTGCATCCGTCGATCCCGCTTAATGACAAATTAACACAGAAATTGCGTCGCTATGAAATACTATAGGTTCTATGCCTTCTCTTTCTAAATCGAGGAACGTTTCTATGGCAACGACAGGATCTTATATTAGGAGACGAGTATCTCTTTTCGGATGCACCATTCCTTCTCTATTGCAGCCGTCGATCCCTCACAATGACGAATTGAGACAGAAATTGCGTCGCTAAGATATACTATCGGTTCTATGCCTTCTCTTTTTTAAATCGAGGAACGATTCTATGGCAACAGCAGGATCTTCTATTGGGAGGCGAGTATCTCTTTTTGGATGTACTATTCCTTCTTTATTGCATCCGTCGATCCCTCACAATGACGAATTAACACAGAAATTGCGTCGCTATGAAATACTATAGGTTCTATGCCTTCCCTTTCTAATTCGAGTAACGTATCCATGGCAACGACCGGATCTTATATTGGGAGGCGAGTATCTCTCTTCGGATGCACTATTCCCTCTTTATTGCATCCTTTGATCCCTCACAATGACGAATTAACACAAAAATTGGGTCGCTATGAGATACTGAAGGTTCTATGCCTTCTCTTTCTAAATCGAGGGACGTTTCTATGGCAACGATAGGATCTTCTATTGGGAGGCAAGTATCTCTTTTCGGATGCACTATTCCTGCTTTATGGCAACCGTCGATCCCTCACAATGACGAATTAACACATAAATTGCGTCGCTATGAAATACTATAGGTTTTATGCCTTCCCTTTCTAAATCGAGAAACGTATCTATGGCAACGACAGGATTTTATATTGGGAGGCGAGTATCTCTCTTCGGATGCACTATTCCTTCTTTATTGCATCCGTTGATCCTTTACAATAACGAATTAACACAGAAATTGCGTCGCTATGAAATACTATAGGTACTATACCTTCTCTTTCTAAATCGAGGGACGTTTCTATGGCAACGATAGGATCTTCTATTGGGAGGCAAGTATCTCTTTTCGGATGCACTATTCCTTCTTTATGGCAACCGTCGATCCCTCACAATGACGAAGTAACACACAAATTGAGTCGCTATATAATACTATATGTTCTATGATTTCCATTTCAAAATGAGGAACGTATCTATGGCAACGACAGGATCTTCCATTGGGAGGCGAGTATCTCTTTTCGGATGCACTATTCCGTCTTAGTTGCATCCGTCGATCCCTCACAATGACGAATTGACACAGAAATTGCGTCGCTATGAAATACTATAGGTTCTATGCATTCTCTTTCTAAATCGAGGAACGTTTCTATGGCAACGACAGGAACTTCTATTGGGAGGCGAGTATCTCCTTTCGGATGCACTATTCCTTCTCTACTGCAGTCGTCGATCATTCACAATGACGAATTGACACAGAAATTGCGTCGCTATGAAATACTATAGGTTCTATGCCTTCTCTTTCTAAATCGAGGAACGTTTCTATGGCAACGACAGGATCTTCTATTGGGAGGTGAGTATCTATTTCGGATGCACTACTACTTGTTTATTGCATCCGTCGATCAATCACAATGAAGAATTAACACAGAAATTGCGTTGCTATGAAATACTATAGGTTCTATGCCTGCTCTTTCGAAATCGAGGAACGTTACTATGGCAACGACAGGATCATATATTGGGAGGCGAGTATCTCTTTCGGATGCACTATTTCTTCTTCATTGCATCCGTCGATCCCTCACAATGACGAATTAACACAGAAATTGCGTCGCAATGAAATACTATAGGTTCTAAGCCTTCTCTTTGTAAATCGAGGAACGTTTCTATGGCAACGACAGTATCTTATATTGGGAGGCGAGTATCTCTTTTCGGATGCACTATTCCTTCTTTATTGCATCCGTCGATCCCGCACAATGGCGAATTAACACAGTAATTGCGTCGCTATGATGTACTATAGATTCTATGCATTCTCTTTCTAAATCGAGTAACGTTTCTATGGCAACTACACCATCTTATATTGGGAGGCGAGTTTCTTTTTCGGATGCACTATTCCTTCTTTATTGCATCCGTTGATCCCTCACAATGACGAATTAACACGGAAATGCGTCGCTATGAAATGCTATAGGTTGTATGCCTTCCCTTTTTAAATCGAGGAACGTATCTATGGCAACGACAGGATCTTATATTGGGAGGCTACTATCTCTCTTCGGATGCACTATTCCTTCGTTATAGCATCCGTTGACCCCTTACAATGAAGAATTAACGCAGAAATTGCGTCGCTATGAAATACTATAGGTTCTATACCTTCTCTTTCTAAATGGAGGAACATTTCTATGGCAACTACACCAACTTATATTGGGAGGCGAGTATCTTTTTTGGATGCATTGTTCCTTCTTTATTGCATCCGTCCATCCCTCAAAATGACGAATTAACACAGAAATTGCGTCGCTATGGAATTCTATAGGGTCCATTCCTTCTCTTTCTAAATCGAGGAATTTTTCTGTGGCAACGACAGGATCAAATATTGGGAGGCAAGTATCTCTTTTCGGATGCACTAATCCTTCTTTATTGCATCCGTCGATCCCGCTTAATGACAAATTAACACAGAAATTGCGTCGCTATGAAATACTATAGGTTCTATGCCTTCTCTTTCTAAATCGAGGAACGTTTCTATGGCAACGACAGGAGCTTATATTAGGAGACGAGTATCTCTTTTCGGATGCACCATTCCTTCTCTATTGCAGCCGTCGATCCCTCACAATGACGAATTGAGACAGAAATTGCGTCGCTAAGATATACTATCGGTTCTATGCCTTCTCTTTTTTAAATCGAGGAACGATTCCATGGCAACAGCAGGATCTTCTATTGGGAGGCGAGTATCTCTTTTTGGATGTACTATTCCTTCTTTATTGCATCCGTCGATCCCTCACAATGACGAATTAACACAGAAATTGCGTCGCTATGAAATACTATAGGTTCTATGCCTTCCCTTTCTAATTCGAGTAACGTATCCATGGCAACGACCGGATCTTATATTGGGAGGCGAGTATCTCTCTTCGGATGCACTATTCCCTCTTTATTGCATCCTTTGATCCCTCACAATGACGAATTAACACAAAAATTGGGTCGCTATGAGATACTGAAGGTTCTATGCCTTCTCTTTCTAAATCGAGGGACGTTTCTATGGCAACGATAGGATCTTCTATTGGGAGGCAAGTATCTCTTTTCGGATGCACTATTCCTGCTTTATGGCAACCGTCGATCCCTCACAATGACGAATTAACACATAAATTGCGTCGCTATGAAATACTATAGGTTTTATGCCTTCCCTTTCTAAATCGAGAAACGTATCTATGGCAACGACAGGATTTTATATTGGGAGGCGAGTATCTCTCTTCGGATGCACTATTCCTTCTTTATTGCATCCGTTGATCCTTTACAATAACGAATTAACACAGAAATTGCGTCGCTATGAAATACTGTAGGTACTATACTTTCTCTTTCTAAATCGAGGGACGTTTCTATGGCAACGATAGGATCTTCTATTGGGAGGCAAGTATCTCTTTTCGGATGCACTATTCCTTCTTTATGGCAACCGTCGATCCCTCACAATGACGAATTAACACACAAATTGCGTCGCTATATAATACTATATGTTCTATGATTTCCATTTCAAAATGAGGAACTTATCTATGGCAACGACAGGATCTTATATTGGGAGGCGAGTATCTTTCTTCAGATGCACTATTCCTTCTTTATTGCATCCGTTGATCCCTTACAATGACGAATTAACACAGACATTGCGTCGCTATGAAATACTATAGGTTCTATACCTTCTCTTTCTAAATCGAGGAATGTTTCTATGGCAACGACAGGATCTTCCATTGGGAGGCGAGTATCTCTTTTCGGATGCACTATTCCGTCTTAGTTGCATCCGTCGATCCCTCACAATGACGAATTAACACAGAAATTGCATCGCTATGAAATACTATAGGTTCTATGCATTCTCTTTCTAAATCGAGGAACGCTTCTATGGCAACGACAGTATCTTATATTGGGAGGCGAGTATCTCTTTTCGGATGCACTATTCCTTCTTTATTGCATCCGTCGATACCGCACAATGGCGAATTAACACAGAAATTGCGTCGCTATGATGTACTATAGATTCTATGCATTCTCTTTCTAAATCGAGTAACGTTTCTATGGCAACTACACCATCTTATATTGGGAGGCGAGTATCTTTTTCGGATGCACTATTCCTTCTTTATTGCATCCGTTGATCCCTCACAATGACGAATTAACACATATATTGTGTCGCTATGAAATACTATAGGTTTTATGCGATCTGTTTCTAAATCGAGGAACGTTTCTATGGCAACGACAGGATCTTATATTAGGAGACGAGTATCTCTTTTCGGATGCACCATTCCTTCTCTATTGCAGCCGTCGATCCCTCACAATGACGAATTGACACAGAAATTGCGTAGCTAAGATATACTATAGGTTCTATGCCTTCTCTTTCTAAATCGAGGAACGATTCTATGGCAACGACAGGATCCTCTATGGGGAGGCGAGTATCTCTTTTTGGATGCACTATTCCTTCTTTATTGCATCCGTCAATCCCTCACAATGACGAATTAACACAGAAATTGCGTCGCTATGAAATACTATAGGTTCTATGCTTTCCCTTTCTAATTCGAGTAACGTATCCATGGCAACGACCAGATCTTATATTGGGAGGCGAGTATCTCCCTTCGGATGCACTATTCCCTCTTTATTGCATCCGTTGATCCCTCACAATGACGAATTAACACAGAAATTGCGTCGCTATGAAATACTATAGGTTCTATGCCTTCTCTTTGTAAATCGTGGGACGTTTCTATGGCAACGATAGGATCTTCTATTGGGAGGCAAGTATCTCTTTTCGGATGCACTATTCCTTCTTTATGGCAACCGTCGATCCATCACAATGACGAATTAACACATAAATTGCGTCGCTATGAAATACTATAGATTCTATGCCTTCCCTTTTTAAATCGAGGAACGTATCTATGGCAACGACAGGATCTAATATTGGGAGGCTACTATCTCTCTTCGGATGCACTATTCCTTCTTTATAGCATCCGTTGACCCCTTACAATGAAGAATTAACGCAGAAATTGCGTCGCTATGAAATACTATAGGTTCTATACCTTCTCTTTCTAAATGGAGGAACATTTCTATGGCAACTACACCAACTTATATTGGGAGGCGAGTATCTTTTTCGGATGCATTGTTCCTTCTTTATTGCATCCGTCCATCCCTCAAAATGACGAATTAACACAGATATTGCGTCGCTATGGAATTCTATAGGGTCCATTCCTTCTCTTTCTAAATCGAGGAATTTTTCTGTGGCAACGACAGGATCAAATATTGGGAGACGAGTATCTCTTTTCGGATGCACTATTCCATCTTTATTGCATCCGTTGATCCCTCACAATGACGAATTAAAACAGAAATTGGGTCGCTATGAAATACTATAGGTTCTATGCCTTCTCTTTCTAAATCGAGGAACGTTTCTATGGCAACGACAGGATCATATATTAGGAGACGAGTATCTCTTTTCGGATGCACCATTCCTTCTCTATTGCAGCCGTCGATCCCTCACAATGACGAATTGACACAGAAATAGCGTAGCTAAGATATACTGTAGGTTCTATGCCTTCTCTTTCTAAATCGAGGAACGATTCTATGGCAACGACAGGATCTTCTATTGTGAGGCGAGTATCTCTTTTTGGATGCACTAATCCTTCTTTATTGCATCCGTCAATCCCTCACAATGACTAATTAACACATAAATTGCGTCGCTATGAAATACTATAGGTTCTATGCCTTCCCTTTCTAATTCGAGTAACGTATCCATGGCAACGACCGGATCTTATATTGGGAGGCGAGTATCTCTCTTCGGATGCACTATTCCCTCTTTATTGAATCCGTTGATCCCTCACAATGACGAATTAACACAGAAATTGCGTCGCTATGAAATACTATAGGTTCTATGCCTTGTCTTTCTAAATCGTGGGACGTTTCTATGGCAAAGATAGGATCTTCTATTGGGAGGCAAGTATCTCTTTTCGGATGCACTAGTCCTTCCTTATGACAACCGTCGATCCCTCACAATGACGAATTAACACATAAATTGCGTCGCTATGAAATACTATAGGTTGTATGCCTTCCTTTTCTAAATCGAGTAACGTATCTATTGCAACGACAGCATCTTATATTGGGAGGCCAGTATCTCCCTTCGGATGCACTAATCCTTCTTTATTGCATCTGTTGATCCCTTACAATGACGAATTAACACAGAAATTGCGTCGCTATGAAATACTATATGTTATATACCTTCTCTTTCTAAATCGAGGAACGTTTCTATGGCAACGAGAGGATCTTATATTGGGAGGCGAGTATCTCTTTTCGGATGCACTATTCCTTCTTTATGGCAACCGTCGATCCCTCACACTGACGAATTCACACAGAAATTGCGTCGCTATGAAATACTTTAGGTTCTATGCCATCTCTTTCTAAATCGAGCAACGTTTCTATGGCAACGACAGGATCTTATATTAGGAGACGAGTATCTCTTTTCGGATGCACCATTCCTTCTCTATTGCAGCCGTCGATCCCTCACAATGACGAATTGACACAGAAATTGCGTAGCTAAGATATACTATAGGTTCTATGCCTTCTCTTTTTAAATCGAGGAACGATTCTATGGCAACGACAGGATCCTCTATTGGGAGGCGAGTATCTCTTTTTGGATGCACTATTCCTTCTTCATTGCATCCGTCAATCCCTCACAATGACGAATTAACACAGAAATTGCGTCGCTATGAAATACTATAGGTTCTATGCCTTCCCTTTCTAATTCGAGTAACGTATCCATGGCAACGACCAGATCTTATATTGGGAGGCGAGTATCTCTCTTCGGATGCACTATTCCCTCTTTATTGCATCCGTTGATCCCTCACAATGACGAATTAACACAGAAATTGCGTCGCTATGAAATACTATAGGTTCTATGCCTTCTCTTTGTAAATCGTGGGACGTTTCTATGGCAACGATAGGATCTTCTATTGGGAGGCAAGTATCTCTTTTCGGATGCACTATTCCTTCTTTATGGCAACCGTCGATCCATCACAATGACGAATTAACACATAAATTGCGTCGCTATGAAATACTATAGATTCTATGCCTTCCCTTTTTAAATCGAGGAACTTTTCAATGGCAACGACATGATCTTATATTGGGAGGCGAGTATCTGTTTTCGGATGCAGTATTCCTTCTTTATTGCATTTGTTGATCCCTCACAATGACGAATTAACACATAAATCTCGTCGCTATGAAATACTTTAGGATCTATGCCTTCTCTTTCTAAATCGGGGAACGTTTCTATGGCAACGACAGGATCTTATATTGGGAGGCAAGTATCTCTTTTCGGATGCACTATTCCTTCTTTATTGCATCGGTTGATCCCTCACAATAACGAATTAACACAGAAATTGCGTCGCTATGAAATACTATAGGTTCTATGCCTTCTCTTTGTAAATCGAGGTACGTTTCTATGGCAACGACAGGATCTTCTATTGGGAGGCAAGCATCTCTTTTCGGATGCACTATTCCTTCTTTATTGCATCCGTTGATCCCTCACAATGACGAATTAACACGGAAATGCGTCGCTATGAAATGCTATAGGTTGTATGCCTTCCCTTTTTAAATCGAGGAACGTATCTATGGCAACGACAGGATCTTATATTGGGAGGCTACTATCTCTCTTCGGATGCACTATTCCTTCTTTATAGCATCCGTTGACCCCTTGCAATGAAGAATTAACGCAGAAATTGCGTCGCTATGAAATACTATAGGTTCTATACCTTCTCTTTCTAAATGGAGGAACATTTCTATGGCAACTACACCAACTTATATTGGGAGGCGAGTATCTTTTTTGGATGCATTGTTCCTTCTTTATTGCATCCGTCCATCCCTCAAAATGACGAATTAACACAGAAATTGCGTCGCTATGGAATTCTATAGGGTCCATTCCTTCTCTTTCTAAATCGAGGAATTTTTCTGTGGCAACGACAGGATCAAATATTGGGAGACGAGTATCTCTTTTCGGATGCACTATTCCATCTTTATTGCATCCGTTGATCCCTCACAATGACGAATTAAAACAGAAATTGGGTCGCTATGAAATACTATAGGTTCTATGCCTTCTCTTTCTAAATCGAGGAACGTTTCTATGGCAACGACAGGATCATATATTAGGAGACGAGTATCTCTTTTCGGATGCACCATTCCTTCTCTATTGCAGCCGTTGATCCCTCACAATGACGAATTGACACAGAAATTGCGTAGCTAAGATATACTGTAGGTTCTATGCCTTCTCTTTCTAAATCGAGGAACGATTCTATGGCAACGACAGGATCTTCTATTGTGAGGCGAGTATCTCTTTTTGGATGCACTAATCCTTCTTTATTGCATCCGTCAATCCCTCACAATGACAAATTAACATAAAAATTGCGTCGCTATGAAATGCTATAGGTTCTATGCCTTCCCTTTCTAATTCGAGTAACGTATCCATGGCAACGACCGGATCTTATATTGGGAGGCGAGTATCTCTCTTCGGATGCACTATTCCCTCTTTATTGGATCCGTTGATCCCTCACAATGACGAATTAACACAGAAATTGCGTCGCTATGAAATACTATAGGTTCTATGCCTTGTCTTTCTAAATCGTGGGACGTTTCTATGGCAAAGATAGGATCTTCTATTGGGAGGCAAGTATCTCTTTTCGGATGCACTAGTCCTTCTTTATGACAACCGTCGATCCCTCACAATGACGAATTAACACATAAATTGCGTCGCTATGAAATACTATAGGTTGTATGCCTTCCTTTTCTAAATCGAGTAACGTATCTATTGCAACGACAGGATCTTATATTGGGAGTCGAGTATCTCTCTTCGGATGCACTAATCCTTCTTTATTGCATCTGTTGATCCCTTACAATGACGAATTAACACAGAAATTGCGTCGCTATGAAATACTATATGTTATATACCTTCTCTTTCTAAATCGAGGAACGTTTCTATGGCAACGACAGTATCTTATACTGGGAGGTGAGTATCTCTTGTCGGATCCACTATTCCTTCTTTATTGCATCCGTCGACCCCGCACAATGACGAATTAACACATAAATCTCGTCGCTATGAAATACTTTAGGATCTATGCCTTCTCTTCCTAAATCGGGGAACGTTTCTATGGCAACGACAGGATCTTATATTGGGGGGCGAGTATCATTTTTCGGATGCACTATTCCTTCTTTATTGCATCCGTTGATCCCTCACAATGACGAATTAACACAGAAATTGCGTCGCTATGAAATACTATAGGTTCTATAACTTCTCTTTCTAAATCGAGGAACGTTTCTAAGGCAACGACAGGATCTTCAATTGGGAGGCAAGTATCTCTTTTCGGATGCGCTATTCCTTCTTTATTGCATCTGTCAACCCCTTACAATGACGTATTGACACAGCAATTACATCGCTATAAAATACTGTAGCTTTTAAGCCTTCACTTTCTAAATCGAGGAACCTCTCTATGGCAACGACAGGATCTTCTACTGGGAGGCGAGTATCTCTTTTCGGATGCACCATTCCTTCTTAATTGCATCCGTCGATCCCTGACAATGACGAATTAACAATGAAATTGCGTCGGTATGAAATACTATAGGTTCTATGCCTTCTCTTTCTAAATCGAGTAACTTTTCAATGGCAACGACAGGTTCTTCTATTGGGAGGCGAGTATCTCTTTTCGGATGCACTATTCCTTCTTAATTGCTACCGTCGATCCCTCACAATGACGAATTAACACAGAAATTGCGTCGCTGTGAAATACTGTAGTTTGCATGCCTTCTCTTTCTAAATCGAGTAACGTTTCAATGGCAACGTAAGGATCTTAAATTGGGAGGCGAGTATCTCTTTTCGGATGCACTTTTCCTTCTTTATTGCATCCGTCGACCCCTCACAATGACGAATTAACACAGAAATTGCGTCGCTATGAAATACTATAGGATCTATGCCTTCCGTTTCTGAATCGAGCAACGTATCTATGACAACGACATGATCTTATATTGGGAGGCGAGTTTCTCTCTTCGGATGCACTATTCCTTCTTTATTGCATCCGTTGATCCCTCACAATGACGAATTAACACAGAAAATGCGTCGCTATGAAATACTATAGGTTGTAAGCGATCTCTTTCTAAATCGAGGAACGTGTCTATGGCAACGACAGGATCTTCTATTGGGAGGCAAGTATCTCTTATCGGATGCACTATTCCTTCTTTATAGCATCCGTCAACCCCTTACATTGTCGTATTAACACAGAAATTGCGTCGCTATGAAATACTATAGGTTCTATGCCTTCTCTTTCTAAATCGAGGAACGTTTCTATGGCAACGACAGGATCTTCTATTGGGAGGCCAGTATCTCTTTTCGGAAGCACTATTCCTTCTCTATTGCATCCGTCGATCGCTCACAATGACAAATTAAGACAGAAATTGCGTCGCTATGAAATTCTATAGGTTGTATGTCTTCTCATTCTAAATCGAGGAACCTTTCTATGGCAACGACCGGATTTTCTATTGGGAGGCGAGTATCTCTTTTCGGATGCACCATTCCTTCTTTATTGCATCCGTCTGTCCCTCACAATGACGAATTAACACTGGAATTGCGTCGCTATGAAATACTATAGGTTCTATGCCTTCCCTTTCTAAATCGAGGAACGTATCTATGTCAACGACAGGAACTTGTATTGGGAGGCGAGTATCTCTCTTCGGATGCACTATTCCTTCTTTATTGCATCCGTTGATCCCTCACAATGAAGAATTAACACAGAAATTGCGTCACTATGAAATACTATAGGTTCTATAACTTCTCTTTCTCAATCGAGGAACGTTTCTATGGCAACGACAGGATCTTCAATTCGGAGGCACGTATCTCTTTTCGGATGCACTATTCCTTCTTTATTGGATCCGTCAACCCCTTACAATGACGTATTAACACAGAAATTGCGTCGCTATTAAATACTATAGTTTCTATGCCTTCTCTCTCTAAATCGAGGAACGTTTCAATGGCAACGTAAGGATCTTATATTGGGAGGCGGGTATCTCTTTTCGGATGCACTATTCCTTCTTTATTGCATCCGTCGATGAATTACAATGAAGAATTAACACAAAAATTACGTCGCTATGAAATACTATTGGTTCTATGCCTTCTCTTTCTAAATCGATTATAGTTTTATGGTAACGACAGTATCTTATATTGGGAGGCGAGTATCTCTCTTCGGATGCACTAATCCTTCTTTATTGCATCTGTTGATCCCTTACAATGACGAATTAACACAGAAATTGCGTCGCTATGAATTACTATATGTTATATACCTTCTCTTTCTAAATCGAGGAACGTTTCTATGGCAACGACAGGATCATATATTAGGAGACGAGTATCTCTTCTCGGATGCACCATTCCTTCTCTATTGCAGCCGTCGATCCCTCACACTGACGAATTCACACATAAATTGCGTCGCTATGAAATACTATAGATTCTATGCCTTCCCTTTTTAAATCGAGGAACTTTTCTATGGCAACGACATGATCTTATATTGGGAGGCGAGTATCTGTTTTCGGATGCACTATTCCTTCTTTATTGCATCCGTTGATCCCTCACAATGACGAATTAACACATAAATCTCGTCGCTATGAAATACTTTAGGATCTATGCCTTCTCTTTCTAAATCGGGGAACGTTTCTATGGCAACGACAGGATCTTATATTGGGAGGCGAGTATCTTTTTTCGGATGCACTATTCCTTCTTTATTGCATCCGTTGATCCCTCACAATGACGAATAAACACATAAATTGTGTCGCTAAGATATACTATTGGTTCTGTACCTTCTCTTTCGAAATCGAGGAACGTTTCTATGGCAACGACAGGAACTTCTATTGGGAGGCGAGTATCTCTTTTTGGATGCACTATTCCTTCTTTATTGCATCCGTCGATCCCTCACAATGACGAATTAACACAGAAATTGCGTCGCTATGAAATACTATAGGATCTATGTCTTCCCTTTCTAATTCGAGTAACGTATCTATGGCAACGACAGGATCTTATATTGGGAGGCGAGTATCTCTTTTCGGATGCACTATTCCTTCTTTATTGCATCCGTTGATCCCTCACAATGACGAAATAATACAGAAATTGGGTCGCTATGAAATACTATAGGTTCTATGCCTTCTCTTTCTAAATCGAGGGACGTTTCTATGGCAACGATAGGATCTTCTATTGGGAGGCAAGTATCTCTTTTCAGATGCACTAATCCTGCTTTATGGCAACCGTCGATCCCTCACAATGACGAAATAACACATAAATTGCGTCGCTATGAAATACTATAGGTTTTATGCCTTCCCTTTCTAAATCGAGAAACGTATCTATGGCAACGACAGGATCTTATATTGGGAGGCGAGTATCTCTCTTCGGATGCACTATTCCTTCTTTATTGCATCCGTTGATCCTTTACAATAACGAATTAACACAGAAATTGCGTCGCTATGAAATACTATAGGTACTATACCTTCTCTTCCTAAATCGAGGGACGTTTCTATGGCAACGATAGGATCTTCTATTGGGAGGCAAGTATCTCTTATCGGATGCACTATTCCTTCTTTATGGCAACCGTCGATCCCTCACAATGACGAATTAACACACAAATTGCGTCGCTATATAATACTATATGTTCTATGATTTCCATTTCAAAATGAGGAACGTATCTATGGCAACGACAGGATCTTATATTGGGAGGCGAGTATCTTTCTTCAGATGCACTATTCCTTCTTTATTGCATCCGTTGATCCCTTACAATGACGAATTAACACAGACATTGCGTCGCTATGAAATACTATAGGTTCTATACCTTCTCTCTCTAAATCGAGGAATGTTTCTATGGCAACGACAGGATCTTCCATTGGGAGGCAAGTATCTCTTATCGGATGCACTATTCCGTCTTAGTTGCATCCGTCGATCCCTCACAATGACGAATTAACACAGAAATTGCGTCGCTATGAAATACTATAGGTTCTATGCATTCTCTTTCTAAATCGAGGAACGTTTCTATGGCAACGACAGGATCTTATATTGGGAGGCAAGTATCTCTTTTCGGATGCACTATTCCTTCTTTATTGCATCCGTTGATCCCTCACATTGACGAATTAACACGGAAATGCGTCGCTATGAAATACTATAGGTTGTATGCCTTCCCTTTCTAAATCGAGAAACGTATCTATGGCAACGACAGGATCTTATATTGGGAGGCGAGTATCTCTCTTCGGATGCACTATTCCTTCTTTATTGCATCCGTTGATCCTTTACAATAACGAATTAACACAGAAATTGCGTCGCTATGAAATACTATAGGTACTATACCTTCTCTTTCTAAATCGAGGAATGTTTCTATGGCAACGACAGGATCTTCCATTGGGAGGCAAGTATCTCTTATCGGATGCACTATTCCGTCTTAGTTGCATCCGTCGATCCCTCACAATGACGAATTAACACAGAAATTGCGTCGCTATGAAATACTATAGGTTCTATGCCTTCTCTTTCTAAATCGAGAAACGTTTCTATGGCAACGACAGGATCTTCTATTGGGAGGTGAGTATCTATTTCGGATGCACTACTCCTTGTTTATTGCATCCGTCGATCAATCACAATGAAGAATTAACACAGAAATTGCGTTGCTATGAAATACTATAGGTTCTACGCCTGCTCTTTCGAAATCGAGGAACGTTACTATGGCAACGACAGGATCATATATTGGGAGGCGAGTATCTCTTTCGGATGCACTATTTCTTCTTTATTGCATCCGTCGATCCCTCACAATGACGAATTAACACAGAAATTGCGTCGCAATGAAATACTATAGGTTCTAAGCCTTCTCTTTGTAAATCGAGGGACGTTTCTACGGCAACGACAGTATCTTATATTGGGAGGCGAGTATCTCTTTTCGGATGCACTATTCCTTCTTTATTGCATCCGTCGATCCCGCACAATGGCGAATTAACACAGAAATTGCGTCGCTATGATGTACTATAGATTCTATGCATTCTCTTTCTAAATCGAGTAACGTTTCTATGGCAACTACACCATCTTATATTGGGAGGCGAGTATCTCTTTCGGATGCACTATTCCTTCTTTATTGTATCCGTTGATCCCTCACAATGACGAATTAACACATATATTGTGTCGCTATGAAATACTATAGGTTTTATGCGATCTGTTTCTAAATCGAGGTACGTTTCTATGGCAACGACCAGATCTTATATTGGGAGGCGAGTATCTCTTTTCGGATACACTATTCCTTCTCTATTGCAGCCGTCGATCCCGCAAAATGACGAATTAACACATAAATAGCGTCGCTATGAAATACTATAGGTTCTATGCCTTCTCTTTCTAAATCGAGGAACGTTTCTATGGCAACGACAGGATCTTCTATTGGGAGGCGAGTATCTCTTTTCGGATACACTATTCCTTCTTTATTGCATCCGTCGATCACGCACAATGACGAATTAACACAGAAATTGCGTCGCTATGAAATACTTTAGGTTCTATGCCTTCCCTATCTAATTCGAGTAACGTATCCATGGCAACGACCAGATCTTATATTGGGAGGCGAGTATCTCACTTCGGATGCACTATTCCCTCTTTATTGCATCCGTTGATCCCTCACAATGACGAATTAACACAGAAATTGCGTCGCTATGAAATACTATAGGTTCTAAGCCTTCTCTTTGTAAATCGTGGGACGTTTCTATGGCAACGATAGGATCTTCTATTGGGAGGCAAGTATCTCTTTTCGGATGCACTATTCCTTCTTTATGGCAACCGTCGATCCATCACAATGACGAATTAACACATAAATTGCGTCGCTATGAAATACTATAGATTCTATGCCTTCCCTTTTTAAATCGAGGAACTTTTCTATGGCAACGACATGATCTTATATTGGGAGGCGAGTATCTGTTTTCGGATGCACTATTCCTTCTTTATTGCATTTGTTGATCCCTCACAATGACGAATTAACACATAAATCTCGTCGCTATGAAATACTTTAGGATCTATGCCTTCTCTTTCTAAATCGGGGAACGTTTCTATGGCAACGACAGGATCTTATATTGGGAGGCAAGTATCTCTTTTCGGATGCACTACTCCTTCTTTATTGCATACGTCGATCCCTCACAATGACGAATTAACACGGAAATGCGTTGCTATGAAATGCTATAGGTTGTATGCCTTCCCTTTCTAAATCGAGTAACGTATCTATGGCAACGACAGGATCTTATATTGGGAGGCGAGTATCTCTCTTCGGATGCACTATTCCTTCTTTATTGCATCCGTTGATCCCTCACAATAACGAATTAACACATAAATTGCGTCGCTATGAAATACTATAGGTTCTATGCCTTCTCTTTGTAAATCGAGGTACGTTTCTATGGCAACGACAGGATCTTCTATTGGGAGGCAAGCATCTCTTTTCGGATGCACTATTCCTTCTTTATTGCATCCGTTGATCCCTCACAATGACGAATTAACACGGAAATGCGTCGCTATGAAATGCTATAGGTTGTATGCCTTCCCTTTTTAAATCGAGGAACGTATCTATGGCAACGACAGGATCTTATATTGGGAGGCAAGCATCTCTCTTCGGATGCACTATTCCTTCGTTATAGCATCCGTTGACCCCTTACAATGAAGAATTAACGCAGAAATTGCGTCGCTATGAAATACTATAGGTTCTATACCTTCTCTTTCTAAATGGAGGAACATTTCTATGGCAACTACACCAACTTATATTGGGAGGCGAGTATCTTTTTTGGATGCATTGTTCCTTCTTTATTGCATCCGTCCATCCCTCAAAATGACGAATTAACACAGAAATTGCGTCGCTATGGAATTCTATAGGGTCCATTTCTTCTCTTTCTAAATCGAGGAATTTTTTTGTGGCAACGACAGGATCAAATATTGGGAGGCGAGTATCTCTTTTCGGATGCACTAATCCTTCTTTATTGCATCCGTCGATCCCGCTTAATGACGAATTAACACAGAAATTGCGTCGCTATGAAATACTATAGGTTCTATGCCTTCTCTTTCTAAATCGAGGAACGTTTCTATGGCAACGACAGGATCTTATATTAGGAGACGAGTATCTCTTTTCGGATGCACTATTCCTCCTTTATTGCATCCTTTGATCCCTCACAATGACGAATTAACAAAAAAATTGGGTCGCTATGAGAAACTAATGGTTCTATGCCTTCTCTTTCTAAATCGAGGGACGTTTCTATGGCAACGATAGGATCTTCTATTGGGAGGCTAGTATCTCTTTTCGGATGCACTATTCCTTCTTTATGGCAACCGTCGATCCCTCACAATGACGAATTAACACATAAATTGCGTCGCTATGAAATACTATAGGTTCTATGCCCTCCCTTTCTAAATCGAGTAACGTATCTATGGCAACGACAGGATTATATATTGGGATGCGAGTATCTCTCTTCGGATGCACTAATTCTTCTTTATTGCATCTGTTGATCCCTTACAATGACGAATTAACACAGAAATTGCGTCGCTATGAAATACTATAGGTTCTATACCTTCTCTTTCTAAATCGAGGAACGTTTCTATGGCAACGACAGGATCTTCTATTGGGAGGCGAGTTTCTCTTTTCGGATGCAGTATTCCTTCTTTATTGCATCCGTCGATCCATCACAATGACGAATTAACACAGAAATTGCGTCACTATGAAATACTATGGGTTCTATGCCCTCCCTTTCTAAATCGAGGAACGTATCTATGGCAACGACAGGCTCTTATATTGGGAGGCGAGTATCTCTCTTCGGATGCACTATTCCTTCTTTATTGCATCCGTTGATCCCTCACAATGACGAATTAACACAGAAATTGCGTCGCTATGAAATACTATAGGTTATATGCCTTCTTTTTCTAAATCGAGGAACGTTTCTATGGCAACGACAGGACCTTCTATTGGGAGGCAAGTATCTCTTTTCGGATTCACTATTTCTTCTTTATTGCATCGGTCGATCCCTCACAATGACGAATTAACACAGAAATTGCGTCGCTATGAAATACTATAGGTTCTATGCCTTCCCTTTCTAAATCGAGGAACGTATCTATGGCAACTACAGGAACTTATATTGGGAGGCGAGTATCTCTCTTCGGATGCACTATTCCTTCTTTATTGCATCCGTTGATCCCTCACAATGACGAATTAACACAGAAATTGCGTCGCTATGAAATACTATAGGTTCTATAACTTCTCTTTCTAAATCGAGGAACGTTTCTATGGCAACGACAGGATCTTCTATTGGGAGGCAAGTATCTCTTTTCGGATGCGCTATTCCTTCTTTATTGCATCTGTCAACCCCTTACAATGACGTATTAACACAGCAATTACGTCGCTATAAAATACTGTAGCTTGTAAGACTTCACTTTCTAAATCGAGTAACGTATCTATGGCAACGACAGGATCTTATATTGGGATGCGAGTATCTCTCTTCGGATGCACTAATTCTTCTTTATTGCATCTGTTGATTCCTTACAATGACGAATTAACACAGAAATTGCGTCGCTATGAAATACTATAGGTTCTATTCCTTCTCTTTCTAAATCGAGGAACGTTTCTATGGCAACGACAGGATCTTCTAGTGGGAGGCGAGTTTCTCTTTTCGGATGCAGTATTCCGTCTTAATTGCATCCGTCGATCCCTCACAATGACGATTTAACACAGAAATTGCGTCGCTATGAAATACTATAGGTTCTATGCCTTCTCTTTCTAAATCGTGGAACGTTTCTATGGCAACGACAGGATCTTCTATTGGGAGGCGAGTATCTCTTTTTGGATGCACTATTCCTTCTTTATTGCATCCGTCGATCCATCACAATGACGAATTAACACAGAAATTGCGTCACTATGAAATACTATGGGTTCTATGCCTTCCCTTTCTAAATCGAGGAACGTATCTATGGCAACGACAGGCTCTTATATTGGGAGGCGAGTATCTCTCTTCGGATGCACTATTCCTTCTTTATTGCATCCGTTGATCCCTCACAATGACGAATTAACACAGAAATTGCGTCGCTATGAAATACTATAGGTTATATGCCTTCTTTTTCTAAATCGAGGAACGTTTCTATGGCAACGACAGGACCTTCTATTGGGAGGCAAGTATCTCTTTTCGGATTCACTATTTCTTCTTTATTGCATCGGTCGATCCCTCACAATGACGAATTAACACAGAAATTGCGTCGCTATGAAATACTATAGGTTCTATGCCTTCCCTTTCTAAATCGAGGAACGTATCTATGGCAACGACAGGAACTTATATTGGGAGGCGAGTATCTCTCTTCGGATGCACTATTCCTTCTTTATTGCATCCGTTGATCCCTCACAATGACGAATTAACGCAGAAATTGCGTCGCTATGAAATACTATAGGTTCTATAACTTCTCTTTCTAAATCGAGGTACGTTTCTATGGCAACGACAGGATCTTCTATTGGGAGGCAAGTATCTCTTTTCGGATGCGCTATTCCTTCTTTATTGCATCTGTAAACCCCTTACAATGACGTATTAACACAGCAATTACGTCGCTATAAAATACTGTAGCTTTTAAGCCTTCACTTTCTAAATCGAGGAACCTTTCTATGGCAACGACAGGGTCTTCTACTGGGAGGCGAGTATCTCTTTTCGGATGCACCATTCCTTCTTAATTGCATCCGTCGATCCCTCACAATGACGAATTAACAATGAAATCGCGTCGGTATGAAATACTATAGGTTCTATGCCTTCTCTTTCTAAATCGAGTAACTTTTCAATGGCAACGACAGGTTCTTCTATTGGGAGGCGAGTATCTCTTTTCGGATGCACTATTCCTTCTTAATTGCTACCGTCGATCCCTCACAATGACGAATTAACACAGAAATTGCGTCGCTGTTAAATACTGTAGTTTCCATGCCTTCTCTTTCTAAATCGAGTAACGTTTCAATGGCAACGTAAGGATCTTAAATTGGGAGGCGAGTATCTCTTTTCGGATGCACTTTTCCTTCTTTATTGCATCCGTCGACACCTCACAATGACGAATTAACACAGAAATTGCGTCGCTATGAAATACTATAGGATCTATGCCTTCCGTTTCTAAATCGAGCAACGTATCTATGACAACGACATGATCTTATATTGGGAGGCGAGTTTCTCTCTTCGGATGCACTATTCCTTCTTTATTGCATCCGTTGATCCCTCACAATGACGAATTAACACAGAAAATGCGTCGCTATGAAATACTATAGGTTGTAAGCGATCTCTTTCTAAATCGAGGAACGATTCTATGGCAACGACAGGATCTTCTATTGGGAGGCAAGTATCTCTTTTCGGATGCACTATTCCTTCTTTATAGCATCCGTCAACCCCTTACAATGTCGTATTAACACAGAAATTGCGTCGCTATGAAATACTATAGGTTCTATGCCTTCTCTTTCTCAATCGAGGAACGTTTCTATGGCAACGACAGGATCTTCAATTCGGAGGCACGTATCTCTTTTCGGATGCACTATTCCTTCTTTATTGGATCCGTCAACCCCTTACAATGACGTATTAACACAGAAATTTCGTCGCTATGAAATACTATAGTTTCTATGCCTTCTCTCTCTAAATCGAGGAACGTTTCAATGGCAACGTAAGGATCTTATATTGGGAGGCGGGTATCTCTTTTCGGATGCACTATTCCTTCTATATTGCATATGTCGATCCCTAACAATGACGAATTAACACAGAAAATGCGTTGCAATGAAATACTATAGGTTCTTTGCTTTCTCTTTCTAAATCGAGGAACGTTTCTATGGCAACGACTGGATCATATATTGGGAGGCAAAAATCAATTTTCGAAAGCACTATTCCTTCTTTATTGCATCCGTCGATCCCTCACAATGACGAATAAACCCAGAAATTGCGTCGCTATGAAATACTATAGGTTCTATGCATTCTCTTTCTAAATCGAGGAACGTTTCTACGGCAACGACAGGATCTTCTATTGGGAGGCGAGTATCTCTTTTCGGATGCACTATTCCTTCTTTATTGGATCCGTCGATCCCTCACAATGACGAATTAACACAGAAATTGCGTCGCTATGAAATACTATAGGGTCTATGCGTTCCCTTTATAAATCGAGGAAGGTATCTATGGCAACGACAGGATCTTATATTGGGAGGCGAGTATCTCTCTTCGGATGCACTATTCCATCTTTATTGCATCCGTTGATCCCTCACAATGACGAATTAACACAGAATTTGCGTCGCTATGAAATACTATAGGTTCTATGCCTTCTCTTTCGAAATCTAGGGACGTTTCTATGGTAACGACAGATTCTTCTATTGGGAGGCAAGTATCTCTTTTCGGATGCACTATTCCCTCTTTATTGCATCCGTCGATCCCTCACAAAGACGAATTAACACAGAAATCGCGTCGCTATGAAATACTATAGGTTATATGCCTTCCATTTCCAAATCGAGGAACATATCAATGACAACGACATGATCTTATATTGGGAGGCGTGTATCTCTCTTCGGATGCACTATTGCTTCTTTATTGCATCCGTTGATCCCTCACAATGACGAATTGACACAGAAATTGCGTCGCTATGAAATACTATAGGTTGTAAGCGAACTCTTTCTAAATCGAGGAACGTTTCTATGGCAACGACAGGATCTTCAATTGGGAGGCAAGTATCTCTTTTCGGATGCACTATTCCTTCTTTATTGCATCCGTCAAAACCTTACAATGACGTATTAACACGGATGTTACGTCGCTATGAAATACTATAGCTTCTATGCCTTCACTTTCTAAGTCGAGGAACCTTTCTATGGCAACGACAGGATCTTCTACTGGGAGGCGAGTATCTTTTTTCGGATGCACTATTCCTACTTAATTGCATCCGTCGATCCCTCACAATGACGAATTAACACAGAAATTGCGTCGCTATGAAATACTATAGATTCAATGCCGTCTCTTTCTAAATCGAGGAACTTTTCTATGGCAACTATAAAGGCACATTTGCATGCCGAGCGTGAGTTTCCTCGGAAACTCGAAATATTAATTAAATAAATAATCAGTGACAAATAAATAAAGCTTATGGCACACAACTGCAGAGCTGTGTCGCTGATAAAACAAAAGCACAATTACGTTACTCTTATGTTTGATTAGAAAAGGAGAGCTCTGGTAGAAGTGGTGCGAGAAGCACGTATTTTATTCTATTGTCTGGCACACCGCCATATTTCATGTTATAGAAGAATACTGCGAGTTGCAACCAGACTAGGCACTCGATTCTGTAAAGAATTTATATTTATAAAAGTAAGTAGGATTATGAACTGTAGGCTTATTCATTGAATATATTTGATTTAACTAACTGTGTAACTTTTTATGTTTAGTAGACAATCACCTCTGTACGACGTATTGGCATGGCTGGCAAATTATTGTAATATTGAGATTTAGATTATGAGTCCGCACCTACCGCAGCAGTCTTTGGAAACGATTTAATTACGAAGTCCGATTATTTCAGTTTTATTTCACGGTCAACTACGAGTAACGTTGCCTTTATGAGAAAGCCATTGTCAAGCGTCTGATACCGAATAATTAAACGTCCACGTTCCAGATAAGCAAATATCAATTACAATTACAATCACCATCATACAGATAGAATAATTAATAATTAAACAATATTTTTATTTTATTTATTTTATATTGGCGACTGCGTGTCGGACTTGTTATTTTGTCATTTGTTACATTGTTCTCTTTGTTTCATGTGAAAAAACAACTTTCTGGACCTGGACGTGAATGTATGAGAGATAACAAAAAATCTGAAGATATTTTCCTTTTCTAAAATTTTGCGGGAAGACGCAATGAAACTTCCAGCAAAATTAGGTAAGACGCAGCATCTTTGCATTAGCAGGCTTGACCAGACGTATAATTCAGTGTATTAGCTTTTCAGTAGATTCTGTAGTGTTTCTTTCGTGCATAACAGTTTTCAGTGATAAATTTCATTCTCAGTACTTTTCCTTAAACAATAACGTATGCAACAATACCAATACTTGAGAGTACAATATGGCCGACTTCTGTACGATACGTAGTAACATGGACAGCAGCCATTAGCAATAATCTCAAATTCAGTTTATATTTTTAAATTAACAGACAGCCATTGTTGCTACGAGCGATTCATGCTCAACTTCATTTTATTTTAAAATCAGTGTCAAATATTTTCTTGAAACATATATCACGTGTGGCATGGTAATAACTAGAAATCAATACGCAAAAATGGAACAGCAAAGACGTACTATTCAGACGCAATCCGACTCGGACGAGAGACAAATGTTAGAAAATGACTTTACGACAGCAACCGGTAGTGACGATTTATCAAACATTGACGCAAGTGTTGACGGAAATTTTGACAATAGGCCGTCCACTACAAAAATTTCAAAGTCTCAGTCAGAGCCCATGTTGATGCATGACGTCACGTCTAATGACGCGACGGGGGCACAGACCTTGCGAACGGTAAACATTGCCGACATGTTACAAATGTTAATGAAACAGAACGCCGAAAACATGGCAACCTTACGGACGCAAAATGAACAATTAAAGACACAAAATGAACAGTTAAAGACACAAAATGACGGAATCAAATCTGATCTCATAGCAGTCAAGATAGGTAATGACACTTTATGTAAGCGTGTGGAACTTATAGACGCCACACTGACCAAACAGATGACCGAACTCAGTACTAAATTTTCCCAGCTTAATACGAGACAAGAAAAGACTACAACTGACGTAGCACTTTTACAGACACAAGTAAAAAACCTTAATGTCACGTGTGAAGTTCTTATTGAACAAATTCAAACATATCCTTCAGTACATGACAACCTTGAAAAACGAATTACTGACGTACAGAATAAATTTGACAATGTTGAACAACACCTGACTGACATCTTACAATCTGATGCCACAGCTCATTTTCAAAATATTAATAAAGAATTTCATGATTGGGTAGTGAACAAAGACAAACATTTTGATAGATGCTTACGTGAAAATTTACCAACAATTGTGCACGACTCCGTAGCGCAATACATTACTAATAACAAACAGCTGATCAGTGACGCAGTACAATCCGTCACTGCACCCATGAGACAATTCACCGATCGACCACAGTCTGAATGTAACGAAAATATCAGTCAAAATGCTCAGTTCAGGAACCAATATACATTCGAGTATGACACACACATACCGCACACGACAAACACACAAGAACAAAACACACCACGACTACAACACATACCACGATGTGCAAACACAAACACAAGCTATTATCATGGTAAACCACAGCAACATTATTGTAATTACTCGCCAGCTGAACATACCAGTAATTACAGTGGAATAAATCCATATCACAATGCGAAGGAAGAAGAAAGCTTAATGAAACACAGGCAATTTCAGATTTTTATCCCAGAAAAACGAACCATTCATCCGGAGATTTTTCTTAAATCTTTTAGTAACGCATTTCCACGCACTTGGAGTGACCGGAAAAAGATTTCATATATTGTCGGTTACATCCAAGGCGATGCAGCTGTCTGGGCATACAGTCAAGCTGACGTATGTACCACGTACAGTGAGTTTGAGCGTGCTTTTCTGAACAAATTCTGGTCGCAATCCGTCCAGGAGCGACTCAGAAGACAAATTTTAGAACCTGAAACTTTTAACAGTAAAAATGGCAACTTACGCAGATATTTTGAAAAATACTTGAACATGAGACACTTTTTAGACGAACCAGTCGCAACGCGTGATATACTCCGTGCGTTGAAGGCCAAATTGCCTTTCAACATTAAAGAAAAACTCCTACATATCCCGGATGACGATTCAGATTATTTTTTAACAGCCTTAGATTCGGTTGACATGTTACTTGAAGATCAGCGCTTCGCGCGGCAAAACAGCAGCCACAATGTTTACACTAGTGGTATGCAAAACATGCAGGCTTGCCAACTCAATTCTGGCGCGCCCACAGTTGGATACGCGGTACAGCAAAAACAGCAAACTCACATGCTGTTTCAATACGAAAATCAAAATCAACACGCGTATTCCAATACAAACAATAGTTACAACAGTAATAACACTTCATGCGGCAATCCATACAAAAGGCACCGCGGTAATAACTACAACGGTAACAACAGATACAAAGGCAACAACAAAAACACAAACAGAAATAGAAATAATAATAACTACGAGCCAAGACAGCATCAAGGTTGGACTCGTAACGATCCGTACTTTCATTCAAACTCTGCTTTACCACAGCAGCCACCAGGACAAAATTGGAGCATACCTTACGACCGACAGGTAAGTTATAATGCGCAACAGCAACAACAACCGCAAAAGTTTGGAGATCATAATAGGCAATATCCGAATGTGAATATAATAGAAATGACACATGATGCACAACCTCAATCTGTGTCAGTACCTAGTACAAATGCTAATCCGACAAACTAGAAACAGTCACTTCTATGCCCCAGGTCGTGGCTGAAGAATTCTTGGGGGGCGACTTCAATGTTAATCAGTTATTTGACACCACAATTGAACAACAAAATATTGATATGCCTAATAATACTAAACAAAAACTACCTGTTTTATTTATAAGATACAACCACAATGAGAATATATCAGATGAACTTTTACAAGACAGTACACAATGTCGTTCAAACACAAATGAAATTGTTTTAGCATCTACCACTGGTGTAGTAGGTGGGATTCCAACTACTATTATCCTAGATACAGGTGCAGCTGTGAGCGTTTTGTCTTTTAATTTCTATAAAAAGATGTGTGAATTGGAACCTGTGCCTGAGTTTCCTGCCCAAAACTGTAAAATAACTACTGCACTAGGTAATAAGTCATGTAGGGTTACGAAGCAAGTTTTTGTAAACGTTAAAATAGGTAATGGAACCGTACAATGGCCATTCCTGGTTGTACAAAACCTTGTGACAAATTGCATATTAGGAATAGATATTATGAGCGAGAAGGACTCTATTATAGACTTCTCCAAAGGTAAATGTATTTTAAATGATAAAGGCAGTGTAATTATTATTGATTTGGACAGGAGAACTCTAAAGCATGACAAACACTGTACAGGGTACAAGGTTCAGTTAGTACTTGACAATGACATTCAAGATATGCAAACACACTCATCTGACACAGAGCTAATGGACTTGAAAACATTGCTTGATCATAAGATAAGTGAAGCTACAGCTCTCAGTGTACATGAACGTATAAAACTACAGGAAGTGTTATCCAAATATTTACAAGTTTTTACCAAACGATTAGGTGTTATCAACACGTATGTATACAAGATTGAAGTTAAGCCTCACAAGATCTTCTACCACAAGACATATAACGTACCGTTATCTCAACGACCTGCTGTGTGGCAAGAATTAAAACAAATGTTAGACTGGAAGGTCATTGAACCATCCGCCTCACCTTATTGTAGTCCTCTACTTGTTGTCAAAAAATCAAATGGAAGCATTAGGTTAGTGTTAGACGCACGAGCAATTAATGAAATAATTTTACCGGTTCACACAAAACCCGAAAATTTAGAAGAGCAATTACAGAAATTTCTAGATGCAAAATATTTTTCCACAATAGATCTCGCTAATTCGTTTTGGCAGGTGGGTATCACTCCTGATTCACGGAAATATACTGCATTTATGTTCGGGGGGCGAACCTATCAGTTTTGTGTTCTACCTTTCGGACTGAATGTCAGCTCTGGGGTATTCATTACAGCCCTGGATACCGTGCTTGGCGATGATTTAATTGAGACAGTCACACACTATGTAGATGATATACTGATAGCTACACAGTCTTGGAAGGAACACGTTGACACACTTCAAAGAATTTTAGAAAATACGCACACCGAGATCTTAGAGCATTTCATGCTGAATAATGTCAAAGTCATACCCATCAAAATATTGCTAAGCAACTCGAAAAACTCTGTTGTTACAACACAGATAATAAGTAGTGTAGAAATTTTCTTTTCAGCGGTTCCAGAGTCGCAGTTGAAGGCAGAAGAACTCTTCTTTCAGCGTGCGCCACCACCACCTGGAAGACGGAATATCAAAATAAAATTTATGATTACGTAGCAGTGAATGATATATTAATTTTTCACGGAACATTTGTTATTGTAGGTACCACTGACATGGTATGACACCTGACGAACCGACAGACGTCATCTGTGAAGCGATCTTTTACTTTGAGAAATAGATTAGACGCACATCTCTCAACACGAAAAGCATCTATCAGTAGTCAAGGCCACACAGACACTCTACACACACGCACAAAACGCAAGGAATCGAACATTTTCTCTCTCTTACTATTTTGAATATTACTGAGTAGTGAAAACGCCTGGTCTTGCCTACTGATGTAATGAATGTTGTGCCTAACCTATCTTAATTTCAGATGACATCACGTGACACAATGTAATAACCTATAGCTATGTAATGATGATGCAAACATGTTTATGTGCAACTATATTATGTTTATGCTAAGAAAATATGTGACGTGTGTATGTATAATTACTTATTTTTTTAACTGATGTATCATGTAACTGTTACTATGTAAAAAATTTGAACAAAACGAGTGCCAAAAAGACATTGCATAGTGAACCTCTGTTCACGGACATTAACGAACATTACTAACTCTGCAACTACGCAGAAACCTATGTGAAGGAAACGGTTAATGCCATTCATTATGCATCGTACCTATGTAAACGCGATGAACGATTTCCTTAATTAATATCTACGAACATTTAGATGAGCTATATTCAGCAAAAAACTGAAAATGTGAAGTGCATAATTCGTGCATCGTCTAGTGACATTACTACAGTGCCTAACTTCAAGATGTTAACTGGATTAAATGGACACAAAGTTCCTGTCCAGAAAACAACACGACGGGTGGAAGAATTTTGGTTGGAACTTCAGGGAATGAAATGTTCTCGAAATGTGACGGACACTCTTACCTGGACTGTCCAAGGATCGACGCCAGCTATGTGCCGTCCGAGGTTCTGCAACCAAACTTCCACGGAATGTAAAAAACGAACTGCACGTGGACCAATTACTCGACGGGACACGTCTGATCTGTAATAAGCAATGCTTTTAGTCACAACGAACTGCATCACAATGACTATAATGGAAATGGGAAATGGACACGCTTATGTATTAATCACGTTGTTATACAACGATGTTACTGTGATCAAAAAACTTTACCACGACGATACTAACCTGTAAAAAATTATTCTGCAGCAGATGAATATGAACTGTAATAACGACACGATGTGTATAGGTCAACGCACCTGAAACATACGGACATTTTTCTTTGAAGTATTTCAAAACAATACTATGTAACTAAGAACATTCAACAATCTAAGTTGTATTGTGTTATAACAAATATTGTAAATTTAAAACTAAGTTACCTGTCATAGAATGTAGTCTTCATTTGCAATCTTGGTTGAAAATTTTCTTTGTGCAACGACTGAGAAACGCGCGCACACGAACAATATGAACTGCAATACTGTGCCGCGTGATCTAACTGTACGATATAATGGCAGTGCCGGAGTCACACAGACGCTTCTGCGCATGCGCGCACTCTATCTGCCAACATAAGAACTTTTACGGCGAACCCGCGTCATTCAAATTTTGTATATAATGTGTATAATGTAAGTCATGTAAATAGTTGTAGATAACTTAGATTTTCTTGTGCCTTTAGGTGAATTGCTCGCCTGCAGGTGTGTCCTTTCGCCTCGCAATTCAGGGGGCAATATAAAGGCACATTTGCATGCCGAGCGTGAGTTTCCTCGGAAACTCGAAATATTAATTAAATAAATAATCAGTGACAAATAAATAAAGCCTATGGCACACAACTGCAGAGCTGTGTCGCTGATAAAACAAAAGCACAATTACGTTACTCTTATGTTTGATTAGAAAAGGATAGCTCTGGTAGAAGTGGTGCGAGAAGCACGTATTTTATTCTATTGTCTGGCACACCGCCATATTTCATGTTATAGAAGAATACTGCGAGTTGCAACCAGACTAGGCACTCGACTCTGTAAAGAATTTATATTTATAAAAGTAAGAAGGATTATGAACTGTAGGCTTATTCATTGAATATATTTGATTTAACTAACTGTGTAACTTTTTATGTTTAGTAGACAATCACCTCTGTATGACGTATTGGCATGGCTGGCAAATTATTGTAATATTGAGATTTAGATTATGAGTCCGCACCTACCGCAGCAGTCTTTGGAAACGATTAAATTACGAAGTCCGATTATTTCAGTTTTATTTCACGGTAGACTACGAGTAACGTTGCCTTTATGAGAAAGCCATTGTCAAGCGTCTGATACCGAATAATTAAAAGTCCACGTTCCAGATAAGCAAATATTTATTACAATTACAATCACAATCACCATCATACAGATAGAATAATTAATATTTAAATAATATTTTTTATTTTATTTATTTTATACAACGACAGGTTCTTCTATTGGGAGGCGAGTATCTCATTTCGGATGCACTATTCCTTGTTTATTGCATCCATCGATAACTCACAAGGAGGAATTAACACAGTAATTGCGTCGCTATGGAATACTATACGTTCTATGACTTCTCTTTCTAAATCGAAGAACGTTTCAATGGCAACGACAGGATACTATATTGGGAAGCGAGTATCTCTTTTCGGATGCACTATTCCTTCTTAATTGCTACCGTCGATCCCTCACAATGACGAATTAACACAGACATTTCGTCGCTATGAAATACTATAGTTTCTATGCCTTCTTTTTCTAAATCGAGGAAAGTTTCAATGGCAACGTAAGGATCTTATATTGGGAGGCGAGTATCTCTTTTCGGATGCACTATTCCTTCTTTATTGCATCCGTCGATCAATCACAATGAAGAATTAGCACAGAAATTGCGTCGCTATGAAATACTATAGGTTCTATGCCTTCTCTTTCTAAATCGAGGATAGTTTTATGGTAACGACAGTACCTTCTATTAGGAGCCGAGTATCTCTTTTCGGATGCATTAATCCTTCTTTATTGCAGCCGTCGATCCCTCACAATGACGAATTAACGCAGAAATTGCGTCGTTATGAAATACTATAGGTTGTATGCCTTCTCTTTCAAAATAGAGGAACGTTTCTATGGCAACGACAGGATCTTCTATTGGGAGGTGGGTATCTCTTTTCGGATGCACTATTCCTTCTTTATTGCATCCGTCGATCACACACAATGACGTATTAACACAGAAATTGCGTCGCTATGAAATACTTTAGGTTCTATGCCTTCTCTTTCTAAATCGAGGAACGTATCTATGGCAACGACAGGATCTTATATTGGAAGGCGAATATCTCTCTTCGGATGCACTATTCCTTCTATATTGCATCCGTTGGTCTCTCACAATGACGAATTAACACAGAGATTGCGTCGCTATGAAATACTATAGGTTGTATGCCTTCACTTTCTAAACCGAGGAACGCTTCTATGGCAACTACACGATCTTATATTGGGAGGCGAGTATCTTTTTCGGATGCAGTATTCCTTCTTTATTGCATCCGTCGGTCCCTCACAATGACGAATTAACACAGATATTGCGTGGCTATGGAATACTATAGGTTCTATGCCTTCTCTTTCTAAATCGAGGAACGTTTCTATGGCAACGACAGGATCTTCTATTGGGAGGCTAGTATCTCTTTTCGGACGGACTTTTCCTTCTTTATTGCATCCGTCGATCCCTCTCAATGACGAATTAACACAGAAATTGTGTTGCTATGAAATACTGTAAGTTCTACGCCTTCTCTTTCTAAATCGAGGAACGTTTCTTTGGCAACGACAGGATCATATATTGGAAGGTGAGTATGCCTTTTCGGTTGCACTATTTCTTCTTTATTGCATCCGTCGATCCCTCACAATGACGAATTAACACAGAAATTGCGTCGCTATGATATACTATTGGTTCTATGCCTACTCTTACTATATCGAGGACCGATTCTATGGCAACGTTAGGATCTTCTATTGGGAGGCGAGTATCTCTTTTCGGATGCACTATTCCTTCTTTATTGCATCCGTCGATTCCTCACAACGACGAATAAACCCAGAAATTGCGTCGCTATGAAATTCTATAGGTTCTATGCCTTACCTTTCTAAATCGAGGAACGTTTCTATAGCAACGGCAGGATCTTATATGGGGAGGCGAGTATCTCATTTCGGATGCACTATTCCTTCTTTATTGCATACGTCGATCCCTCACAATGAGGAATTAACACAGAAATTGCGTCGCTATGAAATACTATAGGTTCTATGCCTTCTCTTGCTAAATCGAGGAACGTTTATATGACAACGACAGGATCTTCTATTGGGAGGCGAGTATCTCTTCTCGGATGCACTATTCCTTCTTTATTGCATCCGTCGATCCCTCACAATGACGAATTAACTCATGAATTGCGTCGCTATGAAATACTATAGGTTCTATGCCTTATCTCGCTAAATCGAGGAACGTTTATATGACAACGACAGGATCTTCTATTGGGAGGCGAGTATCTCTTTTCGGATGCACTATTCCTTCTTTATTGCATCAGTCGATCCCTCACAATGAGGAATTAGCACAGAAATTTCGTCTCTATGAAATACTATAGTGTCTATGCCTTCTCTTTCTAAATCGAGGATAGTTTTATGGTAACGACAGTATCCTCTATTGGGAGGGGAGTATCTGTTTTCGGATGCATTATTCCTTCTTTATTGCATCCGTCGATCCCTCACAATGACGAATTAACACAGAAATTGCGTCGTTATGAAATACTATAGGTTGTATGCCTTCTCGTTCAAAATCGAGAAACGTTTCTATGGCAACGACAGGATCTTCTATTGGAAGGTGAGTATCTCTTTTCGGATGCACTATTCCTTCTTTATTGCATCCGTCGATCTTTCAAAATGATGAATTAACACAGAAATTGGGTCGCAATGAAATACTTTAGGTTCTATACCTTCACTTTCTAAATCGAGTAACCTTTCTATGGCAACGACAGGATCTTCTATTAGGGGTGGGTATCTCTTTTCGGATGCACTATTCCTTCTTTATTGCATTCGTCGATCCCTCACAATGAGTAATTAGCACAGAAATTTCGTCTCTATGAAATACTATAGTTTCTATGCATTCTCTTTCTAAATCGAGGATAGTTTTATGGTACGACAGTATCTTCTATTGGGAGGCGAGTATCTCTTTTCGGATGCACTATTCCTTCTTAATTGGTACCGTCGATCCCTCACAATGACGAATTAACACAGAAATTTCGTCGCTATGAAATACGATAGTTTCTATGCCTTCTCTTTCTAAATCGAGGAACGTTTCAATGGCAACGTAAGGATCTTATATTGGGAGGCGAGTATCTCTTTTCGGGTGCACTATTCCTTCTTTATTGCATCTGTCGATCAATCACAATGAAGAATTAACACAGAAATTGCGTCGCTATGAAATGCTATAGGTTCTATGTCTTCTCTTTCTAAATCGAGGAACGTATCTATGGCAACGACAGGATCTTATATTGGAAGGCGAATATCTGTCATCGGATGCACTATTCCTTCTGTATTGCATCCGTTGATCCCTCACAATGACGAATTAACACAGAAATTGCGTCGCTATGAAATACTATAGGTTGTATGCCTTCTCTTTCTAAACCGAGGAACGCTTCTATGGCAACTACACGATCTTATATTGGGAGGCTAGTATCTTTTTCGGAAGCACTATTCTTCTTTATTCCATCCGTCGATCCCTCACAATGACGAATTAACACAGAAATTGCGTCGCTATGAAATTCTATAGGTTCTATGCCTTCTCTTTCTAAATTGAGGAACGTTTCTATGGCAACGACATAATCTTATATTGGGAGGCGAGTATCACCTTTCGGATGCACTATTCCCTCTTTATTGCATCCGTCGATCCCTCACAATGACGAATTAACACAGAAACTCCGTTGCTATGAAATACTATAGGCTCTATTCCTTCTCTTTCTAAATCAAAGATGCTTCTATGGCAACGACAGGATCTTATATTGGGAGGCGAGCATCTCTTTTCGGATGCACTATTCCTTATTTACTCCATCTGTCGATCCCTCACAATGACGTATTAACACAGAAATTGCGTCGCTATGAAATACTATAGGTTCTATGCCATATCTTTCTAAATCGAGGAACGTTTCTATTGCAACGACAAAATATTATATTGGGAGGCAAGTATCTCTTATCGGATGCACTATTCCTTCTTCATTGCATCCGTCGATCCCTCACAAATACGAATTATCACATCAATTGCGTCGCTATGGAATACTATAGGTTCTATTCCTTCTCTTTCTAAATCGAGGACTTTTCTATGGCAACGAAAGGATCTTATATTGGGAACCGAGTATCTCCTTTCAGATGCACTATTCCTTCTTTATTGCATCCGTCGAACCCTCACAATGACGAATTAACACATCAATTGCGTCGCTATGATATACTATGGGTTCTATGCCTTATCTTTCGAAATCGAGGAACGTTTCTATGGCAACGACAGGATCTTATATTGGGAGGCGAGTATCTCTTTTCAGATGCTCTATTCCTTCTTTATTGCCTCCGTCGATCCCTCACAATGACGAATTGACACAGCAGTTGCGTCGCTATGAAATACTGTAGGTTCTATGCCTTCTCTTTATAATTCGAGTAACGTTTCTATGGCAACGAGAGGATCTTATATTGGGAGGCGAGTATCTCATTTTGGATGCACTATTCCTTCTTTGTTGCATCCGTCGATCCCTCACAATGTCGAATTAAAACATCAATTGCGTCGCTATGACATACTATAGGTTCTATTCCCTCTCTTTCTAAATCGAGGACGCTTCTATGGTAACGAGAGGATCTTATACTGGGAAGCGAGTATCTCCTTTCGGATGCACTATCCCTTCTTTATTGCATCCGTCAATCCCTCACAATGACGAATTAACACAGCAATTGCGACGCTATGAATTACTATAGGTTCTAAGACTTCTCTTTCTAAATCGAGGAACGTTTCTATGGCAACGACAGGATCTTATATTGGCAGGCGAGTATCTCCTTTCGGATGCACTATTCCTTGTTTTATTGCATCCATCGATCCTTCACAATGACGAATTAACACTGAAATGGCGTCGCTATGAGATACTATAGGTTCTAAGCCTTATCTTTCTAAATCGAGGAACATTACTATGGCAACGACAGGATCTTATATTGGGAGGCAAGTATCTCATTTCCAATGCACTATTCCTTCTTTATTGCATCCGTCGATCCCTCATAATGACGAATGAACACAGAAATAGCGTCGCTATGAAATACTATAAGTTCTATGCCTTATCATTCTAAATCGAGGAATGTTTCTATGGGAACGACAGGAACTTCCATTGGGAGGCGATTATCTCTTTTCGGATGCACTATTCCTTCTTTATTGCATCCGTCGATTACTCACAATGACGAATTAACACAGAAATTGCGTCTCAATGAAATACTATAGGCTCTATGCCCTATCGTTCTAAATCGAGGAACGTTTCTATGGCAACGACAGGATCTTATATTGGGAGGCGAGTATCACCTTTCGGATGCACTATTCCCTCTTTATTGCATCCGACGATCCCTCACAATGACGAATTAACACAGAAACTCCGTTGCTATGAAATACTATAGGTTCTATTCCTTCAATTTCTAAATCGAGGATGCTTCTATGGCAACGACAGGATCTTATATTGGGAGGCGAGCATCTCTTTTCGGATGCACTATTCCTTCTTTATTCCATCCGTCGATCCCTCACAATGACGTATTAACACAGAAATTGCGTCGCTATGAAATACTATAGGTTCTATGCCATATCTTTCTAAATCGAGGAACGTTTCTATTGCAACGACAAGATATTATATTGGGAGGCGAGCATCTCTTTTCGGATGCACTATTCCTTCTTTATTGCAAACGTCGATCCCTCACAAATACGAATTAACACATCAATTGCGTCGCTATGAAATACTATAGGTTCTATGATATATCTTTCTAAATCGAGGTACGTTTCTATGGAAACGAGTGGATCTCATATTGGGAGGCGAGTATCTCTTTTCGGATGCACTATTTCTTCTTTATTGCATCCGTCGATCCCTCACAATGACGAATTAACACAGCAATTGCGTCTCTATGAAATACAAGAGGTTCTAAGACTACTCCTTCAAAATCGAGTAACGTTTCTATGGCAACGACAGGATCTTCAATTGGGAGGCGAGTATCTCTTTTCGGATGCACTATTCCTTCATTATTGATTTCGTCGATCCCTCACAATGACAAATTAACACAGAAATTGCGTCGCTATGAAATACTATAGGTTCTATGTCATATCTTTCTAAATCGAGGAACGTTTCTATGCCAACGACAAGATATTATATTGGGAGGCGTGTTTTCGGATGCACTATTCCTTCTTTATTGCATCCGTCGTTGTTCACAATGACGAATTAACACATCAATTGCGTCGCTATCAAATATTATAGTTTCTATTCCTTCTCTATCTAAATCGAGGACGTTTCTATGGCAACGACATGATCTTATATTGGGAGGCGGGTATCTCCTTTCGGATGCGCTATTCCTTCTTTATTGCATCCGTCGATCCCTCAGAATGACGAATTAACACAGAAATTGCGTCGGTATGAATTACTATAGGTTCTAAGACTTCTCTTTCTAAATCGAGGAACGTTTCTATGGCAACGACAGGATCTTATATTGGGAGACGAGTATCTCCTTTCGGATGCACTATTCCCTATTTATTGCATCCATCGATCCTTCACAATGACGAATTAACACAGAAATGGCGTCTCTATGAAATACTATAGGTTCTATGCCTTATCTTTCTAAATCGAGGAACGTTTCTATGGCAACGACAGGATCTTATATTGGGAAACGAGTATCTCTTTTGCAATGCACCATTCCTTCTATATTGCATCCGTCGATCCCTCACAATGACGAATTAACACAGAAATTGCGTCGCTATGAAATACTATAGGTTCTATGCCTACTGTTTCTAAATCGAGGAACGATACTATGGCAACGACAGGATCTTATATTGGGAGGCGAGAATCTCCTTTCGAATGCACTATTCCTTCATTATTGCATCCGTCGAACCCGCACAATGACGAATTAACACAGAAATTGCGTCGCTATGAAATACTATAGGTACTATGCCTTATCATTTTAAATCGAGGAACGTTTCTATGGCAACGACAGGTTCTTCAATTGGGAGGCGATTATCTCTTTTCGGATGCACTATTCCATCTCTATTGCATCCATCGATCCCTCACAATGACGAATTAACACAGAAATTGCGTCGCTATGAAATACTATAGGCTCTATGCCTTATCGTTCTAAATAGAGGAACGTTTCTATGGCAACGACATGATCTTATATTGGGAGGCGAGTATCTCTTTTCGGATGAACTATTTCTTCTTTATTGCGTCCGTCGATCCCTGACAATGACGAATTAACACAGAAACTCCGTTGCTATGAAATACTATAGGTTCTATTCCTTCTCTTTCTAAATCGAGGATGCTTCTATGGCAACGACAGGATCTTATATTGGGAGGCGAGCATCTCTTTTCGGATGCACTATTCCTTCTTTACTCCATCCGTCGATCCCTCACAATGACGTATTAACACAGAAATTGCGTCGCTATGAAATACTATAGGTTCTATGCCATATCTTTCTAAATCGAGGAACGTTTCTATTGCAACGACAAGATATTATATTGGGAGGCAAGTATCTCTTTTCGGATGCACTATACCTTCTTTATTGCATCCGTCGATCCCTCACAAATACGAATTATCACATCAATTGCGTCGCTATGGAATACTATAGGTTCTATTCCTTCTCTTTCTAAATCGAGGACTTTTCTATGGCAACGACAGGATCTTATATTGGGAGGCGAGTATCTCTTTTCGGATGCACTATTCCTTCTTTATTGCCTCCGTCGATCCCTCACAATGACGAATTAACACAGCAGTTGCGTCGCTATGAAATACTGTAGGTTCTATGCCTTCTCTTTATAATTCGAGTAACGTTTCTATGGCAACGAGAGGATCTTATATTGGGAGGCGAGTATCTCATTTTGGATGCACTAATCCTTCTTTGTTGCATCCGTCGATCCCTCACAATGACGAATTAAAACATCAATTGCGTCGCTATGACATACTATAGGTTCTATTCCTTCTCTTTCTAAATCGAGGACGCTTCTATGGTAACGAGAGGATCTTATATTGGGAGGCGAGTATCTCCTTTCGGATGCACTATTCCTTATTTATTGCATCCGTCAATCCCTCACAATGACGAGTTAACACAGAAATTGCGTCGCTATGAATTACTATAGGTTCTAAGACTTCTCTTTCTAAATCGAGGAACGTTTCTATGGCAACGAATGGATCTTATATTGGGAGGCGAGTATCTCCTTTCGGATGCACTATTCCTTGTTTTATTGCATCCATCGATCCTTCACAATGACGAATTAACACAGAAATGGCGTCGCTATGAGATACTATAGGTTCTATGCCTTATCTTTCTAAATCGAGGAACATTTCTATGGCAACGACAGGATCTTATATTGGGAGGCAAGTATCTCATTTCCAATGCACTATTCCTTCTTTATTGCATCCGTCGATCCCTCATAATGACGAATGAACACAGAAATAGCGTCGCTATGAAATACTATAAGTTCTATGCCTTATCATTCTAAATCGAGGAATGTTTCTATGGGAACGACAGGAACTTCCATTGGGAGGCGATTATCTCTTTTCGGATGCACTATTCCTTCTTTATTGCATCCGTCGATCAATCACAATGACGAATTAACACAGAAATTGCGTCGGTATGAAATACTATAGGCTCTATGCCCTATCGTTCTAAATCGAGGAACGTTTCTATGGCAACGACAGGATCTTATATTGGGAGGCGAGTATCACCTTTCGGAACCACTATTCCCTCTTTATTGCATCCGTCGATCCCTCACAATGACGAATTAACACAGAAACTCCGTTGCTATGAAATACTATAGGTTCTATTCCTTCACTTTCTAAATCGAGGATGCTTCTATGGCAACGACAGGATCTTATATTGGGAGGCGAGCATCTCTTTTCGGATGGACTATTCCTTCATTATTCCATCCGTCGATCCCTCACAATGACGTATTAACACAGAAATTGCGTCGCTATGAAATACTATAGGTTCTATGCCATATCTTTCTAAATCGAGGAACGTTTCTATATCAACGACAACATATTATATTGGGAGGCGAGTATCTCTTTTCGGATGCACTATTCCTTCTTTATTGCAAACGTCGATCCCTCACAAATACGAATTAACACATCAGTTGCGTCGCTATGAAATACTATAGGTTCTATGATATATCTTTCTAAATCGAGGTACGTTTCTATGGAAACGAAAGGATCTTATATTGGGAGGCGAGTATCTCTTTTCGGATGCACTATTTCTTCTTTATTGCATCCGTCGATCCCTGACAATGACGAATTAACACAGCAATTGCGTCTCTATGAAATACAAGAGGTTCTAAGACTACTCCTTCAAAATCGAGTAACGTTTCTATGGCAACGACAGGATCTTCAATTGGGAGGCGAGTATCTCTTTTCGGATGCACTATTCCTTCATTATTGATTTCGTCGATCCCTCACAATGACAAATTAACACAGAAATTGCGTCGCTATGAAATACTATAGGTTCTATGTCATATCTTTCTAATTCGAGGAACGTTTCTATGCCAACGACAAGATATTATATTGGGAGGCGTGTTTTCGGATGCACTATTCCTTCTTTATTGCACCCGTCGTTGTCTCACAATGACGAATTAACACATTAATTGCGTCGCTATCAAATATTATAGTTTCTATTCCTTCTCTATCTAAATCGAGGACGTTTCTATGGCAACGACAGGATCTTATATTGGGAGGCGGGTATCTCCTTTCGGATGCGCTATTCCTTCTTTATTGCATCCGTCGATCCCTCAGAATGACGAATTAACACAGAAATTGCGTCTGTATGAATTACTATAGGTTCTAAGACTTCTCTTTCTAAATCGAGGAACGTTTCTATGGCAACGACAGGATCTTATATTGGGAGACGAGTATCTCCTTTCGGATGCACTATTCCCTATTTATTGCATCCATCGATACTTCACAATGACGAATTAACACAGAAATGGCGTCTCTATGAAATACTATAGGTTCTATGCCTTATCTTTCTAAATCGAGGAACGTTTCTATGGCAACGACAGGATCTTATATTGGGAGGCGAGTATCTCTTTTGCAATGCACCATTCCTTCTATATTGCATCCGTCGATCCCTCACAATGACGAATTAACACAGAAATTGCGTCGCTATGAAATACTATAGGTTCTATGCCTTCTGTTTCTAAATCGAGGTACGTTTCTATGGGAAAGACAAGATCTTATATTGGGAGGCGAGAATCACCTTTCGAATGCACTATTCCTTCATTATTGCATCCGTCGAACCCGCACAATGACGAATTAACACAGAAATTGCGTCGCTATGAAATACTATAGGTACTATGCCTTATCATTTTAAATCGAGGAACGTTTCTATGGCAACGACAGGATCTTCTATTGGGAGGCGATTATCTCTTTTCGGATGCACTATTCCATCTTTATTGCATCCATCGATCCCTCAGAAAGACGAATTATTACAGAAATTGCGTCGCTATGAAATATATTAGGCTCTATGCATTATCGTTCTAAATAGAGGAACGTTTCTATGGCAACGACATGATCTTATATTGGGAGACGAGTATCTCTTTTCGGATGAACTATTTCTTCTTTATTGCGTCCGTCGATCCCTCACAATGACGAATTAACACAGAAATTGCGTCGCTATGAAACACAATAGGTTCTACGTCTTATCTTTCTAAATTGAAGAACGCTTCTAGGGCAACGACAGGATCTTACATTGGGAGGCGAGTATCTGCTTTACGATGCACTATTCCTTCTATATTGCATCCGTCGATCAATCACAATGACGAATGAACACAGAAATTGCGTCGCTATGAAATACTATAGGATCTATGATATATCTTTCTAAATCGTAGAACGTTTCTATGGCAACGACAGGATCTTATATTGGGAGGCGAGTATCTCTTTTCGGATGCACTATTCCTTCTTTATTGCATACGTCGATCGCTCACAATGGCGAATTAACACAGAAATTGTGTCGCTATGAAATACTATAGGTTCTATGCCTTCTCTTTCTAAATCGAGGAGCGTATCTATGGCAACGACAGGATCTTCTATTGGGAGCCGAATATCTCTTTTCGGATTCACTATTCCTTCTTTATTGCATCAGTCGATCCCTCACAATGACGAATTTTCACAGAAATTGAGTCGCTATGAAATACTATAGGTTCTATGCCATAGCTTTCTAAATCGAAGAACGTTTCTATTGCAACGACAAGATATTATATTGGGAGGCGAGTATCTCTTTTCGGATGCACTATTCCTTCTTTATTGCATCCGTCGATCCCTCACAAATACGAATTATCACATCAATTGCGTCGTTATGGAATACTATAGGTGCTATTCCTTCTCTTTCTAAATCGAGGACTTTTCTATGGCAACGACAGGATCTTATATTGGGAGGCGAGTATCTCTTTTCGGATGCACTATTCCTTCTTTATTGCTTCCGTCGATCCCTCACAATGACGAATTAACAAAGCAGTTGCGTCGCTATGAAATACTGTAGGTTCTATGCCTTCTCTTTATAATTCGAGTAACGTTTCTATGGCAACGAGAGAAACTTACATTGGGAGGCGAGTATCTCATTTTGGATGCACTAATCCTTCTTTGTTGCATCCGTCGATCCCTCACAATGACGAATTAAAACATCAATTGCGTCGCTATGAAATACTATAGCTTCTATTCCTTCTCTTTCTAAATCGAGGACGCTTCTATGGCAACGAGAGGATCTTATATTGGGAGGCGAGTATCTCCTTTTGGATGCACTATTCCTTCTTTATTGCATCCGTCAATCCCTCACAATGACGAATTAACACAGAAATTGCGTCGCTATGAATTACTATAGGTTCTAAGACATCTCTTTCTAAATCGAGGAACGTTTCTATGGCAACGACAGGATCTTATATTGGGAGGCGAGTATCTCCTTTCGGATGCACTATTCCTTCTTTATTGCATTCATCGATCCTTCACAATGACGAATTAACACCGAAATGGTGTCGCTATGAGATACTATAGGTTCTAAGCCTTATCTTTCTAAATCGAGGAACATTTCTATGGCAACGACAGGATCTTATATTGGGAGGCAAGTATCTCATTTCCAATGCACTATTCCTGCTTTATTGCATCCGTCGATCCCTCATAATGACGAATGAACACAGAAATAGCGTCGCTATGAAATACTATACGTTCTATGCCTTATCATTCTAAATCGAGGAACGTTTCTATGGGAACGACAGGAACTTATATTGGGAGGCGAGTATCTCTTTTCGGATGCACTATTCCCTCTTTATTGCATCCGACGATCCCTCACAATGGCGGATTAACACAGCAATGGCGTCTCTATGAAATACAATAGGTTCTAAGGCTTCTCCTTCTAAATCGATAAACATTTCTATGGCAACGACAGGATCTTCTATTGGGAGGCGAGTATCTCATTTCGGAAGCACCATTCCTTCATTATTGATTTCGTCGATCCCTCACAATGACGAATGAACACAGAAATAGCGTCGCTATGAAATACTATACGTTCTATGCCTTATCATTCTAAATCGAGGAACGTTTCTATGGGAACGACAGGAACTTATATTGGGAGGCGATTATCTCTTTTCGGATGCACTATTCCTTCTTTATTGCATCCGTCGATCACTCACAATGACGAATTAACACAGAAATTGCGTCGCTATGAAATACTATAGGCTCTATGCCCTATCGTCCTAATTCGAGGAACGTTTCTATGGCAACGACAGGATCCTCTATTGGGAGGCGAGTATCTCTTTTCGGATCTACTATTTCATCTTTATTGCATCCGTCGATCCCTCACAATGACGAATTAACACAGAAATTGCGTCGCTATGAAAAACTATAGGCTCTACGTCTTATCTTTCTAAATTGAAGAACGCTTCTAGGGCAATGACAGGATCTTATATTGGGCGGCGAGTATCTCCTTTCGGATGCACTATTCCTTCTATATTGCATCCGTCGATCTCTCACAATGACGAATTAAGAAAGAAATTGCGTCGCTACGAAATACTCTAGGTTCTATGCCTTCTCTCTCTAAATCGAGGAACGTTTCTATGGCTAGGACAGTATCTTATATTGGGAGGCGAGTATCTCTTTTCGGATGCACTATTCCTTCTTCATTGCATCCGTCGATCCCTCACAATGACGAATTAACACAGAAAATGCGTCTCTATGAAATACTATAGGTTCTATGATATATTTTTATAAATCGAGGAACGTTTCTATGGCAACGACAGGATCTTATATTGGGAGGCGAGTCTCTCTTTTCCAATGAACTATTACTTCTTTATTGCATCCGTCGATCCCTCACAATGACGAATTAACACAGAAATTGCGTCGCTATGAAATACTATAGGTTCTATGCCTTCTCTTTCTAAATCGAGGAACGTTTCTATGGTAACGACAGGATCTTTGATTCGGTGGCGAGTATCTCTTTTCGGATGCACTATTCCTTCTTTATTGCATCCGCCGATCCCTCACAATGACGAATTAACAAAGAAATTGCGTCGCTATAAAATGCTATAGGTTCTATATATATCTTTCTAAAGCGAAGAACGTTTCTATGGCAACGACAGGATCTTATATTGGGAGGCGAGTATCTCTTTTCGGATGCACTATTCCCTCTTTATTGCATCCGACGATCCCTCACAATGGCGGATTAACACAGCAATGGTGTCTCTATGAAATACAATAGGTTCTAAGGCTTCTCCTTCTAAATCGATAAACATTTCTATGGCAACGACGGGATCTTCTATTGGGAGGCGAGTATCTCATTTCGGAAGCACCATTCCTTCATTATTGATTTCGTCGATCCCTCACAATGACGAATTATCACAGAAATTGCGTCGCTATGAAATACTATATGTTCTATGACTTCTCTTCCTATATCGAGCGACGTTTCTATGGCCACGACAGGATCTTCTATTGGGAGGCGAGTATCTTCTTTCGGATGCATTATTTCTTCTTTATTCCATCCGTCGATCCCTCACAATGACGAATTAACACAGAAATTGCGTCGCTATGAAATTCTATAGGTTCTATGCCTTCTCTTTCTAAATCGAGGAACGTCTCTATGGCAACGACAGGATCTTATATTGGGTGGCGAGTATCACCTTTCGGATGCAATATTCCCTCTTTATTGCATCCGTCGATCCCTCACAATGACGAATTAACACAGAAACTCCGTTGCTATGAAATACTATAGGTTCTATTCCTTCTCTTTCTAAATCGAGGATGCTTCTATGGCAACGACAGGTTCTTATATTGGTAGGCGAGCATCTCTTTTCGGATGCACTATTCCTTCTTTATTCCATCCGTCGATCCCTCACAATGACGTATTAACACAGAAATTGCGTCGCTATGAAATACTATAGGTTCTATGCCTTCTGTTTCTAAATCGTGGACGTTTCTATGGCAACGACAGGATCTTCTATTGGGAGGAGAGTATCTCTCTTCGGATCCACTATTCCTTCTTTATTGCATCCGTCGATCCCTCACAATGACGAATTTACACAGAAATTGCGTCGCTATGAAACACTATAGGTTCTATGCCATATCTTTCTAAATCGAGGAACGTTTCTATTGCAACGACAAGATATTATATTGGGAGGCGAGTATCTCTTTTCGGAAGCACTATTCCTTCTTTATTGCAATCGTCGATCCCTCACAAATACGAATTAACACATCAATTGCGTCGCTATGGAATACTATAGGTTCTATTCCTTCACTTTCTAAATCGAGGACGTTTCTATGGCAACGACAGGATCTTATATTGGGAACCGAGTATCTCCTTTCGGATGCACTAATCCCTCTTTATTGCATCCGTCGAAACCTCACAATGACGAATTAACACAGCAGTTGCGTCGCTATGAAATACTTTAGGTTCTATGCCTTCTCTTTATAGTTCGAGTAACGTTTCTATGGCAACGACAGGATCTTATATTGGGAAGCGAGTATCTCCTTTCGGATGCACTATTCCTTCTTTATTGCATCCATCGATCCTTCACAATGACGAATTAACACAGAAATGGCGGCGCTATGAAATAATATACGTTCTATGCCATATCTTTCTAAATCGAGGAACATTTCTATGGCAACGACAGGAACTTATATTGGGAGGCGAGTACCTCCTTTCGGATGCTCTACTCCTTCTCTATTGCATCCGTCGATCCCTCACAATGACGAATTAACACAGAAATTGCGTCGCTATGAAATACTATAGGTTCTATGTCATATCTTTCTAAATCGAGGAACGTTTCTATGACAACGACAGGAAATTATATTGGGAGGCGATTATCTCTTTTCGGATGCACTATTCCTTCTTTATTGCATCAGTCGATCCATCACAATGACGAATTAACACAGAAATTGCGTCGCTATGAAAAACTATAGGCTCTACGTCTTATCTTTCTAAATTGAGGAACGCGTCTAGGGCAACGACAGGATCCTATATTGGGAGGCGAGTATCTCCTTTCGGATGCACTATTCCTTCTATATTGCATCCGTCGATCCCTCACAATGACGAAGTAAGAAAGAAATTGCGTCGCTACGAAATACTCTAGGTTCTATGCCTTCTCTTTCTAAATCGTGGAACGTTTCTATGGCTACGACAGTATCTTACATTGGGAGGCGAGTATCTCTTTTCGGATGCACTATTCCTTCTTTATTGCATCCGTCGATCCCTCACAATGACGAATTAACACAGAAATTGCGTCGCTATGAAATACTATAGGTTCTATGATATATCTTTCTAAATCGAGGAACGTTGCTATGGAAACGACAGGATCTTATATTAGGAGGCGAGTATCTCTTTTCGGATGCACTAATTCTTCTTTATTGCATCCGTCGATCCCTCACAATGACGAATTAACACAGCAATTGCGTCTCTATGAAATACAAGAGGTTCTAAGACTACTCCTTCAAAATCGAGTAACGTTTCTATGGCAACGACAGGATCTTCAATTGGGAGGCGAGTATCTCTTTTCGGATGCACTATTCCTTCATTATTGATTTCGTCGATCCCTCACAATGACAAATTAACTCAGAAATTGCGTCGCTACGAAATACTATAGGTTCTATGCCTTCTCTTTCTAAATCGTGGAACGTTTCTATGGCTACGACAGTATCTTACATTGGGAGGCGAGTGTCTCATTTCGGATGCACTATTTCTTCTTTATTGCATCCGTAGATCCCACACAATGATGAATTAACGTAGAAATTTCGTCGCTATGAAATACTATAGGTTCTATGCCTTATCTTTCTAAATCAATGAACGTTTCTATGGCAACGACAGGATCTTATATTGGGAGGCGAGTATCTCTCTTCCAATGCACTACTCCTTCTTTGTTGCATCCGTCGATCCCTCACAATGACGAATTAACACAGAAATTGCGTCGCTATGAAATACTATAGGTTCTATGTCATATCTTTCTAAATCGAGGAACGTTTCTATGCCAACGACAAGATATTATATTGGGAGGCATGTTTTCGGATGCACTATTCCTTCTTTATTGCATCCGTCGTTTTCTCACAATGACGAATTAACACATCAATTGCGTCGCTATCAAATATTATAGGTTCTATTCCTTCTCTTTCTTAATCGAGGACGTTTCTATGGCAAAGACAGGATCTTATATTGGGAGGCGAGAATCTCCTTTCGAATGCACGATTCCTTCATTATTGCATCCGTCGAACCCGCACAATGACGAATTAACACAGAAATTGCGTCGCTATGAAATACTATAGGTACTATGCCTTATCATCTTAAATCGAGGAACGTTTCTATGGCAACGACAGGATCTTCTATTGGGAGGCGATTATCTCTTTTCGGATGCACTATTCCATCTTTATTGCATCCATCGATCCCTCACAAATTACGAATTAACACAGAAATTGCGTCGCTATGAAATACTATAGGCTCTATGCCTTATCGTTCTAAATAGAGGAACGTTTCTATGGCAACGACATGATCTTATATTGGGAGGCGAGTATCTCTTTTCGAATGAACTATTTCTTCTTTATTGCGTCCGTCGATCCCTCACAATGACGAATTATCACAGAAATTGCGTCGCTATGAAACACAATAGGTTCTACGTCTTATCTTTCTAAATCGAGGAACGCTTCTAGGGCAACGACAGGATCTTACATTGGGAGGCGAGTATCTGCTTTACGATGCACTTTTCCTTCTATATTGCAACCGTCGATTCCTCACAATGACGAATGAACAAAGAAATTGCGTCGCTATGAAATACTATAGGTTTTATGCATTCTGTTTCTAAATCGAGGAACGTTTCTATGGAAACGACAGGATTTTAGATTCGGAGCCGTGTATCTATTTTCGGATGCACTATTCCTTCTTTATTGCATCCGTCGATCCCTCACAATGACGAATTAACACAGAAATTGCGTCGCTATGAAATACTATAGGTTCTATGATATATCTTTCTAAATCGTAGAACGTTTCTATGGCAATGACAGGATCTTATATTGGGAGGCGAGTATCTCTTTTCGGATGCACTATTCCCTCTTTATTGCATCCGTCGATCCCTCACAATGGCGAATTAACACAGCAATTACGTCTCTATGAAATACAATAGGTTCTAAGGCTTCTCCTTCAAAATCGAGGAACATTTCTATGGCAACGACAGGATCTTCTATTGGGAGGCGAGTATCTCATTTCGGAAGCACCATTCATTCATTATTGATTTCGTCGATCCGTCACAATGACGAATTATCACAGAAATTGCGTCACTATGAAATACTATAGGTTCTATGCCTTCTCTATCTATATCGAGCGACGTTTCTATGGCCACAACAGGATCTTCTATTGGGAGGCGAGTATCTCTTTTCGGATGCAATATTTCTTCTTTATTCCATCCGTCGATCCCTCACAATGACGAATTAACACAGAAATTGCGTCGCTATGAAATACTATAGGTTCTACGCCTTCTCTTTCTAAATCGAGGAACGTTTCTATGGCAACAACAGGATCTTATATTGGGAGGCGAGTATCACCTTTCGGATGCACTATTCCCTCTTTATTGCATCCGTCGATCCCTCACAATGACGAATTAACACAGAAACTCCGTTGCTATGAAATACTATAGGTTCAATTCCTTCTCATTCTAAATCGAGGATGCTTCTATGGCAACGACAGGATCTTATATTGGGAGGCGAGCATCTCTTTTCGGATGCACTATTCCTTCTTTATTCAATCCGTCGATCCCTCACAATGACGTATTAACACAGAAATTGCGTCGCTATGAAATACTATAGGTTCTATGCCTTCTGTTTCTAAATCGTGGACGTTTCTATGGCAACGACAGGATCTTCTATTGGGAGGCGAGTATCTCTTTTCGGATGCACTATTCCTTCTTTATTGCATCCGTCGATCCCTCACAATGACGAATTTACACAGAAATTGCGTCGCTATGAAATACTATAGGTTCTATGCCATATCTTTCTAAATCGAGGAACGCTTCTATTGCAACGACAAGATGTTATATTGGGAGGCGAGTATCTCTTTTCGGATGCACTACTCCTTCTTTATTGCAATCGTCGATCCCTCACAAATACGAATTAACACATCAATTGCGTCGCTATGGAATACTATAGGTTCTATTCCTTCACTTTCTAAATCGAGGACGTTTCTATGGCAACGACAGGATCTTATATTGGGAACCGAGTATCTCTTTTCGGATGCACTAATCCTTCTTTATTGCATCCGTCGAAACCTCAGAATGACGAATTAACACAGCAGTTGCGTCGCTATGAAATACTGTAGGTTGTATGCCTTCTCTTTATAATTCGAGTAACGTTTCCATGGCAACGACAGGATCTTATATTGGGAGGCGAGTACCTCCTTTCGGATGCACTATTCCTTCTTTATTGCATCCATCGATCCTTCACAATGACGAATTAACACAGAAATTGCGTCGCTATGAATAACTATAGGCTCTACGTCTTATCTTTCTAAATTGAGGAATGCTTCTAGGGCAACGACAGGATCCTATATTGGGAGGCGAGTATCTCCTTTTGGATGCACTATTCCTTCTATATTGCATCCGTCGATCCCTCACAATGACGAAGTAAGAAAGAAATTGCGTCGCTACGAAATACTCTAGGTTCTATGCCTTCTCTTTCTAGATCGTGGAACGTTTCTATGGCTACGACAGTATCTTACATTGGGAGGCGAGTATCTCTTTTCGGATGCACTATTCCTTCTTTATTGCATCCGTCGATCCCTCACAATGACGAATTAACACAGAAATTGCGTCGCTATGAAATACTATAGTTTCTATGATATATCTTTCTAAATCGAGGAACGTTGCAATGGAAACGACAGGATCTTATATTGGGAGGCGAGTATCTTTTTTCGGATGCACTATTTCCTCTTTATTGCATCCGTCGATCCCTCACAATGACGAATTAACACAGCAATTGCGTCTCTATGAAATACAAGAGGTTCTAAGACTACTCTTTCAAAATCGAGTAACGTTTCTATGGCAACGACAGGATCTTCAATTGGGAGGCGAGTATCTCTTTTCGGATGCACAATTCCTTCATTATTGATTTCGTCGATCCCTCACAATGACAAATTAACACAGAACTTGCGTCGCTACGAAATACTATAGGTTCTATGCCTTCTCTTTCTAAATCCTGAACGTTTCTATGGCTACGACAGAATCTTACATTGGGAGGCGAGTATCTCTTTTCGGATGCACTATTTCTTCTTTATTGCATCCGTAGATCCCACACAATGATGAATTAACATAGAAATTTCGTCGCTATGAAATACTATTGGTTCTATGCCTTATCTTTCTAAATCAATGAACGTTTCTATGGTAACGACAGGATCTTATATTGTGAGGCGAGTATCTCTTTTCCAATGCACCACTCCTTCTTTGTTGCATCCGTCGATCCCTCACAATGACGAATTAACACAGAAATTGCGTCGCTATGAAATACTATAGGTTCTATGTCATATCTTTCTAAATCGAGGAACGTTTCTATGCCAACGACAAGATATTATATTGGCAGGCGTGTTTTCGGATGCACTATTCCTTCTTTATTGCATCCGTCGTTTTCTCACAATGACGAATTAACACATCAATAGCGTCGCTATCAAATATTATAGGTTCTATTCTTTCTCTATCTAAATCGTGGACGTTTCTATGGCAACGACAGGATCTTCTATTGGGAGGCGAGTATCTCTTTTCGGATGCACTATTCCTTCTTTATTGCATACGTCGATCCCTCACAATGGCGAATTAACACAGAAATTGCGTCGCTATGAAATACTATAGGTTCTATGCCTTTTCTTTCTAAATCGAGGAGCGTTTCTATTGCAACGACAAGATATTATATTGGGAGGCGAGTATCTCCTTTCGGATGCACTACTCCTTCTTTATTGCATCCGTCGAACCCTCACAATGAAGAATTAACACATCAATGGCGTCGCTATGATATACTATGTGTTCTATGCCTTATCTTTCGAAATCGAGGAACTTTCTATGGCAACGACATGATCTTCAATTGGGAGGCGAGTATCTCTTTTCGGATGCACTATTCCTTCTTTATTGCATCCGTCGATCCCTCACAATGACGAATTAACACAGAAATTGCGTCGCTATGAAATACTGTAGGTTCTATGCCTTCACTTTATAATTCGACTAACGTTTCTATGGCAACGAGAGGATCTTATATTGGGAGGCGAGTTTCTCATTTTGGTTGCACTATTCCTTCTTTGTTGCATCCGTCGATCCCTCACAATGACGAATTAACACATCAATTGCGTCGCTATCAAATATTATAGGTTCTATTCCTTCTCTATCTAAATCGAGGATGTTTCTATGGCAACGACAGGATCTTATATTGGGAGGCGGGTATCTCCTTTCGGATGCGCTATTCCTTCTTTATTGCATCCGTCGATCCCTCAGAATGACGAATTAACACAGAAATTGCGTCGCTATGAATTACTATAGGTTCTAAGACTTCTCTTTCTAAATCGAGGAACGTTTCTATGGCAACGACAGGATCTTATATTGGGAGGCGAGTATCTCCTTTCGGATGCACTATTCCTCCTTTATTGCATCCATCGATCCTTCACAATGACGAATTAACACAGAAATGGCGTCTCTATGAAATACTATAGGTTCTATGCCTTATCTTTCTAAATCGAGGAACGTTTCTATGGCTACCACAGGATCTTATATTGGGAGGCGAGTATCTCTTTTGCAATGCACCATTCCTTCTTTATTGCATCCGTCGATCCCTCACAATGACGAATTAACACAGAAATTGCGTCGCTATGAAATACTATAGGTTCTATGCCTTCTGTTTCTAAATTGAGGAACGTTTCTATGGCAAAGACAGGATCTTATATTGGGAGGCGAGAATCTCCTTTCGAATGCACTATTCCTTCATTATTGCATCCGTCGAACCCGCGCAATGACGAATTAACACAGAAATTGCGTCGCTATGAAATACTATAGGTACTATGCCTTATCATCTTAAATCGAGGAACGTTTCTATGGCAACGACAGGATCTTCTATTGGGAGGCGATTATCTCTTTTCGGACGCACTATTCCATCTTTATTGCATCCATCGATCCCTCACAATGACGAATTAACACAGAAATTGCGTCGCTATGAAATACTATAGGCTCTATGCCTTATCGTTCTAAATAGAGGAACGTTTCTATGGCAACGACATGATCTTATATTGGGAGGCGAGTATCTCTTTTCGGATGAACTATTTCTTCTTTATTGCGTCCGTCGATCCCTCACAATGACGAATTAACACAGAAATTGCGTCGCTATGAAACACAATAGGTTCTATGATATATCTTTCTAAATCGTAGAACGTTTCTATGGCAACGACAGGATCTTATATTGGGAACCGAGTATCTCTTTTCGGATGCACTATTACTTTCTTATTCCATCCGTCGATCCCTCACAATGACGAATTAACACAGAAATTGCGTCGCTATGAAATTCTATAGGTTCTATGCCTTCTCTTTCTAAATTGAGGAACGTTTCTATGGCAACGACAGGATCTTATATTGGGAGGCGAGTATCACCTTTCGGATGCACTATTCCCTCTTTATTGCATCCGTCGATCACTCACAATGACGAATTAACACAGAAACTCCGTTGCTATGAAATACTATAGGTTCTATTCCTTCTCTTTCTAAATCGAGGACGCTTCTATGGCAACGACAGGATCTTATATTGGGAGCGAGCATCTCTTTTCGGATGCACTATTCCTTCTTTATTCCATCCGTCGATCCATCACAATGACGTATTAACACAGAAATTGCGTCGCTATGAAATACTATAGGTTCTACGCCTTCTGTTTCTAAATCGAGGACGTTTCTATGGCAACGAAAGGATCTTCTATTGGGAGGCGAGTATCTCTTTTCGGATGCACTATTCCTTCTTTATTGCATACGTCGATCCCTCACAATGGCGAATTAACAAAGAAATCGCGTCGCTATGAAATACTATAGGTTCTATGCATTCTCTTTCTAAATCGAGGAGCGTATCTATGGCAACGACAGGATCTTCTATTGGGAGCCGAATATCTCTTTTCGGATCCACTATTCCTTCTTTATTGCATCCGTCGATCCCTCACAATGACGAATTTTCACAGAAATTGCGTCGCTATGAAATACTATATGTTCTATGCCATATCTTTCTAAATCGAGGAACGTTTCTATTGCAACGACAAGATATTATATTGGGAGGCGAGTATCTCCTTTCGGATGCACTACTCCTTCTTTATTGCATCTGTCCAACCATCACAATGACGAATTAACACATCAATTGCGTCGCTATGATATACTACGGGTTCTATGCCTTATCTTTCGAAATCGAGGAACGTTTCTATGGCAACGACAGGATCTTATATTGGGAGGCGAGTATCTCTTTTCGGATGCACTATTCCTTCTTTATTGCCTCCATCGATCCCTCACAATGACGAATTAACACCGCAGTTGCGTCGCTATGAAATACTGTAGGTTCTATGCCTTCTCTTTATAATTCGAGTAACGTTTCTATGGCAACCAGAGGATCTTATATTGGGAGGCGAGTATCTCCTTTCGGATGCACTATTCCTTCTTTATTGCATCCGTCAATCCCTCACAATGACGAATTAAAACAGAAATTGCGTCGTTATGAATTACTATAGGTTCTAAGACTTCTCTTTCTAAATCGAGGAACGTTTCTATGGCAACGACTGGATCTTATATTGGGAGGCGAGTATCTCCTTTCGGATGCACTATTCCTCCTTTATTGCATCCATCGATCCTTCACAATGACGAATTAACACAGAAATGGCGTCGCTATGAGATACTATAGGTTCTATGCCTTATCTTTCTAAATCGAGGAACATATCTATGGCAACGACAGGATCTTATATTGGGAGGCAAGTATCTCATTTCCAATGCACTATTCCTTCTTTATTGCATCCGTCGATCCCTCATAATGACGAATTAACACAGAAATAGCGTCGCTATGAAATACTATAAGTTCTATGCCTTATCATTCTAAATCGAGGAACGTTTCTATGGGAACGACAGGAACTTCCATTGGGAGGCGATTATATCTTTTCGGATGCGCTTTTCCTTCTTTATTGCATCCGTCGATCAATCACAATGACGAATTAACATAGAAATTGCGTCGCTATGAAATACTATAGGCTCTATGCCTTATCGTTCTAAATCGAGGAACGTTTCTATGGCAACGACAGGATCTTATATTGGGAGGCTAGTATCTCTTTTCGGATCTACTATTACATCTTTATTGCATCCGTCGATCCCTCACAATGACGAATTAACACAGAAATTGCGTCGCTATGAAAAACTATAGGCTCTACGTCTTATCTTTCTAAATTGAGGAACGTTTCTAGGGCAACGACAGGATCTTATATTGGGAGGCGAGTATCTCCTTTCGGATGCACTATGCCTTCTATATTGCATCCGTCGATCCCTCACAATGACGAATTAAGAAAGAAATTGTGTCGCTACGAAATACTCTAGGTTCTATGCCTTCTCTCTCTAAATCGAGGAACGTTTCTATGGCTAGGACAGTATCTTATATTGGGAGAAGAGTATCTCTTTTGGGATGCACTATTCCTTCTTCATTGCATCCGTCGATCCCTCACAATGATAAATTAACACAGAAATTGCGTCGCTATGAAAAACTATAGGCTCTACGTCTTATCTTTCTAAATCGAGGAACGTTACTATGGCAACGACAGGATCTTATATTGGGAGGCGAGTATCTCTTTTCGGATGCACTATTCCCTCTTCATTGCATCCGACGAACCCTCACAATGGCGGATTAACACAGCAATTGCGTCTCTATGAAATACAATAGGTTCTAAGGCTTCTCCTTCTAAATCGATAAACATTTCTATGGCAACGACAGGATCTTCTATTGGGAGGCGAGTATCTCATAGGGGAAGCACCATTCCTTCATTATTGATTTCGTCGATCCCTCACAATGACGAATTATCACAGAAATTGCGTCGCTATGAAATACTATAGGTTCTATGCCTTCTCTTTCTATATCGAGCGACGTTTCTATGGCCACGAGAGGATCTTCTATTGGGAGGCGAGTATCTCTTTTCGGATGCATTATTTCTTCTTTATTCCATCCGTCGATCCCTCACAATGACGAATTAACACAGAAATTGCGTCGCTATGAAATTCTATAGGTTCTATGCCTTCTCTTTCTAAATCGAGGAACGTTTCTATGGCAACGACAGGATCTTATATTGGGAGGCGAGGATCACCTTTCGGATGCACTATTCCCTCTTTATTGCATCCGTCGATCCCTCACAATGACGAATTAACACAGAAACTCCGTTACTATGAAATACTATAGGTTCTATTCCTTCTCTTTCTAAATCGAGGACGCTTCTATGGCAACGACAGGATCTTATATTGGGAGGCGAGCATCTCTTTTCGGATGCACTATTCCTTCTTTATTCCATCCGTCGATCCCTCACTATGTCGTATTAACACAGAAATTGCGTCGCTATGAAACACTATAGGTTCTATGCCATATCTTTCTAAATCGAGGAACATTTCTATTGCAACGACAAGATATTATATTGGGAGGCGAGTATCTCTTTTCGGATGCACTATTCCTTCTTTATTGCAATCGTCGATCCCTCACAAATACGAATTAACACATCAATTGCGTCGCTATGGAATACTATAGGTTCTATTCCTTCACTTTCTAAATCGAGGACGTTTCTATGGCAACGACAGGATCTTATATTGGGAACCGAGTATCTCCTTTCGGATGCACTAATCCTTCTTTATTGCATCCGTCGAACCCTCACAATGACGAATTAACACAGCAGTTTCGCCGCTATGAAATACTGTAGGTTCTATGCCTTCTCTTTATAATTCGAGTAATGTTTCTATGGCAACGACAGGATCTTATATTGGGAGGCGAGTATCTCATTTTGGATGCACTATTCCTTCTTTATTGCATCCGTCGATCCCTCACAATGACGAATTAACACAGAAATTGCGTCGCTATGAATTGCTATAGGTTCTAAGACTTCTCTTTGTAAATCGAGGAACGTTTCTATGGCAACGACAGGATCTTATATTGGGAGACGAGTATCTCCTTTCGGATGCACTATTCCTTCTTTATTGCATCCATCGATCCTTGACAATGACGAATTAACACAGAAATGGCGTCGCTATGAGATACTATAGGTTCAATGCCTTATCTTTCTAAATCGAGGAACACTTCTATGGCAACGACAGGATCTTATATTGGGAGGCAAGTATCTCATTTCCAATGCACTATTCCTTCTTCATTGCATCCGTCGATCCCTCACAATGACGCTTTAACACAGCAATTGTGTCTCTATGAAATACAAGAGGTTCTAAGACTACTCCTTCTAAATCGAGGAACGTTTCTATGGCAACGACAGGATCTTCAATTGGGAGGCGAGTATCTCTTTTCGGATGCACTATTCCTTCATTATTGATTTCGTCGATCCCTCACAACGACGAATTAAGACAGACATTGCGTCGCTATGAAATACTATAGGATCTATGGCTTCTCTTTCTAAATCGAGGAACGTTCCTATGGCATCGACAGTACCTTATATTGGGAGGCGAGTATGTCTTTTCGGATGCACTATTCCTTCTTTATTGCATCCGTCGATCCCTCACAATGACGAATTAACACAGAAATTGCGTCGCTATGAAATACTATAGCTTCTATGATATATCTTTATAAATCGAGGAACGTTTCTATGGAGACGACAGGATCTTATATTGGGAGGCGAGTATCTCTTTTCGGAAGCACTATTCCTTCTTTATTGCATCCGTCGATCCCTCTCAATAACGAATTAATACAGCAATTGCGTCGCTATGAAATACTATAGTTTCTAAGACTTCTGTTTCTAAATCGAGGAACGTTTATATGGCAACGACAGGATCTTATATTGGGAGGCGAGTATCTCTTTTCCAATGAACTATTACTTCTTTATTGCATCCGTCGGTCCCTCACAATGATGAATTAACACAGAAATTTCGTCGCTATGAAATACTATAGGTTCTATGCCTTATCTTTCTGAATCAATGAACGTTTCTATGGCAACGAGAGGATCTTATATTGGGAACCGAGTATCTCCTTTCGGATTCACTAATCCTTCTTTATTGCATCCGTCGATCCCTCACAATGACGAATTAACACATCAATTGCGTCGCTCTGATATACTATGGGTTCTATGCCTTATCTTTCGAAATCGAGGAACGTTTCTATGGCAACGACAGGTTCTTTTATTGGGAGGCGAGTATCTCTTTTCGGATGCACTATGCCTTCTTTATTGCCTCCGTCGATCCCTCACAATGACGAATTAACACAGCAATTGCGTCGCTATGAAATACTATAGGTTCTATGCCATCTCTTTGTAATTTGAGTAACGTTTCTATGGCAACGAGAGGATCTTATATTGGGAGGCGAGTATCTCTTATCGGATGCACTATTCCTTCTTTTTGCATCCGTCGATCCCTCACAATGACGAATTGACACAGAAATTGCGGCGCTATGAAATACTATGGGTTCTATGGCTTATCTTTCGAAATCGAGGAACGTTTCTATGGCAACGACAGGATCTTATATTGGGAGGCGAGTATCTCTTTTCGGATGAACTATTCCTTCTTTATTGCCTCCGTCGATCCCTCACAATGACGAATTAACACAGCAGTTGCGTCGCTGTGAAATACTGTAGGGTCTATGCCTTTTCTGTATAATTCAAGTAACGTTTCTATGGCAACGACAGGATCTTATATTGGGAGGCGAGAATCTCTTTTTGGATGCACTATTCCTTCTTTACTGCATCCGTCGATCCCTCACAATGACGAATTAAAACATCAATTGCGTCGCTATGAAATACTATAGGTTCTACTTCTTCTCTTTCTAAATCGAGGACGCTTCTATGGCAACGACAGGATCTTATATTGGGAGGCGAGTATCTCCTTTCGGATGCACTATTCCTTCTTTATTGCATCCGTCGATCCCTCATAATGACGAATTAACACAGAAATAGCTTCGCTATGAAATACTATATGTTCTATGCTATATCATTCTAAATCGAGGAACGTTTCTATGGGAACGACAGGATCTTCCATTGGGAGGCGATTATCTCTTTTCGGATGCACTATTCCTTCTTTATTGCATCCGTCGATCCCTCACAATGACGAATTAAGAAAGAAATTGCGTCGCTACGAAATACTCTATGTTCTATGCCTTCTCTTTCTAAATCGAGGAACGTTTCTATGGCTAGGACAGTATCTTATATTGGGAGGCGAGTATCTCTTTTCGGATGCACTATTCCTTCTTCATTGCATCCGTTGATCCCTCACAATGACGAATTAACACAGAAATTGCGTCGCTATGAAATACTATAGGTTCTATGATATATTTTTCTAAATCGAGGAACGTTTCTATGGAAACGACAGTATCTTATATTGGGAGGCGAGTATCTCTTTTCGCATGCAATATTTCTTCTTTATTGCATCCGTCGATCCCTCACAATGACGAATTAACACAGAAATTGCGTCGCTATGAAAAACTATAGGCTCTACGTCTTATCTTTCTAAATTGAGGAACGCTTCTAGGGCAACGACAGGATCTTATATTGGGAGGCGAGTATCTCGTTTCGGATGCACTATTCCTTCTATATTGCATCCGTCGATCCCTCACAATGACGAATTAAGAAAGAAATTGCGTCGCTACGAAATACTCTATGTTCTATGCCTTCTCTTTCTAAATCGAGGAACGTTTCTATGGCTAGGACAGTATCTTATATTGGGAGGCGAGTATCTCTTTTCGGATGCACTATTCCTTCTTCATTGCATCCGTTGATCCCTCACAATGACGAATTAACACAGAAATTGCGTCGCTATGAAATACTATAGGTTCTATGATATATTTTTCTAAATCGAGGAACGTTTCTATGGAAACGACAGTATCTTATATTGGGAGGCGAGTATCTCTTTTCGGATGCACTATTTCTTCTTTATTGCATCCGTCGATCCCTCACAATGACGAAATAACACAGCAATTGTGTCTCTATGAAATACAAGAGGTTCTAAGACTACTCCTTCTAAATCGAGGAACGTTTCTATGGCAACGACAGGATCTTCAATTGGGAGGCGAGTATCTCTTTTCGGATGCACTATTCCTTCATTATTGATTTCGTCGATACCTCACAACGACGAATTAACACAGACATTGCGTCGCTAATAAATACTATAGGTTCCATTCCTTCTCTTCCTAAATCGAGGAACGTTTCTATGGCAACGACAGTATCTTATATTGGGAGGCGAGTGTCTCTTTTCGGATGCACTATTCCTTCTTTATTGCATCCGTCGATCCCTCTCAATGACGAATTAACACAGCAATTGCGTCGCTACGAAATACTATAGTTTCTAAGACTTATGTTTCTAAATCGAGGAACGTTTCTATGGCAACAACAGGATCTTATATTGGGAGGCGAGTATCTCTTTTCGGATGCACTATTCCTTCTTTATAGCATCCGTCGATCCCTAACAATGACGAATTAACACATCAATTGCGTCGCTATGGAATACCATAGGCTCTATTCCTTCTCATTCTAAATCGAGTACGTTTCTATGGCAATGACAGGATCTTATATTAGGAACCGAGTATCTCCTTTCGGATGCACTATTCCTTCTTTATCGCATCCATCGATCCCTCACAATGACGAATTAACACAGCAATTGCGTCGCTATGAAATACTATAGGTTCTATGCCTTCTCTTTATAATTTTAGTAACGTTTCTATGGCAACGACAGGATCTTATATTGGGAGGCGAGTATCTCCTATCGGATGCACTATTCCTTCTTTTTGCATCCGTCGACCCCTCACAATGACGAATTGACACAGAAATTGCGGCGCTATGAAATACTATGGGCTCTATGCCTTATCTTTCGAAATCAAGGAACGTTTCTATGGCAACGACAGGATCTTATATTGGGATGCGAGTATCTCTTTTCGGATGCACTATTCCTTCTTTATTGCCTCCGTCGATCCCTCACAATGACGAATTAACACAGCAGTTGCGTCGCTATGAAATACTGTAGGGTCTATGCCTTCACTTTATAATTCGAGTAACGTTTCTATGGCAACGACAGGATCTTATATTGGGAGGCGAGTATCTCTTTTTGGATGCACTATTCCTTCTTTACTGCATCCGTCGATCCCTGACAATGACGAATTAAAACATCAATTGCGTCGCTATGAAATACAATAGGTTCTATTCCTTCTCTTTCTAAATCGAGGACGCTTCTATGGCAACGACAGGATCTTATATTGGGAGGCGAGTATCTCCTTTCGGATGCAGTATTCCTTCTTTATTGCATCCGTCAATCCCTCACAATGACGAATTAACACAGAAATTGCGTCGCTATGAATTACTATAGGTTCTAAGACCTCTCTTGCGAAATCGAGGAACGTTTCTATGGCAACAAGAGGATCTTATATTGAAAGGCGAGTATCTCCTTTCGGATGCACTATTCCTTCTTTATTGCATCCATCGATCCTTCACAATGACGAATTAACACAGAAATGGCGTCGCTAGGGGATACTATAGGTTCTATGCCTTATCTTTCTAAATCGAGTAACATTTCTGTGGCAACGACAGGATTTATATTGGGAGGCAAGTATCTCTTTTCCAATGCACTATTCCTTCTTTATTGCATCCGTCGATCCCTCACAATGACGAATTAACACAGAAATAGCGTCGCTATGAAATACTATAAGTTCTATGCCTTATCATTCGAAATCGAGGAACGTTTCTATGGGAACGACAGGATCTTCCATTGGGAGGCGATTATCTCTTTTCGGATGCACTATTCCTTCTTTATTGCATCCGTCGATCACTCACAATGACGAATTAACACAGAAATTGCGTCGCTATGAAAAACTATAGGCTCTACGTCTTATCTTTCTAAATTGAGGAACGCTTCTAGGGCAACGACAGGATCTTATATTGGGAGGCGAGTATCTCCTTTCGGATGCACTATTCCTTCTATACTGCATCCGTCGATCCCTCACAATGACGAATTAAGAAAGAAATTGCGTCGCTACGAAACACTCTAGGTTCTATGCCTTCTCTTTCTAAATCGAGGAACGTCTCTATGGCTAGGACAGTATCTTATACTGGGAAGCGAGTATCTCTTTTCGGATGCACTATTCCTTCTTCATTGCATCCGTCGATCCCTCACAATGATGAAATTAACACAGAAATTGCGTTGCTATAAAATACTATAGGTTCTATGATATATTTTTCTAAATCGAGGAACGTTTCTATGGAAACGACAGGATCTTATATTGGGAGGCGAGTATCTCTTTTCGGATGCACTATTTCTTCTTTACTGCATCCGTCGATCCCTCACAATGACGAATTAACACAGCAATTGTGTCTCTATGAAATACAAGAGGTTCTAAAACTACTCCTTCTAAATCAAGGAACGTTTCTATGGCAACGACAGGATCTTCAATTGGGAGGCGAGTATCTCTTTTCGGATGCACTATTCCTTCATTATTGATTTCGTCGATCCCTCACAATGACGAATTAAGACAGACATTGCGTCGCTATGAAATACTGTAGGTTCTATGCCTTCTCTTTCTAAATCGAGGAACGTTCCTATGGCATCGACAGTATCTTATATCGGGAGGCGAGTATCTCTTTTCGGATGCACTATTCCTTCATTATTGCATCCGTCGATCCCTCACAATGACGAATTAACACAGAAATTGCGTCGCTATGAAATACTATAGGTTCTATGATATATCTTTTTTAATCGAGGAACGTTTCTATGGAGACGACAGGATCTTATATTGGGAGGCGAGTATCTCTTTTCGGACGCACTATTCCTTCTTTATTGCATCCGTCGATCCCTCTCAATAACGAATTAACACAGCAATTGCGTCGCTATGAAATACTATAGTTTCTAAGACTTCAGTTTCTAAATCGAGGAACGTTTATATGGCAACGACAGGATCTTATATTGGGAGGCGAGTATCTCTTTTCCAATGAACTATTACTTCTTTATTGCATCCGTCGATACCTCACATTGATGTATTTACACAGAAATTTCGTCGCTATGAAATACTATAGGTTCTAGGCCTTATCTTTCTAAATCAATGAACGTTTCTATGGCAACGAGAGGATCCTATATTGGGAGGCGAGTATCTCTTTTCGGATGCACTATTCCTTCTTTATTGAATCCGTCGATCCCTCACAATGACGAATTAACACATCAATTCCGTCGCTATGGAATACTATAGGTTCTATTCCTTTTCTTTCCATATCAAGTACGTTTCTATGGCAAAGACAGGATCTTATATTGGGAACCGAGTATCTCCTTTCCGATGCACTATTCCTTCTTTATTGCATCCGTCGATCCCTCACAATGACGAATTAAAACATCAATTGCGTCGCTATGAAATACTAAAGGTTCTATTCCTTCTCTTTCTAAATCGAGGACGCTTCTATGGCAACGACAGGATCTTATATTGGGAGGCGAGTATCTGCTTTGGGATGCACTTTTTATTGCATTCGTCAATCCCTCACAATGACGAATTAACACAGAAATTGCGTCGCTATGAATTACTATAGGTTCTAAGACTTCTCTTTCGAAATCGAGGAACGTTTCTATGTCAACGACAGGATCTTATATTGGGAGGCGAGTATCTCCTTTCGGTTGCACTATTCCTTCTTTATTGCATCCATCGATCCTTCACAATGACGAATTAACACAGAAATGGCGTCGCTATGAGATACTATAGGTTCTATGCCTTATCTTTCTAAATCGAGGAACTTTTCAATGGCAACGACAGGATCTTATATTGGGAGGCGAGTATCTCTTTTCGGATGCACTATTTCTTCTTGATTGCATCCGTCGATCCCTCACAATGACGAATTAACACAGAAATAGCGTCGCTATGAAATACTATAAGTTCTATGCCTTATCATTCTAAATCGAGGAACGTTTCTATGGGAGCGACAGGATCTTCCATTGGGAGGCGATTATCTCTTTTCGGATGCACTATTCCTTCTTTATTGCATCCGTCGATCACTCACAATGACGAATTAACACAGAAATTGCGTCGCTATGAAAAACTATAGGCTCTACGTCTTATCTTTCTAAATTGAGGAACGCTTCTAGGGCAACGAGAGGATCTTATATTGGGAGGCGAGTATCTCCTTTCGGATGCACTATTCCTTTTTAATTGCATCTATCGATCCCTCACAATGACGAATTAACACAGAAATTGCGTCACTATAAAATACTATAGGTTCTATGATATATTTTTGTAAATCGAGGAACGTTTCTATGGATACGACAGGATCTTATATTGGGAGGCGAGTATCTCTTTTCGGATGCACTATTTCTTCTTGATTGCATCCGTCGATCCCTCACAATGACGAATTAACACAGCAATTGTTTCTCTATGAAATACAAGAGGTTCTAAGACTACTCTTTCTAAATCGAGGAACGTTTCTATGGGAACGACAGGATCTTCCATTGGGAGGCGATTATCTCTTTTCGGATACACTATTCCTTCTTTATTGCATCCGTCGATCCCTCACAATGAAGAATTAACACAGAAATTGCGTCGCTATGAAATACTATAGGTTCTATGATATATCTTTTTAAATCGAGGAACGTTTCTATGGAGACGACAGGATCTTATATTGGGAGGCGAGTATTTCTTTTCGGACGCACTATTCCTTCTTTATTGCATCCGTCGATCCCTCTCAATAACGAATCAACACAGCAATTGCGTCGCTATGAATTACTATAGGTTCTAAGACTACTCCTTCTAAATCGAGGAACGTTTCTATTGCAACGACAGGATCTTCAATTGGGAGGCGAGTATTTCTTTTCGGATGCATTATTCCTTCATTATTGATTTCGTCGATACCTCACAACGAAGAATTAACACAGACATTGCGTCGCTAATAAATACTATAGGTTCTATGATACATCTTTTTAAATCGAGGAACGTTTCTATGGAGACGACAGGATCTTATATTGGGAGGCGAGTATCTCTTTTCGGACGCACTATTCCTTCTTTATTGCATCCGTCAATCCCTCACAATGACGAATTAACACAGAAATTGCGTCGCTATGAATTACTATAGGTTCTAAGACTTCTCTTTCGAAATCGAGGAACGTTTCTATGGCAACAAGAGGATCTTATATTGAAAGGCGAGTATCTCCTTTCGGATGCACTATTCCTTCTTTATTGCATCCATCGATCCTTCACAATGACGAATTAACACAGAAATGGCGTCGCTATGGGATACTATAGGTTCTATGCCTTATCTTTCTAAATCGAGTAACATTTCTGTGGCAACGACAGGATTTATATTGGGAGGCAAGTATCTCTTTTCCAATGCACTATTCCTTCTTTATTGCATCCGTCGATCCCTCATAATGACGAATTAACACAGAAATAGCGTCGCTATGAAATACTATAAGTTCTATGCCTTATCATTCTAAACCGAGGAACGTTTCTATGGGAACGACAGGATCTTCCATTGGGAGGCGATTATCTCTTTTCGGATGCACTATTCCTTCTTTATTGCATCCGTCGATCACTCACAATGACGAATTAACACAGCAATTGTGTCTCTATGAAATACAAGAGGTTCTAAGACTACTCCTTCTAAATCGAGGAACGTTTCTATTGCAACGACAGGATCTTCAATTGGGAGGCGAGTATTTCTTTTCGGATGCATTATTCCTTCATTATTGATTTCGTCGATACCTCACAACGACGAATTAACACAGACATTGCGTCGCTAATAAATACTATAGGTTCTATGATACATCTTTTTAAATCGAGGAACGTTTCTATGGAGACGACAGGATCTTATATTGGGAGGCGAGTATCTCTTTTCGGACGCACTATTCCTTCTTTATTGCATCCGTCAATCCCTCACAATGACGAATTAACACAGAAATTGCGTCGCTATGAATTACTATAGGTTCTAAGACTTCTCTTTCGAAATCGAGGAACGTTTCTATGGCAACAAGAGGATCTTATATTGAAAGGCGAGTATCTCCTTTCGGATGCACTATTCCTTCTTTATTGCATCCATCGATCCTTCACAATGACGAATTAACACAGAAATGGCGTCGCTATGGGATACAATAGGTTCTATGCCTTATCTTTCTAAATCGAGGAACATTTCTGTGGCAACGACAGGATTTATATTGGGAGGCAAGTATCTCTTTTCCAATGCACTATTCCTTCTTTATTGCATCCGTCGATCCCTCATAATGACGAATTAACACAGAAATAGCGTCGCTATGAAATACTATAAGTTCTATGCCTTATCATTCTAAACCGAGGAACGTTTCTATGGGAACGACAGGATCTTCCATTGGGAGGCGATTATCTCTTTTCGGATGCACTATTCCTTCTTTATTGCATCCGTCGATCACTCACAATGACGAATTAACACAGAAATTGCGTCGCTATGAAAAACTATAGGCTCTACGTCTTATCTTTCTAAATTGAGGAACGCTTCTAGGGCAACGACAGGATCTTATATTGGGAGGCGAGTATCTCTTTTCGGATGCACTATTCCTTCTTCATTGCATCCGTCGATCCCTCACAATGCTGAAATTAACACAGAAATTGCGTTGCTATAAAATACTATAGGTTCTATGATATATTTTTCTAAATCGAGGAACATTTCTATGGAAACGACAGGATCTTATATTGGGAGGCGAGTATCTCTTTTTGGATGCACTATTCCTTCTTTACTGCATCCGTCGATCCCTCACAATGACGAATTAAAACATCAATTGCGTCGCTATGAAATACTATAGGTTCTATTCCTTCTCTTTCTAAATCGCGGACGCTTCTATGGCAACGACAGGATCTTATATTGAAAGACGAGTATCTCCTTTCGGATGCACTATTCCTTCTTTATAGCATCCATCGATTCTTCACAATGACGAATTAACACAGAAATGGCGTCGCTATGGGATACTATAGGTTCTATGCCTTATCTTTCTAAATCGAGTATCATTTCTATGGCAACGACAGGATTTATATTGGGAGGCAAGTATGTCTTTTCCAATGCACTATTCCTTCTTTATTGCATCCGTCGATCCCTCATAATGACGAATTAACACAGAAATAGCGTCGCTATGAAATACTATAAGTTCTATGCCTTATCATTCTAAATCGAGGAACGTTTCTATGGGAACGACAGGATCTTCCATTGGGAGGCGATTATCTCTTTTCGGATGCACTATTCCTTCTTTATTGCATCCGTCGATCACTCACAATGACGAATTAACACAGAAATTGCGTCGCTATGAAAAACTATATTCTCTACGTCTTATCTTTCTAAATTGAGGAACGCTTCTAGGGCAACGACAGGATCTTATATTGGGAGGCGAGTATCTCCTTTCGGATGCACTATTCCTTCTATACTGCATCCGACGATCCCTCACAATGACGAATTAAGAAATAAATTGCGTCGCTACGAAATACTCTAGGTTCTATGCCTTCTCTTTCTAAATCGAGGAATGCTTCTATGGAAACGACAGGATCTTATATTGGGAGGCGAGTATCTCATTTCGGATGCACTATTTCTTCTTTACTGCATCCGTCGATCCCTCACAATGACGAATTAACACAGCAATTGTGTCTCTATGAAATACAAGAGGTTCTAAGACTACTCCTTCTAAATCGAGGAACGTTTCTATGGCAACGACAGGATCTTCAATTGGGAGGCGAGTATGTCTTTTCGGATGCACTATTCCTTCATTATTGATTTCGTCGATCCCTCACAACGACGAATTAAGACAGACATGCGTCGCTATGAAATACTATAGGTTCTATGCCGTCTCTTTCTAAATCGAGGAACGTTCCTATGGCATCGACAGTATCTTATATTGGGAGGCGAGTATCTCTTTTCGGATGCACTATTCCTTCTTTATTGCATCCGTCGATCCCTCACAATGACGAATTAACACAGAAATTGCGTCGCTATGAAATACTATAGGTTCTATGCCGTCACTTTCTAAATCGAGGAACGTTCCTATGGCATCCAGAGTATCTTATATTGGGAGGCGTGTATCTCATTTCGGACGCACTATTCCTTCTTTATTGCATCCGTCGATCCCTCTCAATAACGAATTAAAACAGCAATTGCGTCGCTATGAAATACTATAGTTTCTAAGACTTCTGTTTCTAAATCGAGGAACGTTTATATGGCAACGACAGGATCTTATATTGGGAGGCGAGTATCTCTTTTCCAATGAACTATTACTTCTTTATTGAATCCGTCGATCCCTCACAATGACGAATTATCACATCAATTCCGTCGCTATGGAATACTATAGGTTCTATTCCTTCTCTTTCCATATCAAGTACGTTTCTATGGCAAAGACAGGATCTTATATTGGGAACCGAGTATCTCCTTTCGGATGCACTATTCCTTCTTTATTGCATCCGTCGATCCCTCACATTGACGAATTAACACATCAATTGCGTCGCTATGATATACATTGGTTCTATGCCTTATCTTTCGAAATCGAGGAACGTTTCTTTGGCAACGACAGGATCTTATATTGGGAGGCGAGTATCTCTTTGTGGATGCACTATTCCTTCTTTACTGCATCCGTCGATCCCTCACAATGACGAATTAAAACATCAATTGCGTCGCTATGAAATACTATAGGTTCTATTCCTTCTCTTTCTAAATCGAGAACGCTTCTATGGCAACGACAGGATCTTATATTGGGAGGCGAGTATCTGCTTTCGGATGCACTTTTTATTGCATTCGTCAATCCCTCACAATGACGAATTAACACAGAAATTGCGTCGCTATGAATTACTATAGGTTCTAAGACTTCTCTTTCGAAATCGAGGAACGTTTCTATGTCAACGACAGGATCTTATATTGGGAGGCGAGTATCTCCTTTCGGTTGCACTATTCCTTCTTTATTGCATCCATCGATCCTTCACAATGACGAATTAACACAGAAATGGCGTCGCTATGAGATACTATAGGTCCTATGCCTTATCTTTCTAAATCGAGGAACTTTTCAATGGCAACGACAGGATCTTATATTGGGAGGCGAGTATCTCTTTTCGGATGCAATATTTCTTCTTGATTGCATCCGTCGATCCCTCACAATGACGAATTAACACAGAAATAGCGTCGCTATGAAATACTATAAGTTCTATGCCTTATCATTCTAAATCGAGGAACGTTTCTATGGGAGCGACAGGATCTTCCATTGGGAGGCGATTATCTCTTTTCGGATGCACTATTCCTTCTTTATTGCATCCGTCGATCACTCACAATGACGAATTAACACAGAAATTGCGTCGCTATGAAAAACTATAGGCTCTACGTCTTATCTTTCTAAATTGAGGAACGCTTCTAGGGCAACGAGAGGATCTTATATTGGGAGGCGAGTATCTCCTTTCGGATGCACTATTCCTTTTTAATTGCATCTATCGCTCCCTCACAATGACGAATTAACACAGAAATTGCGTCGCTATAAAATACTATAGGTTCTATGATATATTTTTGTAAATCGAGGAACGTTTCTATGGATACGACAGGATCTTATATTGGGAGGCGAGTATCTCTTTTCGGATGCACTATTTCTTCTTGATTGCATCCGTCGATCTCTCACAATGACGAATTAACACAGCAATTGTTTCTCTATGAAATACAAGAGGTTCTAAGACTACTCTTTCTAAATCGAGGAACGTTTCTATGGGAACGACAGGATCTTCCATTGGGAGGCGATTATCTCTTTTCGGATACACTATTCCTTCTTTATTGCATCCGTCGATCCCTCACAATGAAGAATTAACACAGAAATTGCGTCGCTATGAAATACTATATGCTCTATGCCTTATCGTTCTAAATCGAGGAACGATTCTATGGCATCGAAAGGATCTTATATTGGGAGGCGAGTATTTCTTTTCGGATCTACTAATTCTTCTTTATTGCATCCGTCTATCCCTCACAATGACGAACTAACACAGAAATTGCGTCGCTATGAAAAACTATAGGCTCTACGTCTTATCTTTCTAAATTGAGCAACGCTTCTAGGGCAACGACAGGATCTTATATTGGGAGGCTAGTATCTCCTTTCGGATGCACAATTCCTTCTATATTGCATCCATCGATCCCTTACAATGACGAATTAACACAGCAATTGCGTCGCTATGAAATACTATAGGTTGTATGATATATTTTTCTAAATCGAGGAACGTTTCTATGGAAACGTCAGTGTCTTATATTGGGAGGCGAGTATCTCTTTTCGGATGCACTATTCCCTCTTTATTGCATCCGTCGATCCCTCACAATGACGAATTAACACATCAATTGCGTCGCTATGATATACTATGGGTTCTATGCCTTATCTCTCGAAATCGAGGAACGTTTCTATGGTAACGACAGGATCTTATATTGGGAGGCGAGTATCTCTATTCGGATGCACTATTCCTTCTATATTGCCTCTGTCGATCCCTCACAATGACGAATTAACACAGCAATTGCGTCGCAATGAAATACTATAGGTTCAATGCCTTCTGTTTATAATTTGAGTAACGTTTCTATGGCAACGACAGGATCTTATATTGTGAGGCGAGTATCTCTTATCGGATGCACTATTCCTTCTTTTTACATCCGTCGATCCCTCACAATGACGAATTGACACAGAAATTGCGGCGCTATGAAATACTATGGGTTCTATCCCTTATCTTTCGAAATCGAGGAACGTTTCAATGGCAACGACAGGATCTTATATTGGGAGGCGAGTATCTCTTTTTGGATGCACTATTCCTTCTTTACTGCATCCGTCGATCCCTCACAATGACGAATTAAAACATCAATTGCGTCGCTATGAAATACTATAGGTTCTATTCCTTCTCTTTCTAAATCGAGGAACGTTTCTATGGCAACGACAGGATCTTATATTGGGAGGCGAGTATCTCCTTTCGGATGCACTATTCCTTCTATATTGCATCCGTCGATCCCTCACACTGACGAATTGAGAGAGAAATTGCGTCGCTACGAAATACTCTAGGTTCTATGCCTTCTCTTTCTAAATCGAGGAACGTCTCTATGTCTAGGACAGTATCTTATATTGGGAAGCGGGTATCTCTTTTCGGATGCACTATTCCTTCTTCATTGCATCCGTCGATCGCTCACAATGACAAATTAACACAGATATTGCGTCGCTATAAAATACTATAGGTTCTATGATATATTTTTCTAAATGGAGGAACGTTTCTATGGAAACGACAGGATCTTACATTGGGAGGCTAGTATCTCTTTTCGGATGCACTATTTCTTCTTTATTGCATCCGTCGATCCCTCACAATGACGAATTAACACAGCAATTGTGTCTCTATGAAATACAAGAGGTTCTAAGACTACTCCTTCTAAATCGAGGAACGTTTCTATGTCAACGACAGGATCTTCAATTGGGAGGCGAGTATCTCCTTTCGGATGCACTATTCCTTCTTTATTGCATCCGTCGATCACTCACAATGACGAATTAACACAGAAATTGCGTCGCTATGAAATACTATATGCTCTATGCATTATCGTTCTAAATCGAGTTACGATTCTATGGCATCGAAAGGATCTTATATTGGGAGGCGAGTATCTCTTTTCGGATCTACTATTTCTTCTTTATTGCATCCGTCGATCCCTCACAATGACGAACTAACACAGAAATTGCGTCGCTATGAAAAACTATAGGCTCTACGTCTTATCTTTCTAAATTGAGGAACGCTTCTAGGGCAACGACAGGATCTTATATTGGGAGGCTAGTATCTCCTTTCGGATGCACTATTCCTTCTATATTGCATCCATCGATCCCTTACAATGACGAATTAACACAGCAATTGCGTCGCTATGAAATACTATAGGTTGTATGATATATTTTTCTAAATCGAGGAACAATTCTATGGAAACGACAGTGTCTTATATTGGGAGGCGAGTATCTCTTTTCGGATGCACTATTCCCTCTTTATTGCATCCGTCGATCCCTCACAATGACGAATTAACACATCAATTGCGTCGCTATGATATACTATGGGTTCTATGCCTTATCTCTCGAAATCGAGGAACGTTTCTATGGTAACGACAGGATCTTATATTGGGAGGCGAGTATCTCTATTCGGATGCACTATTCCTTCTATATTGCCTCTGTCGATCCCTCACAATGACGAATTAACACAGCAATTGCGTCGCTATGAAATACTATAGGTTCTATGCCTTTTGTTTATAATTTGAGTAACGTTTCTATGACAACGACAGGATCTTATATTGCGAAACGAGTATCTCTTATCGGATGCACTATTCCTTCTTTTTACATCCGTCGATCCCTCACAATGCCGAATTGACACAGAAATTGCGGCGCTATGAAATACTATGGGTTCTATGCCTTATCTTTCGAAATCGAGGAACGTTTCGATGGCAACGACAGGATCTTATATTGGGAGGCGAGTATCTCTTTCCGGATGCACTATTCCTTCTTTATTGCCTCCGTCGATCCCTCACAATGACGAATTAACACAGCAGTTGCGTCGCTATGAAATACTGTAGGGTCTATGCCTTCTCTTTATAATTCGAGTAACGTTTCTGTGGCAACGACAGGATCTTATATTGGGAGGCGAGTATCTCTTTTTGGATGCACTATTCCTTCTTTACTGCATCCGTCGATCCCTCACAATGACGAATTAAAACATCAATTGCGTCGCTATGAAATACTATAGGTTCTATTCCTTCTCTTTCTAAATCGAGGAACGTTTCTATGGCAACGACAGGATCTTATATTGGGAGGCGAGTATCTCCTTTCGGATGCACTATTCCTTCTATATTGCATCCGTCGATCCCTCACACTGACGAATTGAGAAAGAAATTGCGTCGCTACGAAATACTCTAGGTTCTATGCCTTCTCTTTCTAAATCGAGGAACGTCTCTATGTCTAGGACAGTATCTTATATTGGGAAGCGGGTATCTCTTTTCGGATGCACTATCCCTTCTTCATTGCATCCGTCGATCGCTCACAATAACAAATTAACACAGAAATTGCGTCGCTATAAAATACTATAGGTTCTATGATATATTTTTCTAAATGGAGGAACGTTTCTATGGAAACGACAGGATCTTACATTGGGAGGCTAGTATCTCTTTTCGGATGCACTATTTCTTCTTTATTGCATCCGTCGATCCCTCACAATGACGAATTAACACAGCAATTGTGTCTCTATGAAATACAAGAGGTTCTAAGACTACTCCTTCTAAATCGAGGAACGTTTCTATGTCAACGACAGGATCTTCAATTGGGAGGCGAGTATCTCCTTTCGGATGCACTATTCCTTCTTTATTGCATCCGTCGATCACTCACAATGACGAATTAACACAGAAATTGCGTCGCTATGAAATACTATATGCTCTATGCCTTATCGTTCTAAATCGAGTTACGATTCTATGGCATCGAAAGGATCTTATATTGGGAGGCGAGTATCTCTTTTCGGATCTACTATTTCTTCTTTATTGCATCCGTCGATCCATCACAATGACGAACTAACACAGAAATTGCGTCGCTATGAAAAACTATAGGCTCTACGTCTTATCTTTCTAAATTGAGGAACGCTTCTAGGGCAACGACAGGATCTTATATTGGGAGGCTAGTATCTCCTTTCGGATGCACTATTCCTTCTATATTGCATCCATCGATCCCTTACAATGACGAATTAACACAGCAATTGCGTCGCTATGAAATACTATAGGTTGTATGATATATTTTTCTAAATCGAGGAACAATTCTATGGAAACGACAGTGTCTTATATTGGGAGGCGAGTATCTCTTTTCGGATGCACTATTCCCTCTTTATTGCATCCGTCGATCCCTCACAATGACGAATTAACACATCAATTGCGTCGCTATGATATACTATGGGTTCTATGCCTTATCTCTCGAAATCGAGGAACGTTTCTATGGTAACGACAGGATCATATATTGGGAGGCGAGTATCTCTATTCGGATGCACTATTCCTTCTATATTGCCTCTGTCGATCCCTCACAATGACGAATTAACACAGCAATTGCGTCGCTATGAAATACTATAGGTTCTATGCCTTCTGTTTATAATTTGAGTAACGTTTCTATGACAACGACAGGATCTTATAATGCGAAACGAGTATCTCTTATCGGATGCACTATTCCTTCTTTTTACATCCGTCGATCCCTCACAATGACGAATTGACACAGAAATTGCGGCGCTATGAAATACTATGGGTTCTATGCCTTATCTTTCGAAATCGAGGAACGTTTCGATGGCAACGACAGGATCTTATATTGGGAGGCGAGTATCTCTTTCCGGATGCACTATTCCTTCTTTATTGCCTCCGTCGATCCCTCACAATGACGAATTAACACAGCAGTTGCGTCGCTATGAAATACTGTAGGATCTATGCCTTCTCTTTATAATTCGAGTAACGTTTCTATGGCAACGACAGGATCTTATATTGGGAGGCGAGTATCTCTTTTTGGATGCACTATTCCTTCTTTACTGCATCCGTCGATCCCTCACAATGACGAATTAAAACATCAATTGCGTCGCTATGAAATACTATAGGTTCTATTCCTTCTCTTTCTAAATCGAGGAACGTTTCTAAGGCAACGACAGGATCTTATATTGGGAGGCGAGTATCTCCTTTCGGATGCACTATTCCTTCTTTATTGCATCCATCGATCCTTCACAATGACGAATTAACACAGAAATTGCGTCGCTATGAGATACTATAGGTTCTATGCCTTATCTTTCTAAATTGAGGAACATTTCTATGGCAACGACAGGGTTTATATTAAGAGGCAAGTATGTCTTTTCCAATGCAGTATTCCTTCTTTATTGCATTCGTCGATCCCTCATAATGACAAATTAACACAGAAATAGCGTCGCTATGAAATACTATAAGTTCTATGCCTTATCATTCTAAATAGAGGAACGTTTCTATGGGATCGACAGGATCTTCCTTTGGGAGGCGATTATCTCTTTTCGGATGCACTATTCCTTCTTTATTGCATCCGTCGATCACTCACAATGACGAATTAACACAGAAATTGCGTCGCTATGAAAAACTATAGGCTCTACGTCTTATCATTCTAATTTGAGGAATGCTTCTAAGGCTACGACAGGATCTTATATTGGGAGGCGAGTATCTCCTTTCGGAAGCACTATTCCTTCTATATTGCATCCGTCGATCCCTCACACTGACGAATTGAGAAAGAAATTGCGTCGCTACGAAATACTCTAGGTTCTATGCTTTCTCTTTCTAAATCGAGGAACGTCTCTATGTCTAGGACAGTATCTTATATTGGGAAGCGGGTATCTCTTTTCGGATGCACTATTCCTTCTTCATTGCATCCGTCGATCCCTCACAATGACAAATTAACACAGAAATTGCGTCGCTATAAAATACTATAGGTTCTATGATATATTTTCCTAAATGGAGGAACGTTTCTATGGAAACGACAGGATCTTACATTGGGAGGCTAGTATCACTTTTCGGATGCACTATTTCTTCTTTATTGCATCCGTCGATCCCTCACAATGACGAATTAACACAGCAATTATGTCTCTATGAAATACAAGAGGTTCTAAGACTACTCCTTCTAAATCGAGGAACGTTTCTATGGCAACGACAGGATCTTCAATTGGGAGGCGAGTATCTCTTTTCGGATGCACTATTCCTTCATTATTGATTTCGTCGATCCCTCACTACGACGAATTAAGACAGACATTGCGTCGCTATGAAATACTATAGGTTCTATGCCTTCTCTTTCTAAATCGAGGAACGTTCCTATGGCATCGACAGTATCTTATATTGGGAGGCGAGTATTTCTTTTCGGATGCACTATTCCTTCTTTATTGCATCCGTCGATCCCTCACAATGACGAATTAACACAGAAATTTCGTCGCTATGAAATACTATAGGTTCTATGATATATCTTTTTAAATCGAGGAACGTTTCTATGGAGACGACAGGATCTTATATTGGGAGGCGAGTTTCTCTTTTCGGACGCACTATTCCTTCTTTATTGCATCCGTCGATCCCTCTCAATAACGAATTAACACAGCAATTGCGTCGCTATGAAATACTATTGTTTCTAAGACTTCTGTTTCTAAATCGAGGAACGTTTATATGGCAACGACAGGATCTTATATTGGGAGGCGAGTATCTCTTTTCCAATGAACTATTACTTCTTTATTGCATCCGTCGATCCCTCACAATGATGAATTAACACAGAAATTTCGTCGCTATGAAATACTATAGGTTCTATGCCTTGTCTTTCTAAATCAATGAACGTTTCTATGGCATCGAGAGGATCTTATATTGGGAGGCGAGTATCTCTTTTTGGATGCACTATTCCTTCTTTATTGCATCCGTCGGTCCCTCACAATGACGAATTAACACATCAATTGCGTCGCTATGGAATACTATAGGTTCTATTCCTTCTCTTTCTATATCGAGTACGTTTCTATGGCAACGACAGGATCTTATATTGGGAACCGAGTATCTCCTTTCGGATGCACTATTCCTTCTTTATTGCATCCGTCGATTCCTCACAATGACGAATTAACACATCAATTGCGTCGCTCTGATATACTATGGGTTCTATGCCTTATCTTTCGAAATCGAGGAACGTTACTATGGCAACGACAGGATCTTATATTGGGAGGCGAGTATCTCTTTTCGGAGGCACTATGCCTTCTTTATTGCCTCCGTCGATCCCTCACAATGACGAATTAACACAGAAATTGCGTCTCTATGAATTACTATAGCTTCTAAGACTTCTCTTTCTAAATCGAGGAACGCTTCTAGGGCAACGACAGTATCATATATTGGGAGGCGAGTATCTCTTTTCGGATCTACTATTTCTTCTTTATTGCATCCGTCGATCCCTCACAATGACGAATTAACACAGAAATTGCGTCGCTATGAAAAACTATAGGCTCTACGTCTTATCTTTCAAAATTGAGGAACGCTTCTAGGGCAACGACAGGATCTTATATTGGGAGACGAGTATCTCCTTTCGGATGCACTATTCCTTCTATATTGCTTCCATCGATCCCTCACAATGACGAATTAAGAAAGAAATTGCGTCGCTACGAAATACTCTAGGTTCTATGCCTTCTCTTTCTAAAGCGAGGAACGTTTCTATGGCTAGGACAGTATCTTATATTGGGAGGCGAGAATCTCTTTTCGTATGCACTATTCCTTCTTTATTGCATCCGTCGATCCCTCACAATGACGAATTAACAAAGAAATTGCGTCGCTATGAAATACTATAGGTTGTATGATATATTTTTCTAAATCGAGGAACGTTTCTATGGAAACGACAGGATCTTATATTGGGAGGCGAGTATCTCTTTTCGGATGCACTATTTCTTCTTTATTGTATCCGTCAGACCCTCACAATGACGAATTAACACAGCAATTGTGTCTCTATGAAATACAAAAGGTTCTAAGACTACTCCTTCTAAATCGAGGAACAGTTCTATGGCAACGACAGGATCTTCAATTGGGAGGCGAGTATCTCTTTTCGGATGCACTATTCCTTCATTATTGATTTCGTCGATCCCTCACAATGACGAATTAACACAGAAATTGCGTCGCTATGAAATACTATAGGTTCTATGCCTTCCCATTCTAAATCGAAGAACGTTTCTATGGCAACGACAGTATCTTATATTGGGAGGCGAGTATCTCTTTTCGGATGCACTATTCCTTCCTTATTGCATCCGTCGATCCCTCACAATGACGAATTAACACAGAAATTGCGTCGCTATGAAATACTATAGGTTCTATGATATATCTTTCTAAATCGAGGAACGTTTCTATGGCAAGGAGAGGATCTTATATTGGGAGGTGAGTATCTCTTTTCCAATGAACTATTACTTCTTTATTGCATCCGTCGATCCCTCACAATGACGAATTAACACAGAAATTTCGTCGCTATGAAATACTATAGGTTCTATGCCTTATCTTTCTAAATCAATGAACGTTTCTATGGTAACGACAGGATCTTATATTGGGAACCGAGTATCTCCTTTCGGATGCACTATTCCTTCTTTATTGCCTCCGTCGATCCCTCACAAGACGAATTAACACAGCAATTGCGTCGCTATGAAATACTATAGGTTCTATGCCTTCTCTTTATAATTTGAGTAACGTGTCTATGGCAACGAGAGGATCTTATATTGGGAGGCGAGTATCTCTTATCGGATGCACTATTCCTTCTTTATTGCATCCGTCGAGCCCTCACAATGACGAATTGACACAGAAATTGCGGTGCTATGAAATACTATGTGTTCTATGCCTTATCTTTCGAAATCGAGGTACGTTTCTATGGCAACGACAGGATCTTATATTGGGAGGCGAGTATCTCTTTTTGGATGCACTATTCCTTCTTTATTCCATCCGTAGATCCCTCACAATGACGAATTAAAACATCAATTGCGTCGCTATGAAACACTATAGGTTCTATGCCTTCTGTTTCTAAATCGAGGAACGTTTCTATGGCAAGGACAGGATCTTATATAGGGAGGCCAGAATCTCTTTTATGATGCACTATTCCTTCTCTATTGCATACGTCGATCTCTCACAATGGGGAATTAACACAGAAATTGCGTCGCTATGAAATACTATAGGTTCTATGCCTTCTCTTTCTAAATCGAGGAGCGTATCTATGGCAACAACAGGATCTACTATTGGGAGGCGAATATCTCTTTTCGGATGCACTATTCCTTCTTTATTGCATCCGTCGATCCCTCACAATGACGAATTAACACAGAAATTGTGTCGCTATGAAATTCTATAGGTTCTATGCCTTCTCTTTCTACATCGAGGAACGTTTCTATAGCAACGACAGTATCTTATACTATGAGGCGAGTATCTCATTTCGGATGCAGTATTCCTTCTTTATTGCGTCCGTCGATCCCTCACAATGACAAATTAACAAAGAAATTGCGTCGCTATGGAATACTAAAGATACTATGCCTTATCATTCTAAATCGACGAACGTTTCTATGGCAACGACAGGATCTTATATTGGGAGGCGAGTATCTCTTTTCGGATGCACTATTCCTTCTTCATTGCATACGTCGATCCCTCACAATGACGAATTAACACAGAAATTGCGTCTCTATGAAATACAATAGGTTCTAAGACTTCTCCTTCTAAATCGAGGAACGTTTCTATGGCAACGACAGGATCTTCTATTGGGAGGCGAGTATCTCCTTTCGGATGCACTATTCCTTCATTATTGATTTCGTCGATCCCTCACAATGACGAATTAACACAGCAATTGCGTCGCTATGAAATACTTTAGGTTCTAAGTTTTCTCTTTCTAAATCGAGGAATGTTTCTAAGGCAACGACAGGATCTTCTATTGGGTGGCGAATATCTCTTTTCGGATGCACAATCCCTTCTTTATTGCATCCGTCGATCATTCACAATGACGAATTAACACAGAAATTGCGTCGTAATAAAATACTATAAGTTCTATACCATATCTTTCTAAATCGAGGAACGATTCTATGGCAACGAAAGGATATTATATTGGGAGGCGAGTATCTCTTTTCGGATGCACTAAACCTTCTTTATTGCATCCGTCGATCCCTCACAAAGACGAATTAACACATCAATTGCGTCGCTATGAAATACTATAGTTTCAATTCCTTCTCTTTCTAAATCGAGGAACGTTTCGATGGCAACGACAGGATCTTCTATTGGGAGGCGAGTATCTCATTTCGGATGCACTATTCCTTCATTATTGCATCCCTCGATCCCTCACAATGACGAATCAACACAGAAATTGCGTCGCTATGAAATACTATAGGTTCTATACACTCTCTTTCTAAATCGAGGAACGTTTCTATGGCAACGTAAGGATATTATATTGGGAGGCGAGTATCTCTTTTCGGATGCACTAAACCTTCTTTATTGCATCCGTCGATCCCTCACAAAGACGAATTAACACAGCAATTTCGTCGCTATGAAATACTATAAGTTCTATGCCTTCCGTTTCTAAATCGAGGAACGTTTCTATGGCAACGACAGGTTCTTCTATTGGGAGGAGAGTATCTCTTTTCGGATGCACTATTCCTTCTTTATTGCATCCGGCGATCCCTCACGATGACGAATTAACACAGAAATTGCACCGCTATCAAATACTATAGGTTCTATGCCTTCTCTTTCTAAATCGAGAAACGTTTCTATGGCAACGACAGGATCTTATATTGGGAGGCGAGTATCTTTTTTCCGATGCACTATTCCTTCTTTATTGCATCCGTTGATCGCTCGCAATGACGAAATAACCACAGCAATTGCTTCGCTAAGAAATACAATAGGTTTATTAGACCTCTCCTTCTAAATCGAGGAACGTTTCTATGGCAACGACAGGATCTTACATTGGGACGCTAGTATCGCTTTTCGGATGCACTATTATTTCTTTATTGCATCCGTCGATCCCTCACAATGACGAATTAACACAGCAATCGCGTCGCTATGAAATACTATAGTTTCTAAGACATCTCTTTCTAAATCGAGGAACGTTTCTATGGCAACGACTGGATCTTATATTGGGAGTGGAGTATCTCTTTTCCAATGCACTATTCCTTCTATATTGCATCCGTCGATCCCTCACAATGACGAATTAACACAGAAATTGCGTCGCTATGAAATACTATAGGTTCTATGTCTTCTCTTTCTAAATCGAGGAACGTTTCTATGGCAACGACAGGATCATCTATTGGGAGGCGAGTATCTCTTTTCGGATGCGCTATTCCTTCTTTATTGCATCCGTCGATCCCTCACAATGACGAATTAACACAGAAATTTCGTCGCTATGAAATACTATAGGTTCTATGATATATCTTTTTAAATCGAGGAACGTTTCTATGGAGACGACAGGATCTTATATTGGGAGGCGAGTTTCTCTTTTCGGACGCACTATTCCTTCTTTATTGCATCCGTCGATCCCTCTCAATAACGAATTAACACAGCAATTGCGTCGCTATGAAATACTATTGTTTCTAAGACTTCTGTTTCTAAATCGAGGAACGTTTATATGGCAACGACAGGATCTTATATTGGGAGGCGAGTATCTCTTTTCCAATGAACTATTACTTCTTTATTGCATCCGTCGATCCCTCACAATGATGAATTAACACAGAAATTTCGTCGCTATGAAATACTATAGGTTCTATGCCTTGTCTTTCTAAATCAATGAACGTTTCTATGGCATCGAGAGGATCTTATATTGGGAGGCGAGTATCTCTTTTTGGATGCACTATTCCTTCTTTATTGCATCCGTCGGTCCCTCACAATGACGAATTAACACATCAATTGCGTCGCTATGGAATACTATAGGTTCTATTCCTTCTCTTTCTATATCGAGTACGTTTCTATGGCAACGACAGGATCTTATATTGGGAACCGAGTATCTCCTTTCGGATGCACTATTCCTTCTTTATTGCATCCGTCGATTCCTCACAATGACGAATTAACACATCAATTGCGTCGCTCTGATATACTATGGGTTCTATGCCTTATCTTTCGAAATCGAGGAACGTTACTATGGCAACGACAGGATCTTATATTGGGAGGCGAGTATCTCTTTTCGGAGGCACTATGCCTTCTTTATTGCCTCCGTCGATCCCTCACAATGACGAATTAACACAGAAATTGCGTCTCTATGAATTACTATAGCTTCTATGACTTCTCTTTCTAAATCGAGGAACGCTTCTAGGGCAACGACAGTATCATATATTGGGAGGCGAGTATCTCTTTTCGGATCTACTATTTCTTCTTTATTGCATCCGTCGATCCCTCACAATGACGAATTAACACAGAAATTGCGTCGCTATGAAAAACTATAGGCTCTACGTCTTATCTTTCAAAATTGAGGAACGCTTCTAGGGCAACGACAGGATCTTATATTGGGAGACGAGTATCTCCTTTCGGATGCACTATTCCTTCTATATTGCTTCCATCGATCCCTCACAATGACGAATTAAGAAAGAAATTGCGTCGCTACGAAATACTCTAGGTTCTATGCCTTCTCTTTCTAAAGCGAGGAACGTTTCTATGGCTAGGACAGTATCTTATATTGGGAGGCGAGAATCTCTTTTCGTATGCACTATTCCTTCTTTATTGCATCCGTCGATCCCTCACAATGACGAATTAACAAAGAAATTGCGTCGCTATGAAATACTATAGGTTGTATGATATATTTTTCTAAATCGAGGAACGTTTCTATGGAAACGACAGGATCTTATATTGGGAGGCGAGTATCTCTTTTCGGATGCACTATTTCTTCTTTATTGTATCCGTCAGACCCTCACAATGACGAATTAACACAGCAATTGTGTCTCTATGAAATACAAAAGGTTCTAAGACTACTCCTTCTAAATCGAGGAACAGTTCTATGGCAACGACAGGATCTTCAATTGGGAGGCGAGTATCTCTTTTCGGATGCACTATTCCTTCATTATTGATTTCGTCGATCCCTCACAATGACGAATTAACACAGAAATTGCGTCGCTATGAAATACTATAGGTTCTATGCCTTCCCATTCTAAATCGAAGAACGTTTCTATGGCAACGACAGTATCTTATATTGGGAGGCGAGTATCTCTTTTCGGATGCACTATTCCTTCCTTATTGCATCCGTCGATCCCTCACAATGACGAATTAACACAGAAATTGCGTCGCTATGAAATACTATAGGTTCTATGATATATCTTTCTAAATCGAGGAACGTTTCTATGGCAAGGAGAGGATCTTATATTGGGAGGTGAGTATCTCTTTTCCAATGAACTATTACTTCTTTATTGCATCCGTCGATCCCTCACAATGACGAATTAACACAGAAATTTCGTCGCTATGAAATACTATAGGTTCTATGCCTTATCTTTCTAAATCAATGAACGTTTCTATGGTAACGACAGGATCTTATATTGGGAACCGAGTATCTCCTTTCGGATGCACTATTCCTTCTTTATTGCCTCCGTCGATCCCTCACAAGACGAATTAACACAGCAATTGCGTCGCTATGAAATACTATAGGTTCTATGCCTTCTCTTTATAATTTGAGTAACGTGTCTATGGCAACGAGAGGATCTTATATTGGGAGGCGAGTATCTCTTATCGGATGCACTATTCCTTCTTTATTGCATCCGTCGAGCCCTCACAATGACGAATTGACACAGAAATTGCGGTGCTATGAAATACTATGTGTTCTATGCCTTATCTTTCGAAATCGAGGTACGTTTCTAATGCAACGACAGGATCTTATATTGGGAGACGAGTATCTCTTTTCGGATGCACTATTCCTTTTTTATTGCCTCCGTCGATCCCTCACAATGACGAATTAACACAGTAGTTGCGTCGCTATGAAATACTGTAGGGTCTATGCCTTCTCTTTATAATTCGAGTAACGTTTGTAAGGCAACGACAGGATCTTATATTGGGAGGCGAGTATCTCTTTTTGGATGCACTATTCCTTCTTTATTCCATCCGTAGATCCCTCACAATGACGAATTAAAACATCAATTGCGTCGCTATGAAACACTATAGGTTCTATGCCTTCTGTTTCTAAATCGAGGAACGTTTCTATGGCAAGGACAGGATCTTATATAGGGAGGCCAGAATCTCTTTTATGATGCACTATTCCTTCTCTATTGCATACGTCGATCTCTCACAATGGGGAATTAACACAGAAATTGCGTCGCTATGAAATACTATAGGTTCTATGCCTTCTCTTTCTAAATCGAGGAGCGTATCTATGGCAACAACAGGATCTACTATTGGGAGGCGAATATCTCTTTTCGGATGCACTATTCCTTCTTTATTGCATCCGTCGATCCCTCACAATGACGAATTAACACAGAAATTGTGTCGCTATGAAATTCTATAGGTTCTATGCCTTCTCTTTCTACATCGAGGAACGTTTCTATAGCAACGACAGTATCTTATACTATGAGGCGAGTATCTCATTTCGGATGCAGTATTCCTTCTTTATTGCGTCCGTCGATCCCTCACAATGACAAATTAACAAAGAAATTGCGTCGCTATGGAATACTAAAGATACTATGCCTTATCATTCTAAATCGACGAACGTTTCTATGGCAACGACAGGATCTTATATTGGGAGGCGAGTATCTCTTTTCGGATGCACTATTCCTTCTTCATTGCATACGTCGATCCCTCACAATGACGAATTAACACAGAAATTGCGTCTCTATGAAATACAATAGGTTCTAAGACTTCTCCTTCTAAATCGAGGAACGTTTCTATGGCAACGACAGGATCTTCTATTGGGAGGCGAGTATCTCCTTTCGGATGCACTATTCCTTCATTATTGATTTCGTCGATCCCTCACAATGACGAATTAACACAGCAATTGCGTCGCTATGAAATACTTTAGGTTCTAAGTTTTCTCTTTCTAAATCGAGGAATGTTTCTAAGGCAACGACAGGATCTTCTATTGGGTGGCGAATATCTCTTTTCGGATGCACAATCCCTTCTTTATTGCATCCGTCGATCATTCACAATGACGAATTAACACAGAAATTGCGTCGTAATAAAATACTATAGGTTCTATACACTCTCTTTCTAAATCGAGGAACGTTTCTATGGCAACGAAAGGATATTATATTGGGAGGCGAGTATCTCTTTTCGGATGCACTAAACCTTCTTTATTGCATCCGTCGATCCCTCACAAAGACGAATTAACACAGCAATTTCGTCGCTATGAAATACTATAGGTTCTATGCCTTCCGTTTCTAAATCGAGGAACGTTTCTATGGCAACGACAGGTTCTTCTATTGGGAGGAGAGTATCTCTTTTCGGATGCACTATTCCTTCTTTATTGCATCCGGCGATCCCTCACGATGACGAATTAACACAGAAATTGCACCGCTATCAAATACTATAGGTTCTATGCCTTCTCTTTCTAAATCGAGAAACGTTTCTATGGCAACGACAGGATCTTATATTGGGAGGCGAGTATCTTTTTTCCGATGCACTATTCCTTCTTTATTGCATCCGTTGATCGCTCGCAATGACGAAATAACCACAGCAATTGCTTCGCTAAGAAATACAATAGGTTTATTAGACCTCTCCTTCTAAATCGAGGAACGTTTCTATGGCAACGACAGGATCTTACATTGGGACGCTAGTATCGCTTTTCGGATGCACTATTATTTCTTTATTGCATCCGTCGATCCCTCACAATGACGAATTAACACAGCAATCGCGTCGCTATGAAATACTATAGTTTCTAAGACATCTCTTTCTAAATCGAGGAACGTTTCTATGGCAACGACTGGATCTTATATTGGGAGTGGAGTATCTCTTTTCCAATGCACTATTCCTTCTATATTGCATCCGTCGATCCCTCACAATGACGAATTAACACAGAAATTGCGTCGCTATGAAATACTATAGGTTCTATGTCTTCTCTTTCTAAATCGAGGAACGTTTCTATGGCAACGACAGGATCATCTATTGGGAGGCGAGTATCTCTTTTCGGATGCGCTATTCCTTCATTATTGCATCCGTTGATCCCTCACAATGACGAATTAACACAGAAATTACGTCGCTATGAAATACTATAGGTTCTATGCCTTATCTTTCTAAATGGAGGATCGTTTCTATTGCAACGACAGGATCATCTATTGGGAGGCGAGTATCTCTTTTCGGATGCACTATTCCTTCTTTATTGCATCCGTGGATCCCTCACAATGACAAATTAACACAGAAATTGCGTCGCTATGAATTACGATAGGCCTTATGCCTTATGTTTCTAAATCGAGGAACATTTCTATGGCAACTACAAGATCTTCTATTGGGAGGCCAGTATCTCTTTTCGAATGCACAATCCCTTCTTTATTGCATCCGTCGATCCCTCACAATGACGTATTAACACAGAAATTGCGTACCTATGAAATACTATAAGTTCCGTTCCTTCTGTTTCTAAATCGAGGACAGTTTCTATGGCAACGACAGGATCTTCTATTGGGAGGCGAGTATCCCTTTTCGGATGCACTATTCCTTCTTTATTGCATCCGTCAATCCCTCACAATGATGAATTAACACAGTAATTGCGTCGCTATGAAATACTATAGGTTCTATGCCTTCTCTTTCTAAATAGAGGAACGTATCTATGGCTACGACAGGATCTTCTATTGGGAGGCGAGTATCTCTTTTCGGATGCATTATTCCTCCTTTATTGTATACGTCGATCCATCACAATGACGAATTAACACAGAAATTGCGTCGCTATGAAATACTATAGGTTCTACACCTTCTCTTTCTAAATCGAGGAACGTTTCTATGGCAACGACAGGATCTTATATTTGGAGGCGAGTATCTTTTTTCGGATACACTATTCCTTCTTTATTGCATCCGTCGATTCCTAACAGTGACGAATTAACACAGCAATTGCTTCGCCTAGAAATACTATAGGTTTTAAGTCTTCTCCTTCTAAACCGAGGAATGTTTCTATGGCAACGACAGGATCTTATATTGGGACGCGAGTATCTCTTTTCGGATGCACTATTCCTTCTTTATTGCATCCGTCGATCCCTCACAATGACGTATTAACACAGAAATTGCGTCGCTAAAAAATACTATATCTTTCTAAATAGAAGAACGTTTCTATGGCAACGACAGGATCTTCTATTGGGAGGCGAGTATCTCTTTTCGGATGCACTATTCCTTCTTTATTGCATCCGTCGATCCCACACAATGACGAATTAACACAGAAATTGCGTCGCTATGAAATACTATAGGTTCTATTCCTTCTCTTTCTAAATCGAGGACGTTTCTATGGCAACGACACGATCTTATATTGGGAGGCGAGTATCTCCTTTCGGATGCACTACTCCTTCTTTATTGCTTCCGTCGATCCCTAACAATGACGAATTAACACATAAATTGCGTCGCTATGAAATACTATAGGTTCTATGCCTTATCTTTCTAAATCGAGAAAGTTTCTATGGCAACGACAGGATCTTATATTTGGAGGCGAGTATCTTTTTTCGGATGCACTATTCCTTCTTTATTGCATCCGTCGATCCCTCACAATGACGAATTATCACAGCAATTGCTTCGCTAAGAAATACAATAGGTTTTAAGACCTCTCCATCTAAATAGAGGAACGTTTCTATGGCAACGACAGGATCTTATATTGGTACGCGAGTACCGCTTTTCGGATGCACTATTCCTTCTTTATTGCATCCGTCTATCCCTCACAATGACGAATTAACACAGCAATTGCGTCGCTATGAAATACTATAGTCTCTAAGACTTCTCTTTCTAAATCGAGGAACGTTTCTATGGCAACGACAGGATCTTAAATTCGGAGGCGAGTATCTCTTTTCGGATGCTCCATTCCTTCTTTATTGCATTCGTCGATCCCTCTCAATGACGAATTAACACAGAAATTGCGTCGCTATGAAATACTATAGGTTCTATGACTTCTATTTCTAAATCGAAGAACGTTTCTATGGCAACGACAGGATCTTATACTGGGCGGCGAGTATCTCTATTCGGATGCACTATTCCTTCTTTATTGCATCCGTCGATCCCTCACAATGGCGAATTAACACAGCAATTGCGTCTCTATGAAATAAAATAGGTTCTAAGACTACTGCTTCTAAATCGAGGAACGTTTCTGTGGCAACGACAGGATCTTCTATTTTGAGGCGAGTATCTCTTTTCGGAACGACTGTTCCTTCATTATTGATATCGTCGATCCCTCACTATGACGAATTAACACAGCAATTGCGTCACTATGAAATACTATAGGTTCTAAGATTTCTCTTTCTAAATCGAGGAATGTTTCTATGGCAACGACAGGATCTTCTATTGGGAGGCGAGTATCTCTTTTCGGATGCACTATTCCTTCATTTTGCATCCGTCGATCCCTCACAATGACGAATTAACACAGAAATTGGGTCGCTATGAAATACTATAGATTCTATGCCTTATCTTTCTAAATCGAGGAACGTTTCTATGGCAACGACAGGTTTTTTCTATTGGGAGGCCAGTATCTCTTTTCGGATGCACAATCCCTTCTTTATTGCATTCGTCGATCCCTCACAATGACGAATTAACACAGAAGTTGCGTCGCTATGAAATGCTATAGGTTCTATGCCTTCTCTTTCTAAATCGAGGAACGTTTCTATGGCAACGACAGGAACTTATATTGGGAGGCGAGTACCTCCTTTCGGATGCTCTACTCCTTCTCTATTGCATCCGTCGATCCCTCACAATGACGAATTAACACAGAAATTGCGTCGCTATGAAATACTATAGGTTCTATGTCATATCTTTCTAAATCGAGGAACGTTGCTATGACAACGACAGGAAATTATATTGGGAGGCGAGTATCTCTTTTCGGATGCACTATTCCTTCTCTATTGCATCCGTCGATCCCTCACAATGACGAATTAACACATCAATTGCGTCGCTATGAAATACTATAGGTTCTATTCCTTCTCGATCTAAATCGAGGACGTTTCTAAGGCAACGACAGGATCTTATATTAGGACGCAAGTATCTTCTTTCGGATGCACTATTCCGTCTTTATTGCATCCGTCGATCCCTCACAATGACGAATTAACTCAGAAATTGCGTCGCTATGAAATACTATAGGTTCTATGCCATCTCTTTCTTAATCGAAGGACGTTTCTATGGCAACGACAGGATCTTCTATTGCCAGGCTGTGACTCTTTTCGGATGCACTATTACTTCCTTATTAAATCCGTCGATCCCTCACAATGACGAATTAACACAAAAATTTGCGACGCTATGAAATACCATAGGTTCTATGCCTTCTCTTTCTAAATCGAGGAACGTTTCTATGGCAACGACAGTATCTTATACTGGGAGGCGAGTAACTCTTTTCGGATGCACTATTCCCTCTTTATTGCATCCGTCAATCCCTCACAATGACGAATTAACACAGACGTGCGTCGCTATGAAATACTATAGGTTATATGCCTTCTCTTTCTAAATCGAGGAACATTTCTATGGCAACGACAGGATCTTAAATTCGGAGGCGAGTATCTCTTTTCGGATGCACCATTCCTTCTTTATTGCATCCGTCGATCCCTCACAATGACGAATTAACACAGCAATTGAGTCGCTATGAGGTACTATCGGTTCTATACCTTATCTTTCTAAATCGAGGAACGTTTCTGTGGCAACGACAGGATCTTATATTGGGAGGCGAGTATCTCTTATCGGATGCACTATTCCTTCGTCATTGCCTCCGTCGATCCCTCACACTGACGAAATAACACAGCAATTGCGTCGCTATGAAATACTATAGGTTCTATGCCTGCTCTTTATAATTCGAGTAACGTTTCTGTGGCAACGACAGGATCTTATATTGGGAGGCAAGTATTTCTTTTCGGATGCACTATTCCTTCATTATTGCATCCGTCGATTCCTCACAATGACGAATTAACACAGAAATTGCGTCGCTATTAAATACTATAGGTTCTATGCCTTATCTTTCTAAATCGAGGAACGTTTCTATGGCAACGACAGGATCTTATATTTGGAGGCGAGTATCTTCTTTCGGATGCAATATTCCTTCTTTAATGCATCCGTCGATCCCTCACAATGACGAATTAACACAAAAATTGCGTCGCGATGAAGTACTATAGGTTCTATGACTTATGTTTCTAAATTAAAGGGACGTTTCTATGGCAACGACAGGATCTTATATTGGGAGGCGAGTATCTCTTTTCGGATGCACTATTCCTTCTTAATGCATCCGTCGATCCCTCACAATGACGAATTAACACAGAAATTGCGTCGCTATGAAGTGCTATAGGTTCTATGACTTGTGTTTCTAAATCAAAGGTCGTTTCTATGGCAACGGCAGGATCTTATATTTGGAGGCGAGTATCTTCTTTCGGATGCACTATTCCTTCTTTATTGCATCCGTCGATCCCTCACAATGACGAATTAACACAGAAATTGCGTCGCTTTGAAATACTATAGATTCTATACCTTATCTTTCTAAATCGAGGAACGTTTCTATGGCAACGACAGGATATTATATTGGGAGGCGAGTATCTCTTTTCGGATGCACTATTCCTTCTTTATTGCATCCGTCGATCCCTCACAATGACGAATTAACACATCTATTGCGTCGCTATGAAATAATTTAGATTCTATTCCTTCTCTTTCTAAATCGTTCACGTTTCTAAGGCAACGACAGGATCTTATATTAGGAGGCAGGTATCTCCTTTCGGATGCACTATTCCTTCTTTATTGCATCCGTCGATCCCTCACAATGACGAATTAACACAGAAATTGCGTCGCTACGAAATACTATAGGTTGTAAGGCTTCTCTTTTTAAATCGAGAAACGTTTCTATGGCAACGATAGGATCTTCTACTGGGAGGCGAGTATCTCTTTTCGGATGCGCCATTCCTTCATTATTGCATCCGTCGATTCCTCACAGTGACGAATTAACACAGAAATTGTGTCGCTATGAAATACTATAGGTTCTATGACTCATCTTTCTAAATCGACGATCGTTTCCATGGCAACGACAGGATCATCCATTGGGAGGCGAGTATCTCTTTTGGGATGCATTATTCCTCCTTTATTGCATCCGTCGATCCCTCACAATGACGAATTAACACAGAAATTGCGTCGCTACGAAATACTATAGGTTGTAAGGCTTCTCTTTTTAAATCGAGAAACGTTTCTATGGCAACGATAGGATCTTCTACTGGGAGGCGAGTATCTCTTATCGGATGCACTATTCCCTCTTTATTGCATCCGTCAATCCCTCACAATGACGAATATCCACAGACGTGCGTCGCTATGAAATACTATAGATTATATGCCTTCTCTTTCTAAATCGAGGAACGTTTCTATGGCAACGACAGAAACTTATATTGGGAGGCGAGTATCTCCTTTCGGATGCACTACTCCTTCTCTTATACATCCGTCGATCCCTCACAATGACGAATTAACGCAGAAATTGCGTCGCTATGAATTACTATAGGCTCTATGCCTTATCTTTCTAAATCGTGGAACGTTTCTATGGCAATGACACGATCCGAAATTCGGAGGCGAGTATCTCTTTTCGGATGCACTATTCCTTCATTATTGCATCAGTCGATCCCTCACAATGACGAATTAACACAGCAATTGCGTCTCTATGAAATACAATAGGTTCTAAGACTTGTCCTTCTAAATCGAGAAACGTTTCTATGGCAACATCTGGATCTTCTATTGGGAGGCGAGTATCTCTTTTCCGATGCACTGTTCCTTCATTATTGATTTCGCCGATTCCTCACAATGACGAATTAACACAGCAATTGCGTCGCTATGAAATACTATAGGTTATAAGATTTCTCTTTCTAAATCGAGGAATGTTTCTACGGCAACGACAGGATCTTCTATTGGGAGGCGAGTATCTCTTATCGGATGCACTATTCCTTCATTATTGGATCCGTCGATCCCTCACAATGACGAATTAACACTGAATTTGCGTCGCTATGAAATACAATAGGTTCTACGCCTTCTCTCTCTATATCGAGGAGCGTTTCTATGGCAATGACAGGACCTTCTATTGGGAGGCCATTATCTCTTTTCAGATGCACAATTACTTCTTTATTGCAACCGTCGATCCCTCACAATGACGAATTAACACAGAAATAGCGTCGCTATGAAATACTAGAAGGACTGTGCCTTCTGTTCCTAAATCGAGGACAGTCTCTATGGCAACGACAGGATCTTCTATTGGGAGGCGAGCATCTCTTTTCGGATGCACTATTCCTTCTTTATTGCATCCGTCGATCCCTCACAATGAAGTATTAACACAGAAATTGCGTCGCTATGAAATAGTATAGGTTCTATGCCTTCTGTTTCTAAATCGAGGAACGTTTCTATGGCAACGACAGGTTCTTCTGTTGGGAGGCAAATATCTCTTTTCGGATGCACTATTACTTCTTTATTGCATCCGTCGATCCCTCACAATGACGAATTATTCAGAAATTGCGTCGCTATGAAGTACTATAGGTTCTATGCCTTGTCTTTCTTAATCGAGGAACGTTTCTACGACAACGAGAGGATCTTCTAGTGGGAGGCGAGTATCTCTTTTGGGATGCATTATTCCTCCTTTATTGTATACGTCGATCCCTCACAATGACGAATTAATACAGAAATTGGGTCGCTATCAAATACTATAGGTACTATAACTTCTCTTTCTAAATCGTAGGACGTTTCTATGGCAACGACAGGATCTTCTATTGCGAGGCTGTGTCTCTTTTCGGATGCACTATTACTTCCTAATTAAATCCGTCGATCCCTCACAATGACGAATTAACACAGAAATTGGGTCGCTATGAAATACCATAGGTTCTATGCCCTCTCTTTCTAAATCGAGGAACGTTTCTATGGCAACGACAGTATCTTATACTGGGAGGCGAGTATCTCTTTTCGGATGCACTATTCCTTCTTCATTGCCACCGTCGATCCCTCACAATGACGAATTAACACAGCAATTGCGTCGCTATGAAATAGCATCGGTTCTATACCTTATCTTTCGAAATCGAGGAACGATTCTATGGCAACGACAGGATCTAATATTGGGAGGCGAGTATCTATTTTCGGATGCACTATTCCTTCTTCATTGTCTCTATCGACCCCTCACAAAGACGAAATAACACAGCAATTGCGTCGCTATGAAATACTATAGGTTCTATGCCTGCTCTTTATAATTCGAGTAACGTTTCTGTGGCAACGACAGGATCTTATATTGGGAGGCAAGTATTTCTTTTCGGATGCACTATTCCTTCATTATTGCATCCGTCGATTCCTCACAATGACGAATTAACACAGAAATTGCGTCGCTATTAAATACTATAGGTTCTATGCCTTATCTTTCTAAATCGAGGAACGTTTCTATGGCAACGACAGGATCTTATGTTTGTAGGCGAGTATCTTCTTTCGGATGCAATATTCCTTCTTTAATGCATCCGTCGATCCCTCACAATGACGAATTAACACAAAAATTGCGTCGCGATGAAGTACTATAGGTTCTATGACTTATGTTTCTAAATCAAAGGGACGTTTCTATGGCAACGACAGGATCTTATATTGGGAGGCGAGTATCTCCTTTCGGATGCACTACTCCTTCTTTATTGCATCCGTCGATCCCTCACAATGACGAATTAACACAGAAATGGCGTCGCTATGAAATACTATAGGTTCTACGCCTTCTCTTTCTAAATAGAGGAACGTATCTATGGCAACGACAGGATCTTCTATTGGGAGGCGAATATCTCATTTCGGATGCACAACTCCTTCTTTATTGCCTCCGTCGATCCGTCACAATGACGAATTAACACCGCAATTGCGTCGCTATGCAATACTATAGGTACTATGCCATCTCTTTATAATAAGAGTAACGTTTCTATGGCAACGGCAGGATCTTATATTGGGATTCGAGTGTCTCTTTTCGGATGCACTATTCCTTCTTTATTGCATCCGTAGATCCCTCACAATGACGAATTAACACAGAAATGTGCGTCGCTATGAAATACTATAGGTTCTATGCCTTCTCTTTCTAAATCGAGGAACGTTTCTATGGCAACGACAGAAACTTATATTGGGAGGCGTGTATATCCTTTCGGATGCACTACTCCTTCTCTTATACATCCGTCGATCCCTCGCAATGAGGAATTAACACAGAAATTGCGTCGCTATGAATTACTATAGTTTCTATGCCTTATCTTTCTAAATCGAGGAACGTTTCTATGGCAACGACAGGATCTACTACTGGGAGGCCAGTATCTCTTTTCGGATGCACAATCCCTTCCTTATTGCATTCGTCGATCCCTCACAATGACGAATTAACACAGAAATTGCGTCGCAATGAAATACTATAAGTTCTGTGCCGTCTGTTTCTAAATCGAGGACAGTTTCTATGGCAACGACAGGATCTTCTATTGGGAGGCTAGTATCTCTTTTCGGATGCATTATTCCTCCTTTATTGTATACGTCGATCCCTCACAATGACGAATTAACACAGAAATTGCGTCCCTATGAAATACTATAGGTTCTATGCCTTCTCTTTCTAAATTGAGGAACGTTTCTATGGCAACGACAGGACCGTCCATTGGGAGGCGCGTATCTGTTTTCGGACGCATTATTCCTCCTTTATTGTATATGTCGATCCCTCACAATGACGAATTAACACAGAAATTGCGTCGCTATCAAATACTATAGGTTCTATACCTTCTCTTTCTAAATCGAGGAACGTTTCTATGGCAACGACGGGATCTTCTATTGCGAGGCTGTATCTCTTTTCGGATGCACTATTCCTTCCTTATAAAATCCGTCGATCCCTCACAATGACGAATTAACACAAAAATTTGTGTCGCAATGAAATACTATAGGTTCTATACCATCTCTTTCTAAATCGAGGAACGTTTCTATGGCAACGACAGTTTCTTATACTGGGAGGCGAATATCTCTTTTCTGATGCACTATTCCTTTATTATTGCATCCGTCGATCCTTTACATTGACGAATCAACATAGACGTGCGTCGCTATGAAATACTATAGGTTATATGCCTTCTCTTTCTAAATCGTGGAACGTTTCTATGGCAATGACACGATCCTAAATTCGGAGGCGAGTATCTCTTTTCGGATGCACTATTCCATCATTATTGCATCAGTCGATCCCTCACAATGACTAATTAACACAGCAATTGCGTCTCTATGAAATACAATAGGTTCTAAGACTTGTCCTTCTAAATCGAGAAACGTTTCAATGGCAACGACTGGATGTTCTATTGGGAGGCGAGTATCTCTTTTCGGATGCACTGTTCCTTCATTATTGATTTCGTCGATTCCTCTCAATGACGAATTAACACAGCAATTGCGTCACTATGAAATACTATAGGTTATAAGATTTCTCTTTCTAAATCGAGGAATGTTTCTACGGCAACGACTGGATCTTCTATTGCGAGGCTGTGTCTCTTTTCGGATGCACTATTCCTTCCTTATTAAATCCGTCGATCCCTCACAATGACGAATTAACACAAAAATTTGCGTCGCTATGAAATACTACAGGTTCTATGCCTTCTCTTTCTAAATCGAGGAACGTTTCTATGGCAACGACAGGAACTTATATTGGGAGGCGATTATCTCCTTTCGGATGCACTACTCCTTCTTTATTGCATCCTTCGATCCCGCAAAATGACGAATTAACACAGAAATTGCGTCGCTATGAAATACTATAGGTTCTACGTCATATCTTTCTAAATCGCGGAACGTTTCTATGGCAACGACAGGAAATTATATTGGAAGGCGAGTATCTCTTTTCGGATGCACTATTCCTTCTTTATTGCATCCGTCGATCCCTCACAATGACGAATTAACACATCAATTGCGTCGCTATGAAATACTATAGTTTCTTTTCCTTCTCTTTCTAAATCGAGGACGTTTCTATGGCAACGACTGGATCTTATATAGGGAGTCGAGTATCTCCTTTCGGATGCACTATTCCTTATTTATTGCATCCGTCGATCCCACACAATGACGAATTAACACAGAAATTGCGTCGCTATGACATACTATGGGTTCTAAGACTTCTCTTTCTAAATCGAAGAACTTTTCTATGGCAACGACAGGATCTTCTACTGTGAGGCGAGTATCTCTTATCGGATGCGCTATTCCTTCATTGTTGCATCCGTCGATCCCTTACAATGACGAATTATCACAGAAATCGCGTCGCTATGAAATACCATAGATTCTATGCCTTATCTTTCTAAATCGAAGAACGTTTCTATGGCAACGACAGAATCTTCTACTGTGAGGCGAGTATCACTTTTCGGCTGCGCTGTTCCTTTCATTATTGCATCCGTCGATCCCTCACAATGACGAATTAACACAGGAAATGCGTCGCTATGAAATACTATACGTTCTATGACTTATCTTTCTAAATCGAGGAACGTTTCTATGGCAACGACAGGATCTTATATTGGGAGGAGAGTATCTCTTTTCGGATGCACTATTCCTTGAATATTGCATCCGTCGATCCCTCACAATGACGAATGAGCACAGAAATTGCGTCGCTATGAAATTCTATGGTTTCTATACCTTATCTTTGTAAATTGAGGAACTTTTCTATGGCAACGACAGGATCTTATATTGGGAGGCGAGTATCTCTTTTCGGATGCACTATTCCTTCTTTATTGCCACCGTCGATCACTCACAATGACGAATTAACACAGCAATTGCGTCGCTATGAAATACTATAGGTTCTATGCCTTCTCTTTATAATTCGAGTGACGTTTCTATGGCAACGACAGGATCTTATATTGGGATTCGAGTATCTCTTTTCGGATGCACTATTCCTTCTTTATTGCATCCGTCGATCCCTCACAATGACGAATTAACACAGAAATGTGCGTCGTTATGAAATACTATAGGCTCTATGCCTTCTCTTTCTAAATAGAGGAACGTTTCTATGGCAACGACAGGAACTTATATTGAGAGGCGAGTATCTCCTTTCGGATGCACTACTCCTTCTCTTTTACATCCGTCGATCCTTCACATTGACGAATTAACACAGACGTGCGTCGCTATGAAATACTATAGGTTATATGCCTTCTCTTTCTAAATCGTGGAACGTTTCTATGGCAACGACACGATCCTAAATTCGGAGGCGAGTATCTCATTTCGGATGCACTATTCCTTTTTTATTGCATCAGTCGATCCCTCACAATGACGAATTAACGCAGCAATTGCGTCTCTATGAAATACAATAGGTTCTAAGACTTGTCCTTCTAAATCGAGAAACGTTTCTATGTCAACGACTGGATCTTCTATTGCGAGGCTGTGTCTCTTTTCGGATGCACTATTCCTTCCTTATTAAATCCGTTGTTCCCTCACAATGACGAATTAACACAAAAATTTGCGTCGCTATGAAATACTAAAGGTTCTATGCCTTCTCTTTCTAAATCGAGGAACGTTTCTATGGCAACGACAGTATCTTATACTGGGAGGCGAGTATCTCTTTTCGGATGCACTATTCCTTCTTTATTGCATTAGTCGATCCCTCACAATGACTAATTAACACAGACGTGCGTCGCTATGAATTACTATAGGTTATATGCCTTCTCTTTCTAAATCGAGGAACGTTTCTATGGCAACGAAGGGATCTTAAATTCGGAGGCGAGTATCTCTTTTTCGGATGCACTATTCCTTCTTTATTGCATCCGTCGATCCCTCACAATGACGAATTAACACATAAATTGCGTCGCTATGAATTACTAAAGGTTCTATGCCTTATCTTTCTAAATCGAGGATCGTTTCTATGGCAACGACAGGATCTTCTATTGGGAGGCGAGTATCTCTTTTCGGATGCACTGTTCCTTCATTATTGATTTCGTCGATCCCTCACAATGACGAATTAACACAGCAATTGCGTCGCTATGAAATACTACAGGTACTATGCCTTCTCTTTGTAAATCGAGGAACGTTTCTATGGCAACGACAGTATCTTATACTGGGAGGCGAGTATCTCTTTTCGGATGCACTATTCATTCTTTATTGCATCCGTCGATCCCTCACAATGACGAATTATCACAGACGTGCATCGCTTTGTATTACTATCGGTTATAAGCCTTCTCTTTCTAAATCGAGGAACGTTTCTATGGCAACGAAGGGATCTTAAATTCGGAGGCGAGTATCTCTTTTTCGGATGCACTATTCCTTCTTTATTGCATTCGTCGATCCCTCACAATGAAGAATTAACACAGAAATTGAATCGCTATGAAATACTATAGGTTCTATGTATTATCTTTCCAAATCGAGGAACGTTTCTATGGCAACGACAGGATCTTATATTGGGAGGCGAGTATCTCTTTTCGGATGCACTATTCCTTCTTTATTGCATCCGTCGATCCCTCACAATGACGAATTAACACAGCAATTGCGTCTCTATGAAATACAATAGGTTCTAAGACTTCTCCTTCTATGTCGAGGAACGTTTCTATGGCAACGACAGGATCTTCTATTGCGAGGCGAGTATCTCTTTTCGGATGCACTGTTCCTTCATTATGGATTTCGTCGATCCCTCACAATGACTAATTAACACAGCAATTGCGTCGCTGTGAAATACTATAGGTTCTAAGATTTCTCTTTCTAAATCGAGGAATGTTCCTATGGCAACATCAGGATCTTCTATTGGGAGGCGAGTATCTGTTTTCGGAATCACTATTCCTTCTTTATTGCATCCGTCGATCCCTCACAATGACGAATTAACACAGAAATTGCGTCGCTATGAAATACTATGGGTTCTAAGACTTCTCTTTCAAAATCGAGGAACGTTTCTATGGCAACGACAGGATCTTCTACTGTGAGGCGAGTATCTCTTTTCGGATTCGCTATTGCTTCATTATTGCATCCGTCGATACCTTACAATGACGAATTATCACAGAAATCGCGTCGCTATGAAATACTATAGATTCTATGCCTTATCTTTCTAAATCGAGGAACGTTTCTATGGCAACGACAGGATCTTCTACTGTGAGGCGAGTATCTCTTTTCGGATGCGCTATTCCTTCATTATTGCTTCCGTCGATCCCTCACAAGACGAATTAACACAGAAATTACGTCGCTATGAAATACTACAGGTTCTATGACTTATCTTTCTAAATCGAGGAACGTGGGTATGGCAACGACAGGATCTTATATTGGGAGGAGAGCATCTCTTTTCGGATGCACTATTCCTTCTCTATTGCCTCCGTCGATCCCTCACAATGACGAATTAACACAGAAATTGCGTCGTTATGAAATACAATAGCTTCTACGCCTTCTCTTTCTATATCGAGGAACGTTTCTATGGCAACGACAGGATCTTCTATTGGGAGGCCATTATCTCTTTTCGGATGCACAATCCCTTCTTTATTGCATCCGTCGATCCCTCACAATGACGAATGAACACAGAAATTGCGTCGCTATGAAATACTATGGGTTCTATACCTTATCTTTCGAAATTGAGGAACGTTTCTATGGCAACATCAGGATCTTATATTGGGAGGAGAGTATCTCTTTTCGGATGCACTATTCCTTCTTTATTGCCTCCGTCGATCCCTCACAATGACGAATTAACACAGAAATTGCGTCGTTATGAAATACAATAGCTTCTACGCCTTCTCTTGCTATATCGAGGAACGTTTCTATGGCAACGACAGGATCTTCTATTGGGAGGCCATTATCTCTTTTCGGATGCACAATCCCTTCTTTATTGCATCCGTCGATCCCTCACAATGACGAATTAACACAGAAATTGCGTCGCTATGAAATTCTATAGTTTCTATAACTTCTCTTTCTAACTCGAGGAACGTTTCTATGGCAACGACAGGATCTTCTATTGCGAGGCTGTGTCTCTTTTCGGATGCACTATTCCTTCCTTATTAAATCCATTGTTCCCTCACAATGACGAATTAACAGAAAAATTTGCGTCGCTATGAAATACTAAAGGTTCTATGCCTTCTCTTTCTAAATCGAGGAACGTTTCAATGGCAACGACAGTTTCTTATACTGGGAGGCGAGTATCTCTTTTCGGATGCACTATCCCTTCTTTATTGCATCCGTCGATCCCTCACAATGACGAATTAACACAGACGTGCGTCGCTATGAATTACTATAGGTTATATGCCTTCTCTTTCTAAATCGAGGAACGTTTCTATGGCAACGAAGGGATCTTAAATTCGGAGGCGAGTATCTCTTTTTTGGATGCACTATTCCTTCTTTATTTCATTCGTCGATCCCTCACAATGAAGAATTAACACAGAAATTGCGTCGCTATGAAATACTATAGGTTCTATGTATTATCTTTCTAAATCGAGGAACGTTCCTATGGCAACGACAGGATCTTATATTGGGAGGCGAGTATCTCTTTTCGGATGCACTATTCCTTCTTTATTGCATCCGTCGATCCCTCACAATGACGATATAACACAGCGATTGCGTCTCTATGAAATAGAATAGGTTCTAAGACTTCTCCTTCTATGTCGAGGAACGTTTCTATGGCAACGACAGGATCTTCTATTGCGAGGCGAGTATCTCTTTTCGGATGCACTATTCCTTCTTTATTTCATCCGTCGATCCCTCACAATGACGAATGAACACAGAAATTGCGTCGCTATGAAATACTATAGGTTCTATGTATTATCTTTCTAAATCGAGGAACGTTTCTATGGCAACGACAGGATCTTATATTGGGAGGCGAGTACCTCTTTTCGGAAGCACTATTCCTTCTTTATTGCATCCGTCGATCCCTCACAAAGACGACTTAACAGTGAAATTGCGTCGCTATGAAATACCATATATTCTATTCCTTATCTTTCTAAATCGAGGAACGTTTCTATGGGAACGACAGGATCTTCTATCGGGAGGCGAGTATCTCTTTTCGGATGCACTATTCCTTCTTTATTGCATCCGTCGATCCCTCACAATGACGAATTAACACATCAATTGCGTCGCTATGAAATACTATAGGTTCTATACCTTCTCTTTCTAAATCGAGTAACGTTTCTATGGCATCGACAGGATCTTCTATTGCGAGGCTGTGTCCCTTTTCGGATGCACTATTCCTTCCTTATTAAATCCGTTGTTCCCTCACAATGACGAATTAACACAGCAATTGCGTCGCTATGAAATACTTTAGGTTCTAAGATATCTCTTTCGAAATCGAGGAATGTTTCTATTGCAACGACAGGATCTTCTATTGAGAGACGAGTATCTCTTTTCGGATGCACGATTCCTTCTTTATAGCATTCGTCGATCCCTCACAATAACGAATTAACACAGAAATTGCGTCGCTATGAAGTACTATAAGTTCTCTGCCTTCTGTTTCTAAATCGAGGACAGTTTCTATGGCTACGACAGGATCTTCTATTGGGAGGCGAGCATCTCTTTTCGGATGCACTATTCCTTCTTTATTGCATCCGTCGATCCCTCACAATGACGAATTAACACAGACGTGCGTCGCTATGAAATACTATAGGTTCTAAGACTTCTCCTTCTAAATCGAGGAACGTTTCTATGGCAACGACAGGATCTTCTATTGGGAGGTAATGTATCTCTTTTCGGATGCACTGTTATTTCATTATTGATTTCGTCGATCCCTCGCAATGACGAATTAACACAGAAATTGCGTCGCTATGAAGTACTATAAGATCTCTGCCTCCTGTTTCTAAATCGTGGACAGTTTCTATGGCTACGACAGGATCATCTATTGGGAGGCGAGCATCTCTTTTCGGATGCACTATTCCTTCTTTATTGCATCCGGCGATCCCTCACAATGACGAATTAACACATCAATTGCGTCGGTATGAAATGCTATAGTTTCTCTTTCTTCTCTTTCTAAATCGAGGACGTTTCTAAGGCAACGACAGGATCTTATATTGGGAGGCGAGTATCTCTTTTCGGATGCACTGTTCTGTCATTGTTGATTTCGTCGATCCCTCACAATGACGAATTAACACAGCAATTGCGTCGCTAAGAAATACTTTAGGTTCTAAGATATCTCTTTCGAAATCGAGGAATGTTTCTATGGCAACGACATGATCTTCTATTGAGAGACGAGTATCTCTTTTCGAAAGCACGATTCCTTCTTTATAGCATACGTCGATCCCTCACAATGACGAATTAACAAAGAAATTGCGTCGCTATGAAGTACTATAAGTTCTCAGCCTTCTGTTTCTAAATCGAGGACAGTTTCTATGGCTACGACAGGATCTTCTATTGGGAGGGGAGCATCTCTTTTCGGATGCACTATTCCTTCTTTATTGCATCCGTCGATCCCTCACAATGACGAATTAACACAGACGTGCGTCGCTATGAAATACTATAGGTTCTAAGACTTCTCCTTCTAAATCGAGGAACGTTCCTATGGCAACGAAAGGATCTTCTATTGGGAGGTAATGTATCTCTTTTCGGATGCACTGTTATTTCATTATTGATTTCGTCGATCTCTCACAATGACGAATTAACACATCAATTGCGTCGCTATGAAATACTATGGGTTCGATATCTTATCTTTCGAAATTGAGGAACGTTTCTATGGCAACGACAGGATCTTATATTGGGAGGCGAGTATCTCTTTTGGGATGCACGATTCCTTCTTTATTGCCTCCGTCGATCCCTCACAATGACGAATTAATACAGCAATAGCGTCGCTATGAAATACTATAGGTTCTATGCCTCCTCTTTATAATTCGAGTAACGTTTCTATGGCAACGACAGGATCTTATATTGGGATTCGAGTATCTCTTTTCGGATGCACTATTCCTTCTTTATTGCATCCGTCGATCCCTCACAATGACGAATTAACACAGAAATGAGCGTCGCTATGAAATACTATAGGCTCTATGCCTTCTCTTTCTAAATAGAGGAACGTTTCTATGGCAACGACAGGAACTTATATTGGGAGACGAGTATCTCCTTTCGGATGCACTCTTTTACATCCGTCGATCCCTCACAATGACGAATTAACACAGAAATTGCGTCGCTATGAATTACAATAGGCTCTATGCCTTATCTTTCTAAATCGAGGAACGTTTCTATGGCAACGACAGGATCTTCTATTGGGAGGCCAGTATCTCTTTTCGGATGCACTATTCCTTCTTTATTGCATCCGTCGATCCTTCACATTGACGAATTAACACAGACGTGCGTCGCTATGAAATACTATAGGTTATATGCCTTCTCCTTCTAAATCGTGGAACGTTTCTATGGCAACGACACGATCCTAAATTCGAAGGCGAGTATCTCTTTTCGGATGCACTATTCCTTCTTTATTGCATCAGTCGATCCCTCACAATGACGAATTAACGCAGCAATTGCGTCTCTATGAAATACAATAGGTTCTAAGACTTGTCCTTCTAAATCGAGAAACGTTTCTATGTCAACGACTGGATCTTCTATTGGGAGGCGAGTATCTCTTTTCGGATGCACTGTTCCTTCATTATTGATTTCGTCGATCCCTCACGATGACGAATTAACACAGCAATTGCGCCGCTATGAAATACTATAGGTTCTAAGATTTCTCTTTCTAAATCGAGGAATGTTTCTACGGCAACGACAGGATCTTCTATTGGGAGGCGAGTATCTCTTTTCGGATGCACTATTCCTTCATTATTGCATCCGTCGATCCCTCACAATGACGAATGAACACAGCAATTGCGTCGCTATGAAATTCTATAGGTTCTAAGATTTCTCTTTCGAAACCGAGAAATGTTTCTATGGCAACGACAGGATCTTCTATTGCGAGGCTGTGTCTCTTTTCGGATGCACTATTCCTTCCTTATTAAATCCGTTGTTCCCTCACAATGACGAATTAACACAAAAATTTGCGTCGCTATGAAATACTAAAGGTTCTATGCCTTCTCTTTCTAAATCGAGGAACGTTTCTATGGCAACGACAGTATCTTATACTGTGAGGCGAGTATCTCTTTTCGGATGCACTATTCCTTCTTTATTGCATTAGTCGATCCCTCACAATGACTAATTAACACAGACGTGCGTCGCTATGAATTACTATAGGTTATATGCCTTCTCTTTCTAAATCGAGGAACGTTTCTATGGCAACGAAGGGATCTTAAATTAGGAGGCGAGTATCTCTTTTTCGGATGCACTATTCCTTCTTTATTGCATCCGTCGATCCCTCACAATGACGAATTAACACATAAATTGCGTCGCTATGAATTACTATAGGTTCTATGCCTTATCTTTCTAAATCGAGGATCGTTTCTATGGCAACGACAGGATCTTCTATTGGGAGGCGGGTATCTCTTTTCGGATGCACTGTTCCTTCATTATTGATTTCGTCGATCCCTCACAATGACGAATTAACACAGCAATTGCGTCGCTATGAAATACTACAGGTACTATGCCTTCTCTTTCTAAATCGAGGAACGTTTCTATGGCAACGACAGTATCTTATACTGGGAGGCGAGTATCTCTTTTCGGATGCACTATTCATTCTTTATTGCATCCGTCGATCCCTCACAATGACGAATTATCACAGACGTGCGTCGCTTTGTATTACTATCGGTTATAAGCCTTCTCTTTCTAAATCGAGGAACGTTTCTATGGCAACGAAGGGATCTTAAATTCGGAGGCGAGTATCTCTTTTTCGGATGCACTATTCCTTCTTTATTGCATTCGTCGATCCCTCACAATGAAGAATTAACACAGAAATTGAATCGCTATGAAATACTATAGGTTCTATGTATTATCTTTCCAAATCGAGGAACGTTTCTATGGCAACGACAGGATCTTATATTGGGAGGCGAGTATCTCTTTTCGGATGCACTATTCCTTCTTTATTGCATCCGTCGATCCCTCACAATGACGAATTAACACAGCAATTGCGTCTCTATGAAATACAATAGGTTCTAAGACTTCTCCTTCTATGTCGAGGAACGTTTCTATGGCAACGACAGGATCTTCTATTGCGAGGCGAGTATCTCTTTTCGGATGCACTGTTCCTTCATTATGGATTTCGTCGATCCCTCACAATGACTAATTAACACAGCAATTGCGTCGCTGTGAAATACTATAGGTTCTAAGATTTCTCTTTCTAAATCGAGGAATGTTCCTATGGCAACTTCAGGATCTTCTATTGGGAGGCGAGTATCTGTTTTCGGAATCACTATTCCTTCTTTATTGCATCCGTCGATCCCTCACAATGACGAATTAACACAGAAATTGCGTCGCTATGAAATACTATGGGTTCTAAGACTTCTCTTTCTAAATCGAGGAACGTTTCTATGGCAACGACAGGATCTTCTACTGTGAGGCGAGTATCTCTTTTCGGATTCGCTATTCCTTCATTATTGCATCCGTCGATACCTTACAATGACGAATTATCACAGAAATCGCGTCGCTATGAAATACTATAGATTCTATGCCTTATCTTTCTAAATCGAGGAACGTTCCTATGGCAACGACAGGATCTTCTACTGTGAGGCGAGTATCTCTTTTCGGATGCGCTATTCCTTCATTATTGCTTCCGTCGATCCCTCACAAGACGAATTAACACAGAAATTACGTCGCTATGAAATACTACAGGTTCTATGACTTATCTTTCTAAATCGAGGAACGTGGGTATGGCAACGACAGGATCTTATATTGGGAGGAGAGTATCTCTTTTCGGATGCACTATTCCTTCTTTATTGCCTCCGTCGATCCCTCACAATGACGAATTAACACAGAAATTGCGTCGTTATGAAATACAATAGCTTCTACGCCTTCTCTTTCTATATCGAGGAACGTTTCTATGGCAACGACAGGATCTTCTATTGGGAGGCCATTATCTCTTTTCGGATGCACAATCCCTTCTTTATTGCATCCGTCGATCCCTCACAATGACGAATTAACACAGAAATTGCGTCGCTATGAAATACTATGGGTTCTATACCTTATCTTTCGAAATTGAGGAACGTTTCTATGGCAACATCAGGATCTTATATTGGGAGGAGAGTATCTCTTTTCGGATGCACTATTCCTTCTTTATTGCCTCCGTCGATCCCTCACAATGACGAATTAACACAGAAATTGCGTCGTTATGAAATACAATAGCTTCTACGCCTTCTCTTTCTATATCGAGGAACGTTTCTATGGCAACGACAGGATCTTCTATTGGGAGGCCATTATCTCTTTTCGGATGCACAATCCCTTCTTTATTGCATCCGTCGATCCCTCACAATGACGAATTAACACAGAAATTGCGTCGCTATGAAATTCTATAGTTTCTATAACTTCTCTTTCTAACTCGAGGAACGTTTCTATGGCAACGACAGGATCTTCTATTGCGAGGCTGTGTCTCTTTTCGGATGCACTATTCCTTCCTTATTAAATCCATTGTTCCCTCACAATGACGAATTAACAGAAAAATTTGCGTCGCTATGAAATACTAAAGGTTCTATGCCTTCTCTTTCTAAATCGAGGAACGTTTCAATGGCAACGACAGTTTCTATTACTGGGAGGCGAGTATCTCTTTTCGGATGCACTATCCCTTCTTTATTGCATCCGTCGATCCCTCACAATGACGATATAACACAGCGATTGCGTCTCTATGAAATAGAATAGGTTCTAAGACTTCTCCTTCTATGTCGAGGAACGTTTCTATGGCAACGACAGGATCTTCTATTGCGAGGCGAGTATCTCTTTTCGGATGCACTATTCCTTCTTTATTTCATCCGTCGATCCCTCACAATGACGAATGAACACAGAAATTGCGTCGCTATGAAATACTATAGGTTCTATGTATTATCTTTCTAAATCGAGGAACGTTTCTATGGCAACGACAGGATCTTATATTGGGAGGCGAGTACCTCTTTTCGGAAGCACTATTCCTTCTTTATTGCATCCGTCGATCCCTCACAAAGACGACTTAACAGTGAAATTGCGTCGCTATGAAATACCATATATGCTATTCCTTATCTTTCTAAATCGAGGAACGTTTCTATGGGAACGACAGGATCTTCTATCGGGAGGCGAGTATCTCTTTTCGGATGCACTATTCCTTCTTTATAGCATCCGTCGATCCCTCACAATGACGAATTAACACATCAATTGCGTCGCTATGAAATACTATAGGTTCTATACCTTCTCTTTCTAAATCGAGTAACGTTTCTATGGCATCGACAGGATCTTCTATTGCGAGGCTGTGTCCCTTTTCGGATGCACTATTCCTTCCTTATTAAATCCGTTGTTCCCTCACAATGACGAATTAACACAGCAATTGCGTCGCTATGAAATACTTTAGGTTCTAAGATATCTCTTTCGAAATCGAGGAATGTTTCTATGGCAACGACAGGATCTTCTATTGAGAGACGAGTATCTCTTTTCGGATGCACGATTCCTTCTTTATAGCATTCGTCGATCCCTCACAATAACGAATTAACACAGAAATTGCGTCGCTATGAAGTACTATAAGTTCTCTGCCTTCTGTTTCTAAATCGAGGACAGTTTCTATGGCTACGACAGGATCTTCTATTGGGAGGCGAGCATCTCTTTTCGGATGCACTATTCCTTCATTATTGCATCCGTCGATCCCTCACAATGACGAATTAACACAGACGTGCGTCGCTATGAAATACTATAGGTTCTAAGACTTCTCCTTCTAAATCGAGGAACGTTTCTATGGCAACGACAGGATCTTCTATTGGGAGGTAATGTATCTCTTTTCGGATGCACTGTTATTTCATTATTGATTTCGTCGATCCCTCGCAATGACGAATTAACACAGAAATTGCGTCGCTGTGAAGTACTATAAGATCTCTGCCTTCTGTTTCTAAATCGTGGACAGTTTCTATGGCTACGACAGGATCATCTATTGGGAGGCGAGCATCTCTTTTCGGATGCACTATTCTTTCTTTATTGCATCCGGCGATCCCTCACAATGACGAATTAACACATCAATTGCGTCGGTATGAAATGCTATAGTTTCTCTTTCTTCTCTTTCTAAATCGAGGACGTTTCTAAGGCAACGACAGGATCTTATATTGGGAGGCGAGTATCTCTTTTCGGATGCACTGTTCTGTCATTGTTGATTTCGTCGATCCCTCACAATGACGAATTAACACAGCAATTGCGTCGCTAAGAAATACTTTAGGTTCTAAGATATCTCTTTCGAAATCGAGGAATGTTTCTATGGCAACGACAGGATCTTCTATTGAGAGACGAGTACCTCTTTTCGAATGCACGATTCCTTCTTTATAGCATACGTCGATCCCTCACAATGACGAATTAACACAGAAATTGCGTCGCTATGAAGTACTATAAGTTCTCAGCCTTCTGTTTCTAAATCGAGGACAGTTTCTATGGCTACGACAGGATCTTCTATTGGGAGGGGAGCATCTCTTTTCGGATGCACTATTCCTTCTTTATTGCATCCGTCGATCCCTCACAATGACGAATTAACACAGACGTGCGTCGCTATGAAATACTATAGGTTCTAAGACTTCTCCTTCTAAATCGAGGAACGTTCCTATGGCAACGACAGGATCTTCTATTGGGAGGTAATGTATCTCTTTTCGGATGCACTGTTATTTCATTATTGATTTCGTCGATCTCTCACAATGACGAATTAACACATCAATTGCGTCGCTATGAAATACTATGGGTTCGATATCTTATCTTTCGAAATTGAGGAACGTTTCTATGGCAACGACAGGATCTTATATTGGGAGGCGAGTATCTCTTTTGGGATGCACGATTCCTTCTTTATTGCCTCCGTCGATCCCTCACAATGACGAATTAATACAGCAATTGCGTCGCTATGAAATACTATAGGTTCTATGCCTTCTCTTTATAATTCGAGTAACGTTTCTATGGCAACGACAGGATCTTATATTGGGATTCGAGTATCTCTTTTCGGATGCACTATTCCTTCTTTATTGCATCCGTCGATCCCTCACAATGACGAATTAACACAGAAATGAGCGTCGCTATGAAATACTATAGGCTCTATGCCTTCTCTTTCTAAATAGAGGAACGTTTCTATGGCAACGACAGGAACTTATATTGGGAGACGAGTATCTCCTTTCGGATGCACTCTTTTACATCCGTCGATCCCTCACAATGACGAATTAACACAGAAATTGCGTCGCTATGAATTACAATAGGCTCTATGCCTTATCTTTCTAAATCGAGGAACGTTTCTATGGCAACGACAGGATCTTCTATTGGGAGGCCAGTATCTCTTTTCGGATGCACTATTCCTTCTTTATTGCATCCGTCGATCCTTCACATTGACGAATTAACACAGACGTGCGTCGCTATGAAATACTATAGGTTATATGCCTTCTCCTTCTAAATCGTGGAACGTTTCTATGGCAACGACACGATCCTAAATTCGAAGGCGAGTATCTCTTTTCGGATGCACTATTCCTTCTTTATTGCATCAGTCGATCCCTCACAATGACGAATTAACGCAGCAATTGCGTCTCTATGAAATACAATAGGTTCTAAGACTTGTCCTTCTAAATCGAGAAACGTTTCTATGTCAACGACTGGATCTTCTATTGGGAGGCGAGTATCTCTTTTCGGATGCACTGTTCCTTCATTATTGATTTCGTCGATCCCTCACGATGACGAATTAACACAGCAATTGCGCCGCTATGAAATACTATAGGTTCTAAGATTTCTCTTTCTAAATCGAGGAATGTTTCTACGGCAACGACAGGATCTTCTATTGGGAGGCGAGTATCTCTTTTCGGATGCACTATTCCTTCATTATTGCATCCGTCGATCCCTCACAATGACGAATGAACACAGCAATTGCGTCGCTATGAAATTCTATAGGTTCTAAGATTTCTCTTTCGAAACCGAGAAATGTTTCTATGGCAACGACAGGATCTTCTATTGCGAGGCTGTGTCTCTTTTCGGATGCACTATTCCTTCCTTATTAAATCCGTTGTTCCCTCACAATGACGAATTAACACAAAAATTTGCGTCGCTATGAAATACTAAAGGTTCTATGCCTTCTCTTTCTAAATCGAGGAACGTTTCTATGGCAACGACAGTATCTTATACTGGGAGGCGAGTATCTCTTTTCGGATGCACTATTCCTTCTTTATTGCATTAGTCGATCCCTCACAATGACTAATTAACACAGACGTGCGTCGCTATGAATTACTATAGGTTATATGCCTTCTCTTTCTAAATCGAGGAACGTTTCTATGGCAACGAAGGGATCTTAAATTCGGAGGCGAGTATCTCTTTTTCGGATGCACTATTCCTTCTTTATTGCATCCGTCGATCCCTCACAATGACGAATTAACACATAAATTGCGTCGCTATGAATTACTATAGGTTCTATGCCTTATCTTTCTAAATCGAGGATCGTTTCTATGGCAACGACAGGATCTTCTATTGGGAGGCGAGTATCTCTTTTCGGATGCACTGTTCCTTCATTATTGATTTCGTCGATCCCTCACAATGACGAATTAACACAGCAATTGCGTCGCTATGAAATACTACAGGTACTATGCCTTCTCTTTCTAAATCGAGGAACGTTTCTATGGCAACGACAGTATCTTATACTGGGAGGCGAGTATCTCTTTTCGGATGCACTATTCATTCTTTATTGCATCCGTCGATCCCTCACAATGACGAATTATCACAGACGTGCGTCGCTTTGTATTACTATCGGTTATAAGCCTTCTCTTTCTAAATCGAGGAACGTTTCTATGGCAACGAAGGGATCTTAAATTCGGAGGCGAGTATCTCTTTTTCGGATGCACTATTCCTTCTTTATTGCATTCGTCGATCCCTCACAATGAAGAATTAACACAGAAATTGAATCGCTATGAAATACTATAGGTTCTATGTATTATCTTTCCAAATCGAGGAACGTTTCTATGGCAACGACAGGATCTTATATTGGGAGGCGAGTATCTCTTTTCGGATGCACTATTCCTTCTTTATTGCATCCGTCGATCCCTCACAATGACGAATTAACACAGCAATTGCGTCTCTATGAAATACAATAGGTTCTAAGACTTCTCCTTCTATGTCGAGGAACGTTTCTATGGCAACGACAGGATCTTCTATTGCGAGGCGAGTATCTCTTTTCGGATGCACTGTTCCTTCATTATGGATTTCGTCGATCCCTCACAATGACTAATTAACACAGCAATTGCGTCGCTGTGAAATACTATAGGTTCTAAGATTTCTCTTTCTAAATCGAGGAATGTTCCTATGGCAACTTCAGGATCTTCTATTGGGAGGCGAGTATCTGTTTTCGGAATCACTATTCCTTCTTTATTGCATCCGTCGATCCCTCACAATGACGAATTAACACAGAAATTGCGTCGCTATGAAATACTATGGGTTCTAAGACTTCTCTTTCTAAATCGAGGAACGTTTCTATGGCAACGACAGGATCTTCTACTGTGAGGCGAGTATCTCTTTTCGGATTCGCTATTCCTTCATTATTGCATCCGTCGATACCTTACAATGACGAATTATCACAGAAATCGCGTCGCTATGAAATACTATAGATTCTATGCCTTATCTTTCTAAATCGAGGAACGTTCCCATGGCAACGACAGGATCTTCTACTGTGAGGCGAGTATCTCTTTTCGGATGCGCTATTCCTTCATTATTGCTTCCGTCGATCCCTCACAAGACGAATTAACACAGAAATTACGTCGCTATGAAATACTACAGGTTCTATGACTTATCTTTCTAAATCGAGGAACGTGGGTATGGCAACGACAGGATCTTATATTGGGAGGAGAGTATCTCTTTTCGGATGCACTATTCCTTCTTTATTGCCTCCGTCGATCCCTCACAATGACGAATTAACACAGAAATTGCGTCGTTATGAAATACAATAGCTTCTACGCCTTCTCTTTCTATATCGAGGAACGTTTCTATGGCAACGACAGGATCTTCTATTGGGAGGCCATTATCTCTTTTCGGATGCACAATCCCTTCTTTATTGCATCCGTCGATCCCTCACAATGACGAATTAACACAGAAATTGCGTCGCTATGAAATACTATGGGTTCTATACCTTATCTTTCGAAATTGAGGAAAGTTTCTATGGCAACATCAGGATCTTATATTGGGAGGAGAGTATCTCTTTTCGGATGCACTATTCCTTCTTTATTGCCTCCGTCGATCCCTCACAATGACGAATTAACACAGAAATTGCGTCGTTATGAAATACAATAGCTTCTACGCCTTCTCTTTCTATATCGAGGAACGTTTCTATGGCAACGACAGGATCTTCTATTGGGAGGCCATTATCTCTTTTCGGATGCACAATCCCTTCTTTATTGCATCCGTCGGTCCCTCACAATGACGAATTAACACAGAAATTGCGTCGCTATGAAATTCTATAGTTTCTATAACTTCTCTTTCTAACTCGAGGAACGTTTCTATGGCAACGACAGGATCTTCTATTGCGAGGCTGTGTCTCTTTTCGGATGCACTATTCCTTCCTTATTAAATCCATTGTTCCCTCACAATGACGAATTAACAGAAAAATTTGCGTCGCTATGAAATACTAAAGGTTCTATGCCTTCTCTTTCTAAATCGAGGAACGTTTCAATGGCAACGACAGTTTCTATTACTGGGAGGCGAGTATCTCTTTTCGGATGCACTATCCCTTCTTTATTGCATCCGTCGATCCCTCACAATGACGATATAACACAGCGATTGCGTCTCTATGAAATAGAATAGGTTCTAAGACTTCTCCTTCTATGTCGAGGAACGTTTCTATGGCAACGACAGGATCTTCTATTGCGAGGCGAGTATCTCTTTTCGGATGCACTATTCCTTCTTTATTTCATCCGTCGATCCCTCACAATGACGAATGAACACAGAAATTGCGTCGCTATGAAATACTATAGGTTCTATGTATTATCTTTCTAAATCGAGGAACGTTTCTATGGCAACGACAGGATCTTATATTGGGAGGCGAGTACCTCTTTTCGGAAGCACTATTCCTTCTTTATTGCATCCGTCGATCCCTCACAAAGACGACTTAACAGTGAAATTGCGTCGCTATGAAATACCATATATGCTATTCCTTATCTTTCTAAATCGAGGAACGTTTCTATGGGAACGACAGGATCTTCTATCGGGAGGCGAGTATCTCTTTTCGGATGCACTATTCCTTCTTTATAGCATCCGTCGATCCCTCACAATGACGAATTAACACATCAATTGCGTCGCTATGAAATACTATAGGTTCTATACCTTCTCTTTCTAAATCGAGTAACGTTTCTATGGCATCGACAGGATCTTCTATTGCGAGGCTGTGTCCCTTTTCGGATGCACTATTCCTTCCTTATTAAATCCGTTGTTCCCTCACAATGACGAATTAACACAGCAATTGCGTCGCTATGAAATACTTTAGGTTCTAAGATATCTCTTTCGAAATCGAGGAATGTTTCTATGGCAACGACAGGATCTTCTATTGAGAGACGAGTATCTCTTTTCGGATGCACGATTCCTTCTTTATAGCATTCGTCGATCCCTCACAATAACGAATTAACACAGAAATTGCGTCGCTATGAAGTACTATAAGTTCTCTGCCTTCTGTTTCTAAATCGAGGACAGTTTCTATGGCTACGACAGGATCTTCTATTGGGAGGCGAGCATCTCTTTTCGGATGCACTATTCCTTCTTTATTGCATCCGTCGATCCCTCACAATGACGAATTAACACAGACGTGCGTCGCTATGAAATACTATAGGTTCTAAGACTTCTCCTTCTAAATCGAGGAACGTTTCTATGGCAACGACAGGATCTTCTATTGGGAGGTAATGTATCTCTTTTCGGATGCACTGTTATTTCATTATTGATTTCGTCGATCCCTCGCAATGACGAATTAACACAGAAATTGCGTCGCTGTGAAGTACTATAAGATCTCTGCCTTCTGTTTCTAAATCGTGGACAATTTCTATGGCTACGACAGGATCATCTATTGGGAGGCGAGCATCTCTTTTCGGATGCACTATTCCTTCTTTATTGCATCCGGCGATCCCTCACAATGACGAATTAACACATCAATTGCGTCGGTATGAAATGCTATAGTTTCTCTTTCTTCTCTTTCTAAATCGAGGACGTTTCTAAGGCAACGACAGGATCTTATATTGGGAGGCGAGTATCTCTTTTCGGATGCACTGTTCTGTCATTGTTGATTTCGTCGATCCCTCACAATGACGAATTAACACAGCAATTGCGTCGCTAAGAAATACTTTAGGTTCTAAGATATCTCTTTCGAAATCGAGGAATGTTTCTATGGCAACGACAGGATCTTCTATTGAGAGACGAGTACCTCTTTTCGAATGCACGATTCCTTCTTTATAGCATACGTCGATCCCTCACAATGACGAATTAACACAGAAATTGCGTCGCTATGAAGTACTATAAGTTCTCAGCCTTCTGTTTCTAAATCGAGGACAGTTTCTATGGCTACGACAGGATCTTCTATTGGGAGGGGAGCATCTCTTTTCGGATGCACTATTCCTTCTTTATTGCATCCGTCGATCCCTCACAATGACGAATTAACACAGACGTGCGTCGCTATGAAATACTATAGGTTCTAAGACTTCTCCTTCTAAATCGAGGAACGTTCCTATGGCAACGACAGGATATTCTATTGGGAGGTAATGTATCTCTTTTCGGATGCACTGTTATTTCATTATTGATTTCGTCGATCTCTCACAATGACGAATTAACACATCAATTGCGTCGCTATGAAATACTATGGGTTCGATATCTTATCTTTCGAAATTGAGGAACGTTTCTATGGCAACGACAGGATCTTATATTGGGAGGCGAGTATCTCTTTTGGGATGCACGATTCCTTCTTTATTGCCTCCGTCGATCCCTCACAATGACGAATTAATACAGCAATTGCGTCGCTATGAAATACTATAGGTTCTATGCCTTCTCTTTATAATTCGAGTAACGTTTCTATGGCAACGACAGGATCTTATATTGGGATTCGAGTATCTCTTTTCGGATGCACTATTCCTTCTTTATTGCATCCGTCGATCCCTCACAATGACGAATTAACACAGAAATGAGCGTCGCTATGAAATACTATAGGCTCTATGCCTTCTCTTTCTAAATAGAGGAACGTTTCTATGGCAACGACAGGAACTTATATTGGGAGACGAGTATCTCCTTTCGGATGCACTCTTTTACATCCGTCGATCCCTCACAATGACGAATTAACACAGAAATTGCGTCGCTATGAATTACAATAGGCTCTATGCCTTATCTTTCTAAATCGAGGAACGTTTCTATGGCAACGACAGGATCTTCTATTGGGAGGCCAGTATCTCTTTTCGGATGCACTATTCCTTCTTTATTGCATCCGTCGATCCTTCACATTGACGAATTAACACAGACGTGCGTCGCTATGAAATACTATAGGTTATATGCCTTCTCCTTCTAAATCGTGGAACGTTTCTATGGCAACGACACGATCCTAAATTCGAAGGCGAGTATCTCTTTTCGGATGCACTATTCCTTCTTTATTGCATCAGTCGATCCCTCACAATGACGAATTAACGCAGCAATTGCGTCTCTATGAAATACAATAGGTTCTAAGACTTGTCCTTCTAAATCGAGAAACGTTTCTATGTCAACGACTGGATCTTCTATTGGGAGGCGAGTATCTCTTTTCGGATGCACTGTTCCTTCATTATTGATTTCGTCGATCCCTCACGATGACGAATTAACACAGCAATTGCGCCGCTATGAAATACTATAGGTTCTAAGATTTCTCTTTCTAAATCGAGGAATGTTTCTACGGCAACGACAGGATCTTCTATTGGGAGGCGAGTATCTCTTTTCGGATGCACTATTCCTTCATTATTGCATCCGTCGATCCCTCACAATGACGAATTTACACAGAAATTGCGTCGCTATGAAATACTATAGATTCTATGAATTATCTTTCTAAATCGAGGAACGGTTCTATGGCAACGACAGAATCGTCTATTGGGAGGCGAGTATCTCTTTTCGGATGCACTATTCCTTCTTTATTGCATCCGTCGATCCCGCACAATGACGAAATAACACAGCAATTGCGACTCTATGAAATAGAATAGGTTCTAAGACTTCTCCTTCTATGTCGTGGAACGTTTCTATGGCAACGACAGGATCTTCTATTCCGAGGCGAGTATCTCTTTTCGGATGCACTGTTCTGTCATTATTGATTTCGTCGATCCCTCACAATGACGAATTAACACAGCAATTGCGTCGCTATGAAACACTATAGGTTCTATGACTTATCTTTCTAAATCGAGGAACGTTTCTATGGCAACGACAAGATCTTATATTGGGAGGAGAGTATCTGCTTTCGGATGCACTATTCCTTCATTATTGCATCCGTCGATCCCTCACAATGACGAATGAACACAGAAATTGCGTCGCTATGAAATACTATGGGTTCTATACCTTATCTTTCGAAATTGAGGAACGTTTCTATGGCAACGACAGGATCTTATATTGGCATTCGGATATCTCTTTTCGGATGCACTATTCCTTCTTTATTGCATCCGTCGATCCCTCACAATGACGAATGAACACAGCAATTGCGTCGCTATGAAATTCTATAGGTTCTAAGATTTCTCTTTCGAAACCGAGAAATGTTTCTATGGCAACGACAGGATCTTCTATTGAGAGACGAGTATCTCTTTTCGGATGCACGATTCCTTCTTTATAGCATTCGTCGATCCCTCACAATGAAGAATTAACGCAGAAATTGCGTCGCTATGAAATACTATAGGTTCTATACCTTCTCTTTCGAAATCGAATAACGTTTCTATGGCATCGACAGGATCTTCTATTGCGAGGCTGTGTCTCTTTTCGGATGCACGATTCCTTCTTTATAGCATACGTCGATCCCTCACAATGACGAATTAACACAGAAATTGCGTCGCTATGAAGTACTATAAGTTCTCTGCCATCTGTTTCTAAATCGAGGACAGTTTCTATGGCTACGACAGGATCTTCTATTGGGAGGGGAGCATCTCTTTTCGGATGCACTATTCCTTCTTTATTGCATCCGTCGATCCCTCACAATGACGAATTAACACAGACGTGCGTCGCTATGAAATACTATAGGTTCTAAGACTTCTCCTTCTAAATCGAGGAACGTTTCTATGGCAACGACAGGATCTTCTATTGGGAGGTAATGTATCTCTTTTCGGATGCACTGTTATTTCATTATTGATTTCGTCGATCCCTCACAATGAAGAATTAACACATCAATTGCGTCGCTATGAAATACTATGGGTTTTATACCTTATCTTTCGAAATTGAGGAACGTTTCTATGGCAACGACAGTATCTTATACTGGGAGGCGAGTATCTCTTTTCGGATGCGCTATTCATTCTTTATTGCATCCGTCGATCCCTCACAATGACGAATTATCACAGACGTGCGTCGCTATGAATTACTATAGGTTATAAGCCTTCTCTTTCTAAATCGAGGAACGTTTCTATGGCAACGAAGGGATCTTAAATTCGGAGGCGAGTATCTCTTTTTGGGATGCACTATTCCTTCTTTATTGCATTCGTCGATCCCTCACAATGAAGAATTAACACAGAAATTGCGTCGCTATGAAATACTATAGGTTCTATGTATTATCTTTCTAAATCGAGGAACGTTTCTATGGCAACGACAGGATCTTATATTGGGAGGCGAGTATCTCTTTTAGGATGCACTGTTCCTTCATTATGGATTTCGTCGATCCCTCACAATGACGAATTAACACAGCAATTGCGTCGCTGTGAAATACTATAGGTTCTAAGATTTCTCTTTCTAAATCGAGGAATGTTTCTATGGCAACTTCAGGATCTTCTATTGGGAGGCGAGTATCTCTTTTCGGATGCACTATTCCTTCATAATTGCATCCGTCGATCCCTCATAATTACGAATTAACACAGAAATTGCGTCGCTTTGAAATACTATATATTCTATGCCTTATCTTTCTAACTCGAGGAACGTTTCTATGGCAACGACAGTATCTTCTATTGGGAGGCGAGTATCTCTTTTCGGATGAACTATTTCTTCTTTATTGCATCCGTCGATCCCTCACAATGACGAATTAACGCCGAAATTACGTCGCTATGAAATACTATAGCTTCTATGCCTTCTCTTTCTAAATCGAGGAACGTTTCTATGGCAACGACAGGAACTTATATTGGGAGGCGATTATCTCCTTTTGGATGCACTACTCCTTCTTTATTGCATCCTTCGATCCCTCAAAATGACGAAATAACACAGAAATTGCGTCGCTATGAAATACTATAGGTTCTATGTCATATCTTTCTAAATCGCGGAACGTTTCTATGGCAACGACAGGATATTATATTGGGAGGCGAGTATCTCATTTCGGATGCACTATTCCTTCTTTATCGCATCCGTCGATCCCTCACAATGACGAACTAACACATCAATTGCGTCGCTATGAAATACTATAGTTTCTTATCCTTCTCTTTCTAAATCGAGGACGTTTCTATGGCAACGACTGGATCTTATATTGGGAGTCGAGTATCTCCTTTCGGATGCACTATTCCTTATTTATTGCATCCGTCGATCCCACACAATGACGAATTAACACAGAAATTGCGTCGCTATGAAATACTATGGGTTCTAAGAATTCTCTTTCTAAATCGAGGAACGTTTCTATGGCAACGACAGTATCTTCTACTGTGAGGCGAGTATCTCTTTTCGGATGCGCTATTCCTTCATTATTGCATCCATCGATACCTTACAATGACGAATTATCACAGAAATCGCGTCGCTATGGAATACTATAGATTCTATGCCTTATCTTTCTAAATCGAGGAACGTTTCTATGGCAACGACAGGATCTTCTACTGTGTGGCGAGTATCTCTTTTGGGATGCGCTATTCCTTCATTATTGCATCCGTCGATCCCTCACAATGACGACTTAACACAGAAATTGCGTCGCTATGAAATACTATAGGTTCTATGACTTATCTTTCTAAATCGAGGAACGTTTCTATGGTAACGACAGGATCTTATATTGGGAGGAAAGTATCTCTTTTCGGATGCACTATTCCTTCATTACTGCATCCGTCGATCCCTCACAATGACGAATGAACACAGAAATTGCGTCGCTATGAAATACTATGGGTTCTATACCTTATCTTTCGAAATTGAGGAACGTTTCTATGGCAACGACAGGATCGTATTTTGGGAGGCGAGTATCTCTTTTCGGATGCACTATTCCTTCTACATTGCCTCCGTCGATCCCTCACAATGACGAATTAATACAGCAATTGCGTCGCTATGAAATACTATAGGTTCTATGCCTTCTCTTTATAATTCGAGTAACGTTTCTATGGCAACGACAGGATCTTATATTGAGATTCGAGTACCTCTTTTCGGATGCACTATTCCTTCTTTATTGCATCCGTCGATCCTTCACATTGACGAATTAACACAGACGTGCGTCGCTATGAAATACTATAGGTTATATGCCTTCTCTTTCTAAATCGTGGAACGTTTCTATGGCAACGACACGATCCTAAATTCGGAGGCGAGTATCTCTTTTCGGATGCACTATTCCTTCTTTATTGCATCAGTCGATCCCTCACAATGACGAATTAATACAGCAATTGCGTCGCTATGAAATACTATAGGTTCTATGCCTTCTCTTTATAATTCGAGTAACGTTTCTATGGCAACGACAGGATCTTATATTGGGATTCGAGTATCTCCTTTCGGATGCACTATTCCTTCTTTATTGCATCCGTCGATCCCTCACAATGACGAATTAACACAGAAATGAGCGTCGCTATGAAATACTATAGGCTCTATGCCTTCTCTTTCTAAATAGAGGAACGTTTATATGGCAACGACAGGAACTTATATTGGGAGGCGAGTATCTCCTTTCGGATGCACTACTCCTTCTCTTTTACATCCGTCGATCCCTCACAATGACGAATTAACACAGAAATTGCGTCGCTATGAATTACAATAGGCTCTATGCCTTATCTTTCTAAATCGAGGAACGTTTCTATGGCAACGACAGGATCTTCTATTGGGAGGCCAGTATCTCTTTTCGGATGCACTATTCCTTCTTTATTGCATCCGTCGATCCTTCACATTGACGAATTAACACAGACGTGCGTCGCTATGAAATACTATAGGTTATATGCCTTCTCCTTCTAAATCGTGGAACGTTTCTATGGCAACGACACGATCCTAAATTCGAAGGCGAGTATCTCTTTTCGGATGCACTATTCCTTCTTTATTGCATCAGTCGATCCCTCACAATGACGAATTAACGCAGCAATTGCGTCTCAATGAAATACAATAGGTTCTAAGACTTGTCCTTCTAAATCGAGAAACGTTTCTATGTCAACGACTGGATCTTCTATTGGGAGGCGAGTATCTCTTTTCGGATGCACTGTTCCTTCATTATTGATTTCGTCGATCCCTCACAATGACGAATTAACACAGCAATTGCGCCGCTATGAAATACTATAGGTTCTAAGATTTCTCTTTCTAAATCGAGGAATGTTTCTACGGCAACGACAGGATCTTCTATTGGGAGGCGAGTATCTCTTTTCGGATGCACTATTCCTTCATTATTGCATCCGTCGATCCCTCACAATGACGAATTTACACAGAAATTGCGTCGCTATGAAATACTATAGATTCTATGAATTATCTTTCTAAATCGAGGAACGGTTCTATGGCAACGACAGAATCGTCTATTGGGAGGCGAGTATCTCTTTTCGGATGCACTATTCCTTCTTTATTGCATCCGTCGATCCCGCACAATGACGAAATAACACGGCAATTGCGACTCTATGAAATAGAATAGGTTCTAAGACTTCTCCTTCTATGTCGTGGAACGTTTCTATGGCAACGACAGGATCTTCTATTCCGAGGCGAGTATCTCTTTTCGGATGCACTGTTCTGTCATTATTGATTTCGTCGATCCCTCACAATGACGAATTAACACAGCAATTGCGTCGCTATGAAACACTATAGGTTCTATGACATATCTTTCTAAATCGAGGAACGTTTCTATGGCAACGACAGGATCTTATATTGGGAGGAGAGTATCTCTTTTCGGATGCACTATTCCATCATTATTGCATCTGTCGATCCCTCACAATGACGAATGAACACACAAATTGCGTCGCTATGAAATACTATGGGTTCTATACCTTATCTTTCGAAATTGAGGAACGTTTCTATGGCAACGACAGGATCTTATATTGGGATTCGAGTATCTCTTTTCGGATGCACTATTCCTTCTTTATTGCATCCGTCGATCCCTCACAATGACGAATTAACACAGCAATTGCGTCGCTATGAAATTCTATAGGTTCTAAGATTTCTCTTTCGAAACCGAGAAATGTTTCTATGGCAACGACAGGATCTTCTATTGAGAGACGAGTATCTCTTTTCGGATGCACGATTCCTTCTTTATAGCATTCGTCGATCCCTCACAATGAAGAATTAAAGCAGAAATTGCGTCGCTATGAAATACTATAGGTTCTATACCTTCTCTTTCTAAATCGAATAACGTTTCTATGGCATCGACAGGATCTTCTATTGCGAGGCTGTGTCTCTTTTCGGATGCACGATTCCTTCTTTATAGCATACGTCGATCCCTCACAATGACGAATTAACACAGCAATTGCGTCGCTATGAAGTACTATAAGTTCTCTGCCTTCTGTTTCTAAATCGAGGACAGTTTCTATGGCTACGACAGGATCTTCTATTGGGAGGGGAGCATCTCTTTTCGGATGCACTATTCCTTCTTTATTGCATCCGTCGATCCCTCACAATGACGAATTAACACAGACGTGCGTCGCTATGAAATACTATAGGTTCTAAGACTTCTCCTTCAAAATGAGGAACGTTTCTATGGCAACGACAGGATCTTCTATTGGGAGGTAATGTATCTCTTTTCGGATGCACTGTTCTGTCATTATTGATTTCGTCGATCCCTCACAATGACGAATTAACACAGCAATTGCGTCGCTATGAAACACTATAGGTTCTATGACTTATCTTTCTAAATCGAGGAACGTTTCTATGGCAACGACAGTATCTTATACTGGGAGGCGAGTATCTCTTTTTGGATGCGCTGTTCATTCTTTATTGCATCCGTCGATCCCTCACAATGACGAATTATCACAGACGTGCGTCGCTATGAATTACTATAGGTTATAAGCCTTCTCTTTCTAAATCGAGGTACGTTTCTATGGCAACGAAGGGATCTTAAATTCGGAGGCGAGTATCTCATTTTGGGATGCACTATTCCTTCTTTATTGCATTCGTCGATCCCTCACAATGAAGAATTAACACAGAAATTGCGTCGCTATGAAATACTATAGGTTCTATGTATTATCTTTCTAAATCGAGGAACGTTTCTATGGCAACGACAGGATCTTAAATTGGGAGGCGAGTATCTCTTTTAGGATGCACTATTCCTTCTTTATTGCATCCGTCGATCCCTCACAACGACGAATTAACACAGCAACTGCGTCTCTATGAAATACAATAGGTTCTAAGCCTTCTCCTTCTATGTCGAGGAACGTTTCTATGGCAACGACAGGATCTTCTATTGCGAGGCGAGTATCTCTTTTCGGATGCACTGTTCCTTCATTATGGATTTCGTCGATCCCTCACAATGACGAATTAACACAGCAATTGCGTCGCTGTGAGATACTATAGGTTCTAAGATTTCTCTTTCTAAATCGAGGAATGTTTCAATGGCAACTTCAGGATCTTCTATTGGGAGGCGAGTATCTCTTTTCGGATGCACTATTCCTTCATAATTGCATCCGTCGATCCCTCACAATTACGAATTAACACAGAAATTGCGTCGCTTTGAAATACTATATATTCTATGCCTTATCTTTCTAACTCGAGGAACGTTTCTATGGCAACGACAGTATCTTCTATTGGGAGGCGAGTATCTCTTTTCGGATGAACTATTTCTTCTTTATTGCATCCGTCGATCCCTCACAATGACGAATTATCGCAGAAATTACGTCGCTATGAAATACTATAGCTTCTATGCCTTCTCTTTCTAAATCGAGGAACGTTTCTATGGCAACGACAGGAACTTATATTGGGAGGCGATTATCTCCTTTTGGATGCACTACTCCTTCTTTATTGCATCCTTCGATCCCTCAAAATGACGAAATAACACAGAAATTGCGTCGCTATGAAATACTATAGGTTCTATGTCATATCTTTCTAAATCGCGGAACGTTTCTATGGCAACGACAGGATATTATATTGGGAGGCGAGTATCTCATTTCGGATGCACTATTCATTCTTTATCGCATCCGTCGATCCCTCACAATGACGAACTAACACATCAATTGCGTCGCTATGAAATACTATAGTTTCTTATCCTTCTCTTTCTAAATCGAGGACGTTTCTATGGCAACGACTGGATCTTATATTGGGAGTCGAGTATCTCCTTTCGGATGCACTATTCCTTATTTATTGCATCCGTCGATCCCACACAATGACGAATAAACACAGAAATTGCGTCGCTATGAAATACTATGGGTTCTAAGAATTCTCTTTCTAAATCGAGGAACGTTTCTATGGCAACGACAGTATCTTCTACTGTGAGGCGAGTATCTCTTTTCGGATGCGCTATTCCTTCATTATTGCATCCGTCGATACCTTACAATGACGAATTATCACAGAAATCGCGTCGCTATGGAATACTATAGATTCTATGCCTTATCTTTCTAAATCGAGGAACGTTTCTATGGCAACGACAGGATCTTCTACTGTGTGGCGAGTATCTCTTTTGGGATGCGCTATTCCTTCATTATTGCATCCGTCGATCCCTCACAATGACGACTTAACACAGAAATTGCGTCGCTATGAAATACTATAGGTTCTATGACTTATCTTTCTAAATCGAGGAACGTTTCTATGGTAACGACAGGATCTTATATTGGGAGGAAAGTATCTCTTTTCGGATGCACTATTCCTTCATTACTGCATCCGTCGATCCCTCACAATGACGAATGAACACAGAAATTGCGTCGCTATGAAATACTATGGGTTCTATACCTTATCTTTCGAAATTGAGGAACGTTTCTATGGCAACGACAGGATCGTATTTTGGGAGGCGAGTATCTCTTTTCGGATGCACTATTCCTTCTTTATTGCCTCCGTCGATCCCTCACAATGACGAATTAATACAGCAATTGCGTCGCTATGAAATACTATAGGTTCTATGCCTTCTCTTTATAATTCGAGTAACGTTTCTATGGCAACGACAGGATCTTATATTGAGATTCGAGTATCTCTTTTCGGATGCACTATTCCTTCTTTATTGCATCCGTCGATCCCTTACAATGACGAATTAACACAGAAATGTGCGTCGCTATGAAATACTATAGGCTCTACGCCTCCTCTTTCTAAATAGAGGAACGTTTCTATGGCAACGACAGGAACTTATATTGGGAGGCGAGTATCTCCTTTCGGATGCACTACTCCTTCTCTTTTACATCCGTCGATCCCTCACAATGGCGAATTAACACAGAAATTGCGTCGCTATGAATTACTATAGGCTCTATGCCTTATCGTTCTAAATCGAGGAACGTTTCTATGGCAACGACAGGATCTTCTATTGGGAGGCCAGTATCTCTATTCGGATGCACTATTCCTTCTTTATTGCATCCGTCGATCCTTCACATTGACGAATTAACACAGACGTGCGTCGCTATGAAATACTATAGGTTATATGCCTTCTCTTTCTAAATCGTGGAACGTTTCTATGGCAACGACACGATCCTAAATTCGGAGGCGAGTATCTCTTTTCGGATGCACTATTCCTTCTTTATTGCATCAGTCGATCCCTCACAATGACGAATTAACGCAGCAATTGCGTCTCTATGAAATACAATAGGTTCTAAGACTTGTCCTTCTAAATCTAGAAACGCTTCTATGTCAACGACTGGATCTTCTATTGGGAGGCGAATATTTCTTTTCGGATGCACTGTTCCTTCATTATTGATTTCGTCGATCCCTCACTATGACGAATTAACACAGCAATTGCGCCGCTATGAAATACTGTAGGTTCTAAGATTTCTCTTTCTAAATCGAGGAATGTTTCTACGGCAACGACAGGATCTTCTATTGGGAGGCGAGTATCTCTTTTCGGATGCACTATTCCTTTATTATTGCATCCGTCGATCCCTCACAATGACGAATTAACACAGAAATTGCGTCGTTATGAAATACAATAGCTTCTACGCCTTCTCTTTCTATATTGAGGAACGTTTCTATGGCAACGACAGGATCTTCTATTGGGAGGCCATTATCTCTTTTCGGATGCACAATCCCTTTTTTATTGCATCCGTCGATCCCTCACAATGACGAATTAACACAGAAATTGCGTCGCTATGAAATACTAAAGGTTCTATGCCTTCTCTTTCTTAATCGAGGAACGTTTCTATGGCAACGACAGTATCTTATACTGGGAGGCGAGGATCTCTTTTCGGATGCACTATTCCTTCTTTATTGCATTCGTCGATCCCTCACAATGAAGAATTAACACAGAAATTTCGTAGCTATGAAATACTATAGGTTCTATGTTTTATCTTTCTAAATCGAGGAACGTTTCTATGGCAACGACAGGATCTTATATTGGGAGGCGAGTATCTCTTTTCGAATGCACTATTCCTTCATTATTGCATCCGTCGATCCCTCACAATGACGAATTTACACAGAAATTGCGTCGCTATGAAATACTATAGATTCTATGAATCATCTTTCTAAATCGAGGAACGTTTCTATGGCAACGACAGAATCGTCTATTGGGAGGCGAGTATCTCTTTTCGGATGCACTATTCCTTCTTTATTGCATCCGTCGATCCCTCACAATGACGAATTAACACAGACGTGCGTCGCTATGAATTACTATAGGTTATATGCCTTCTCTTTCTAAATCGAGGAACGTTTCTATGGCATCGAAGGGATCTTAAATTCGGAGGCGAGTATCTCTTTTTCGGATGCACTATTCCTTCTTTATTGCATTCGTCGAACTCTCACAATGAAGAATTAACACAGAAATTTCGTAGCTATGAAATACTATAGGTTCTATGTATTATCTTTCTAAATCGAGGAACGTTTCTATGGCAACGACAGGATCTTATATTGGGAGGCGAGTATCTCTTTTCGAATGCACTATTCCTTCATTATTGCATCCGTCGATCCCTCACAATGACGAATTTACACAGAAATTGCGTCGCTATGAAATACTATAGATTCTGTGAATTATCTTTCTAAATCGAGGAACGTTTCTATGGCAACGACAGAATCGTCTATTGGGAGGCGAGTATCTCTTTTCGGATGCACTATTCCTTCTTTATTGCATCCGTCGATCCCTCACAATGACATAACACAGCAATTGCGTCTCTATGAAATAGAATAGGTTCTAAGACTTCTCCTTCTATGTAGAGGAACGTTTCTATGGCAACGACAGGATCTTCAATTGCGAGGCGAGTATCTCTTTTCGGATGCACTGTTCTGTCATTATTGATGTCGTCGAACCCTCACAATGACGAATTAACACAGCAATTGCGTCGCTATGAAATACTATAGGTTCTAAAATTCCTCTTTCGAAATCGAGGAATGTTTCTATGGCAACGACAGGATCTTCTATTGAGAGACGAGTATCTCTTTTCGGATGCACGATTCCTTCTTTATAGCATTCGTCGATCCCTCACAATGAAGAATTAACGCAGAAGTTGCGTCGCTATGAAATACTATAGGTTCTATACCTTCTCTTTCTAAATCGAGTAACGTTTCTATAACATCGACTGGATCTTCTATTGCGAGGCTGTGTCCCTTTTCGGATGCACTATTCCTTCCTTATTAAATCCGTCGATCCCTCACAATGACGAATTAACACAAAAATTTGCGTCGCTATGAAATACTTTAGGTTCTATGCCTTCTCTTTCTAAATCGAGGAACGTATCTATGGCAACGACAGTATCTTTTACTGGGAGGCGAGTATCTCTTTTCGGATGCACTATTCATTCTTTATTGCATCCATCGATCCTTCACAATGACGAATTATCACAGACGTGCGTCGCTATGAATTACCATAGGTTATAAGCCTTCTCTTTCTAAATCGAGGAACGTTTCTATGGCAACGAAGGGATCTTAAATTCGGAGGCGAGTATCTCTTTTTCGGATGCACTATTCCTTCTTTCTTGCATTCGTCGAACCCTCACAATGAAGAATTAACACAGAAATTGCGTCGCTATGAAATACTATAGGTTCTATGTATTATCTTTCCAAATCGAGGAACGTTTCTATGGCAACGACAGGATCTTATATTGGGAGGCAAGTATCTCTTTTCGGATGGACTATTCCTTATTTATTGCATCCGTCGATCCCTCACAATGACGTATTAAGGCAGCAATTGCGTCTCTATGAAATACAATAGGTACTAAGACTTCTCCTTCTATGTCGAGGAACGTTTCTATGGCAACGACAGGATCTTCTATTGCGAGGCGAGTATCTCTTTTCGGATGCACTGTTCCTTCATTATGGATTTCGTCGATCCCTCACAATGACGAATTAACACAGCAACTGCGTCGCTGTGAAATACTATAGGTTCTAAGATTTCTCTTTCTAAATCGAGGAATGTTTCTATGGCAACTTCAGGATCTTCTATTGGGAGGCGAGTATCTCTTTTCGGATGCACTATTCCTTCATAATTGCATCCGTCGATCCCTCACAATTACGAATTAACACAGAGATTGAGTCGCTTTGAAATACTATATATTCTATGCCTTATCTTTCTAACTCGAGGAACGTTTCTATGGCAACGACAGGATCTTCTATTGAAAGGCGAGTATCTCTTTTCGGATGAACTATTTCTTCTTTATTGCATCCGTCGATCCCGCACAATGACGAATTAACGCAGAAATTACGTCGCTATGAAATACTATAGGTTCTATGCCTTCTCTTTCTAAATCGAGGAACGTTTCTATGGCAACGACAGGAACTTATATTGGGAGGCGATTATCTCCTTTCGGATGCACTACTCCTTCTTTATTGCATCCTTCGATCCCTCAAAATGACGAAATAACACAGAAATTTCGTCGCTATGAAATACTATAGGTTCTATGTCATATCTTTCTAAATCGCGGAATGTTTCTATGGCAACGACAGGATATTATATTGGGAGGCGAGTATCTCTTTTCGGATGCACTATTCCTTCTTTATTGCATCCGTCGATCCCTCACAATGACGAATTAACACATCAATTGCGTCGCTATGAAATACTATAGTTTCTTTTCCTTCTCTTTTTAAATCGAGGACGTTTCAATGGCAACGACTTGATCTTATATTGGGAGTCGAGTATCTCTTTTCGGATGCACTATTCCTTATTTATTGCATCCGTCGGTCCCGTACAATGACGAATTAACACAGAAATTGCGTAGCTATAAAATACTATGGGTTCTAAGACTTCTCTTTCTAAATCGAGGAACGTTTCTATGGCAACGACAGGATCTTCTACTGTGAGGCGAGTATCTCTTTTCGGATGCGCTATTCCTTCATTATTGCATCCGTCGATACCTTACAATGACGAATTATCACAGAAATCGCGTCGCTATGGAATACTATAGATTTTATGCCTTATCTTTCTAAATCGAGGAACGTTTCTATGTCAACGACAGGATCTACTACTGTGAGGCGAGTATCTCTTTTCGGATGCGCTATTCCTTCATTATTGCATCCGTCGATCCCTCACAATGACGACTTAACACAGAAATTGCGTCGCTATGAAATACTATAGGTTCTATGACTTATCTTTCTAAATCGAGGAACGTTTCTATGGCAACGACAGGATCTTATATTGGGAGGAGAGTATCTCTTTTTGGATGCACAATTCCTTCATTATTGCATCCGTCGATCCCTCACAATGACGAATGAACACAGAAATTGCGTCGCTATGAAATACTATGGGTTCTATACCTTATCTTTCGAAATTGAGGAACGTTTCTATGGCAACGACAGGATCTTATATTGGGAGGCGAGTATCTCTTTTCGGATACACTATTCCTTCTTTATTGCATCCGTCGATCCCACACAATGACGAATTAACACAGAAATGTGCGTCGCTATGAAATACTATAGGCTCTATGCCTTCTCTTTCTAAATAGAGGAACGTTTCTATGGCAACGACAGGAACTTATATTGGGAGGCGAGTGTCTCCTTTCGGATGCACTACTCCTTCTCTTTTACATCCGTCGATCCCTCACAATGACGAATTAACACAGAAATTGCGTCGCTATGAATTACTCTAGGCTCTATGCCTTATCTTTCTAAATCGAGAAACATTTCTATGTCAACGACTGGATCTTCTATTGGGAGGCGAGTATCTCTTTTCGGATGCACTGTTCCTTCATTATTGATTTCGTCGATCCCTCACAATGACGAATTAACACAGCAATTGCGCCGCTATGAATTACTATAGGTTCTAAGATTTCTCTTTCTAAATCGAGGAATGTTTCTACGGCAACGACAGGATCTTCTATTGGGAGGCGAGTATCTCTTTTCGGATGCACTATTCCTGCATTATTGCATCCGTCGATCCCTCACAATGACGAATTAACACAGAAATTGCGTCGCTATGAAATACTATAGATTCTATGAATTATCTTTCTAAATCGAGGAACGTTTCAATGGCAACGACAGAATCGTCTATTGGGAGGCGAGTATATCTTTTCGGATGCACTATTCCTTCTTTATTGCATCCATCGATCCCTCACAATGACGAAATAACACAGCAATTGCGTCTCTATGAAATAGAATAGGTTCTAAGACTTCTCCTTCTATGTCGAGGAACGTTTCTATGGCAACGACAGGATCTTTTATTGCGAGGCGAGTATCTCTTTTCGGATGCACTGTTCTGTCATTATTGATTTCGACGATCCCACACAATGACGAATTAACACAGCAATTGCGTCGCTATGAATTACTATAGGTTCTAAGGTTTCTCTTTCGAAATCGAGGAATGTCTCTATGGCAACGACAGGATCTTCTATTGGGAGACGAGTATCTCTTTTCTATTGCACGATTCCTTCTTTATTGCATTCGTCGATCCCTCACAATGAAGAATTAACGCAGAAATTGCGTCGCTATGAAATACTATAGGTTCTATACCTTCACTTTCTAAATCGAGGAACGTTTCTATGGCATCGACAGGATCTTCTATTGCGAGGCTGTGTCTCTTTTCGAATGCACTATTCCTTCCTTATTAAATCCGTCGATCCCTCACAATGACGAATTAACACAAAAATTTGCGTCGCTATGAAATACTATAGGTTGTATGCCTTCTCTTTCTTAATCGAAGAACGTTTCTATGGGAACGACAGTATCTTTTACTGGGAGGCGAGTATCTCACTTCGGATGCACTATTCATTCTTTATTGCATCCGTCGATCCCTCACAATGACGAATTAACACAGACGTGCGTCGCTATGAAATACTGTAGGTTATATGCCTTCTCTTTCTAAATCGAGGAACGTTTCAATGGCAACGACAGGATCTTAAATTCGGAGGCGAGTATCTCTTTTCGGACGCACTATTCCTTCTTTATTGCATCCGTCAATCCCCCACAATGACGAATTAAGACAGAAATTGCGTCGCTATGAAATACTATAGGTTCTATGTATTATCTTTCTAATTCGAGGAACGTTTCTGTGGCAACGACAGGATCTTATATTGGGAGGCGAGTAACTCCTTTCGGATGCACTATTCCTTCTTTATTGCATCCGTCGATCCCTCACAATGACGAATAAGACAGAAATTGCGTCGCTATGAAATACTTATCTTTCGAAATCGAGGAACGTTTCTATGGCAACGACAGTATATTATACTGGGAGGCGAGTATCTCTTTTCGGATGCACTATTTATTCTTTATTGCATCCTTCGGTCCCTCACAAATACGAATTAACACAGCAATTGCGTCGCTATGAAATACTATAGGTTCTATGCATTCTCTTTCTAAATCGAGGAACGTCTCAATGGCAACGACAGGATCTTAAATTCGGAAGCGAGTATCTCTTTTCGGATGCACTATTTCTTCTTCATTGAATTCGTCGATCCCTCACAATGACGAATTAACACAGAAATTGCGTCGCTATGAAATACTATAGGATCTATGACATATCTTTCTAAATCGAGGAACGTTTCTATGGCAACGAAAGGATCTTATATTGGGAGGCGAGTATCTTTTTTCGGGTGCACTATTCCTTCTTTATTGCATCCGTCGAACCCTCACATTGACAAATTAACACAGCTATTGCGACTCTATGAAATACAACAGGTTCTAAGACTTCTCCTTCTAAATCGAGGAACGTTTCTATGGCAACGACAGGATCTTCTATTGGGAGGCGAGTATCTCTTTTCGGATGCACTGTTCCTTCATTATTGGTATCATCAATCCCTCACAATGACGAATTAACACAGCAAATGCGTTGCAATGAAACACTATAGGTTCTAAGATTTCTCATTTTAATCGAGGAATGTTTCTATGGCAACGACAGGATCTTCTATTGGGAGGCGAGTATATCTTTTCGGATGCACTATTCCTTCATTATTGCATCCGTCGATCCCTCACAATGACGAATTAACACAGAAATTGCGTCGCTATGAAATACTATAGATCCTATGCCTTATCTTTCTAAATCGAGGAACGTTTCTATGGCAACGGCAGGATCGTCTATTGGGAGGCGAGTATCTCTTTTCGGATGCACTATTCCTTCTTTACTGCATCCGTCGATCCCTCACAATGACGAAATAACACAGCAATTGCGCCTCTATGAAATACAATAGGTTCTAAGACTTCTCCTTCTATGTCGAGGAACGTTTCTATGGCAACGACAGTATCTTCTATTGCGAGGCGAGTATCTCTATTCGGATGTACTGTTCCTTCATTATTGATTTCGTCGATCCCTCACAATGACGAATTAACACAGCAATTGCGTCGCTATGAAATACTATATATTCTATGCCTTATATTTCTAAATCGAAGAACGTTTCTATGGCAACGACAGGCTCTTCTATTGGGAGACGAGTATATCTTTTCGGATGCACGATTCCTTCTTTATTGCATCCGTCGATCCCTCACAATGAAGAATTAACGCAGAAATTGCGTCGCTATGAAATACTATAGGTTCTATACCTTCTCTTTCTAAATCGAGGAACGTTTCTATGGCAACGACAGGATCTTCTATTGCGAGGCTGTGTCTCTTTTCGGATGCACTATTCCTTCCTTATTAAATCCGTCGATCCCTCACAATGACGAATTAACACAAAAATTTGTGTCGCTATGAAATACTATTGGTTCTATGCCTTCTCTTTCTAAATCGAGAAACGTTTCTATGGCAACGACAGGATCTTAAATTCGGAGGCGAGTATCTCCTTTCAGATGCACTAATCCTTCTTTATTGCATTCGTCAAATCCCTCACAATGACGAATTAACACAGAAATTGCGTCGCTATGAAATACTATAGGTTCTATGTATTATCTTTCTAAATCGAGGAACGTTTCTATGGCAACGACAGGAGCTTATATTGGGCGGCGAGTATCTCTTTTCGGATGCACTATTCCTTCTTAATTGCATCCGCCGATCCCTCACAATGACGAATTAACACAGCAATTGCGTCTCTATGAAATACAATAGTTTCTAAGACTTCTCCTTCTAAGTCGAGGAACGTTTCTATGGCAACGACAGGATCTTCTATTGCGAGGCGAGTATCTCTTTTCGGATGCACTATTCCTTCATTATTGCATCCGTCGATCCCTCACAATGACGAATTAACACAGAAATTGCGTCGCTATGAAATACTGTATATTCTATGCCTTATATTTCTAAATCGAGGAACGTTTCTATGGCAACGACAGGCTCTTCTATTGGGAGGCGAGTATCTCTTTTCGGATGCACTATTCCTTCTTTATTGCATCCGTCGATCCCTCACAATGACGAATTATCGCTGAAATTGCGTCGATATGAAATACTATAGGTTCTATGCCTTCTCTTTCTAAATCGAGGAACGTTTCTATGGCATCGACAGGAACTTATATTGGGAGGCGAGTATCTCCTTTCGGATGCACTACTCCTTCTTTATTGCATCCTTCGATCCCTAACAATGACGAATTAACACAGAAATTACGTCGCTATGAAATACTATAGGTTCTATGTCATGTCTTTCTAAACCGCGGAACGTTTCTGTGGCAACGAAAGGATATTATATTGGGAGGCGAGTATCTCTTTTCGGATGCACTATTCCTTCTATATTGGATCCGTCGATCCCTCACAATGACGAATTATCGCAGAAATTGCGTCGGTATGAAATACTATAGGTTCAATGCCTTCTCTTTCTAAATCGAGGACGTTTCTATGGCAACGACAGGATCTTATATTGGGAGGCGAGTATCTCCTTTCGGATGCACTATTCCTTCTTTATTGCATCCGTCGATCCCACACAATGACGAATTAACACAGAAATTGCGTCGCTATGAAATACTATGGGTTCAAAGACTTCTCTTTCTAAATCGAGGAACGTTTCTATGGCAACGACAGGATCTTCTACTGTGAGGCGAGTATCTCTTTTCACATGCACTATTCCTTCTTTATTGCATCCATCGATACCTCACATTGACGAATTAACACATCAATTGCGTCGCTATGTAATACTATAGGTTCTATTCCTTCTTTTTCTAAATCGAGGACGTTTCTATGGAAATGACAGGATCTTATATTTGGATGCGAGTATCTCCTTTCGGATGCACTATTCCTTCTTTATTGCATCCGTCGATCCCTCACAATGACGAATTAACACAGAAATTGCGTCTCTATGAAATACTATAGGCTCTATGCCTTATATTTCTAAATCGAGGAACGTTTCTATGGCAACGACAGTATCTTATACTGGGAGGCGAGTATATGTCGTCGGATGCACTATTCATTCTTTATTGCATCCGTCGATCCTTCACAATGACGAATTAACACAGACGTGCGTCGCTATGAAATACTATAGATTCTATGCCTTATCCTTCTAAATTGAGGAACGTTTCTGTGGCAACGACAGGATCTTCTACTGTGAGGCGAGTATCTCTTTTCGGATGCGCTATTCCTTCATTATTGCATCCGTCGATCCCTCACAATGACGAATAAACACAGAAATTGCGTCGCTAAGAATTACTATAGGTTCTATGCCTTATCTTTCTAAGTCGAGGATCGTTTCTATGGCAACGACAGGATCTTCTATTGGGAGGCGAGTATCTCTTTGCGGATGCACTTTTGCTTCATTATTGATTTCGTCGATTCCTCACAATGACGAATTAACACAGCAATTGCGTCGCTATGAAATACTATAGGTTCTAAGACTTGTCCTTCTAAATCGAGAAACGTTTCTATGTCAACGACTGGATCTTCTATTGGGAGGCGAGTATCTCTTTTCGGATGCACTGTTCCTTCATTATTGATTTCGTCGATCCCCCACAATGACGAATTAACACAGCAATTGCGTCGCTATGAAATACTACAGGTTCTATGCCTTCTCTTTCTAAATCGAGGAACGTTTCTATGGCAACGACAGTATCTTATACTGGGAGGCGAGTATCTCTTTTCGGATGCACTATTCATTCTTTATTGCATCCGTCGATCCCTTACAATGACGAATTATCACAGACGTGCGTCGCTATGAATTACTATATGTTATAAGCCTTCTCTTTCTAAATCGAGGAACGTTTCTATGGCAACGAAGGGATCTTAAATTCGGAGGCGAGTATCTCTTTTTCGGATGCACTATTTCTTCTTTATTGCATTCGTCGACCCCTCACAATGACGAATTAACACAGAAATTGCGTCGCTATGAAATACTATAAGTTCTATGTATTATCTTTCTAAATCGAGTAACGTTTCTATGGCAACGACAGGATCTTATATTGGGAGGCGAGTAACTCTTTTCGGATGCACTATTCCTTCTTTATTGCATCCGTCGATCCCTCACAATGACGAATTAACACAGCAATTGTGTCTCTATGAAATACAATAGGTTCTAAGACTTCTACTTCTATGTCGAGGAACGCTTCTATGGCAACGACAGGATCTTCTATTGCGAGGCGAGTATCTCTTTTCGGATGCACTGTTCCTTCATTATGGATTTCGTCGATCCCTCACAATGACGAATTAACAAAGCAATTGCGTCGTTGTGAAATACTATAGGTTCTAAGATTTCTCTTTTATATCGAGGAATGTTTCTATGGCTTCTTCAGGATCTTCTATTGGGAGGCGAGTATCTCTTTTCGGATGCACTATTCCTTCATAATTGCATCCGTCGATCCCTCACAATGACGAATTAACACATCAATTGCGTCGCTATGAAATACTATTGTTTCTTTTCCCTCTCTTTCTAAATCGAGGACGTTACTATGGCAACGACTGGATCTTATATTGGGAGTCGAGTATCTCCTTTCGGATGCACTATTCCTTATTTAATGCATCCGTCGATCCCACACAATGACGAATTAACACAGAAATTGCGTCACTATGAAATACTATGGGTTCTAAGACTTCTCCTTCTAAATCGAGGAACGTTTCTATGGCAACGACAGGATCCTCTACTGTGAGGCGAGTATCTCTTTTCGGATGCGCTATTCCTTCATTATTGCATCCGTCGATACCTTACAATGACGAATTATCACAGAAATCGCGTCGCTGTGAAATACTATAGGTTCTATGACATATCTTTCTAAATCGAGGAACGTTTCTATGGCAACGACAAGATCTTATATTGGGAGGAGAGTATCTCTTTTCGGATGCACTATTCCTTCATTATTGCATCCGTCGATCCCTCACAATGACGAATTAACACATCAATTGCGTCGCTATGAAATACTATAGTTTCTTTTCCTTCTCTTTCTAAATAGAGGAACGTTTCTATGGCAACGACAGGAACTTATATTGGGAGGCGAGTATCTCCTTTCGGATGCACTACTCCTTCACTTTTACATCCGTCGATCCCTCACAATGACGAATTAACACAGAAATTGCGTCGCTATGAATTACTATAGGCTCTATGCCTTATCTTTCTAAATCGAGGAACGTTTCTATGGCAACGACAGGATCATCTATTGGGAGGCCAGTATTTCTTTTCGGATGCACTATTCCTTCTTTATTGCATCCGTCGATCCTTCACATTGACGAATTAACACAGAAGTGCGTCGCTATGAAATACTATAGGTTATATGCCTTCTATTTCTAAATCGTGGAACGTTTCAATAGCAACGACACGATCCTAAATTCGGAGGCGAGTATCACTTTTCGGATGCACTATTCCTTCTTTATTGCATCAGTCGATCCCTCACAATGACGAATTAACGCAGCAATTGCGTCTCTACGAAATACAATAGGTTCTAAGACTTGTCCTTCTAAATCGAGAAACGTTTCTATGTCAACGACTGGATCTTCTATTGGGAGGCGAGTATCTCTTTTCGGATGCACTGTTCCTTCATTATTGATTTCGTCGATCCCTCACAATGACGAATTAATACATCAATTGCGTCGCTATGAAATACTATAGTTTCTTTTCCTTCTCTTTCTAAATAGAGGAACGTTTCTATGGCAACGACAGGAACTTATATTGGGAGTCGAGTATCTCCTTTCGGATGCACTATTCCTTATTTAATGCATCCGTCGATCCCACACAATGACGAATTAACACAGAAATTACGTCGCTATGAATTACTATAGGCTCTATGCCTTATCTTTCTAAATAGAGGAACGTTTCTATGGCAACGACAGGAACTTATATTGGGAGGCGAGTATCTCCTTTCGGATGCACTACTCCTTCACTTTTACATCCGTCGATCCTTCACAATGACGAATTAACACAGAAATTGCGTCACTATGAAATACTATAGGTTCTATACCTTCTCTATCTAAATCGAGGAACGTTTCTATATCAACGACAGGATCTTCTATTGCGAGGCTGTGTCTCTTTTCGGATGCACAATTCCTTCCTTATTAAATCCGTTGTTCCCTCACAATGACGAATTAACACAAAAATTTGCGTCGCTATGAAATACTATAGGTTCTAAGATTTCTCTTTCTAAATCGAGGTATGTTTCTATGGCAACGACAGGATCTTCTATTGGGAGACGAGTATCTCTTTTCGGATGCACGATTCCTTCTTTATTGCATCCGTCGATCCCTCACAATGACGAATTAACACAGAAATTACGTCGCTATGAATTACTATAGGCTCTATGCCTTATCTTTCTAAATAGAGGAACGTTTCTATGGCAACGACAGGAACTTATATTGGGAGGCGAGTATCTCCTTTCGGATGCACTACTCCTTCACTTTTACATCCGTCGATCCTTCACAATGACGAATTAACACAGAAATTGCGTCACTATGAAATACTATAGGTTCTATACCTTCTCTATCTAAATCGAGGAACGTTTCTATATCAACGACAGGATCTTCTATTGCGAGGCTGTGTCTCTTTTCGGATGCACAATTCCTTCCTTATTAAATCCGTTGTTCCCTCACAATGACGAATTAACACAAAAATTTGCGTCGCTATGAAATAGTAAAGGTTCTATGCCTTCTCTTTCTAAATCGAGGATCGTTTCTATGGCAACGACAGGATCCTCTATTGGGAGGCGAGTATCTCTTTTCGGATGGACTATTCCTTCTTTATTGCATCTGTCGATCCCTCACAATGACGAATTAACACAGAAATTACGTCGCTATGAATTACTATAGGCTCTATGCCTTATCTTTCTATATCAAGGAACGATTCTGTGGCAACGACAGGATCTTCTATTGGGAGGCCAGTATCTCGTTTCGGATGCACAATCCATTCTTTATTGCATCCATCGATCCCTCACAATGACGAATTAACACAGAAATTGCGTCGCTATGAAGTACTATAAGTTCTGTGCCTTCTGTTTCTAAATCGAGGACAGTTTCTATGGCTACGACAGGATCTTCTATTGGGAGGCGAGCATCTCTTTTCGGATGCACTATTTCTTCTTTATTGCATCCATCGATCCCTCACAATGACGAATTAACACAGACGTGCGTCGCTATGAAATACTATAGGTTCTAAGACTTCTCCTTCTAAATCGAGGAACGTTTCTATGGCAACGACAGGATCTTCTATTGGGAGGTGAATATCTCTTTTCGGATGCACTGTTATTTCATTATTGATTTCGTCGATCCCTCACAATGACGAATTAACACAGCAAATGCGTCGCTATGAAACACTATAGGTTCTAAGATTTCTGATTCTAAATCGAGGGATGTTTCTATGGCAACGACAGGATATTCTATTGGCAGGCGAGTATCTCTTTTCGAATGCACTATTCCTTCATTATTGCATCCGTCGATCCTTCACAATGACGAATTAACACAGAAATTGCGTCGCTATGAAATACTATAGATTCTATGAATTATCTTTCTAAATCGAGGAACGTTTCTATGGAAACGACAGAAACGTCTATTTGGAGGCGAGTATCTCTTTTCGGATGCACTATTCCTTCTTTATTGCATCCGTCGATCCCTCACAATGACGAAATAACACAGCAATTGCGTCTCTATGAAATAGAATAGGTTCTAAGACTTCTCCTTCTATGTCGAGGAACGTTTCTATGGCAACGACAGGATCTTCTATTGCGAGGAGAGTATCTCTTTTCGGATGCACTGTTCTGTCATTATTGATTTCGTCGGTCCCTCACAATGACGAATTAACACAGCAATTGCGTCGCTATGAAATACTATAGGTTGTAAGATTTCTCTTTCGAAATCGAGGAATGTTTCTATGGCAACGACAGGATCTTCTATTGGGAGACGAGTATCTCTTTTCGGATGCACGATTCCTTCTTTATTGCATCCGTCGATCCCTCACAATGACGAATTAACACATCAATTGCGTCGCTATGAAATACTATAGTTTCTTTTCCTTCTCTTTCTAAATTGAGGACGTTTCTATGGCAACGACTGGATCTTATATTGGGAGTCGAGTATCTCCTTTCGGATGCACTATTCCTTATTTATTGCATCCGTCGATCCCACACAATGAAGAATTAACACAGAAATTGTGGCGCTATGATATACTATGGGTTCTAAGACTTCTCTTTCTAAATCGAGGAACGTTTCTATGGCAACGACAGGATCTTCTACTGTGGGGCGAGTTTCTTTCTTCGGATGCGCTATTCCTTCATTATTGCATCCGTCGATATCTTACAATGACGAATTATCACAGAAATCGCGTCGCTATGAAATACTATAGATTCTATGCCTTATCTTTGTAAATCGAGGAACGTTTCAATGGCAACGACAGGATCTTCTACTGTGAGGCGAGTATCTCTTTTCGGATGCGCTAATCCTTCATTATTGCTTCCGTCGCTCCCTCACAATGACGAATTAACACAGAAATTGCGTCGCTATGAAATACTATAGGTTCTATGAATTCTCTTTATAATTCGAGTAACGTTGCTATGGCAACGACAGGATCTTATATTGGGATTCGAGTATCTCTTTTCGGATGCACTATTCCTTCTTTATTGCATCCGTCGATCCCTCACAATGACGAATTAACACAGAAATGTGCGTCGCTATGAAATACTATAGGCTCTATGCCTTCTCTTTCTAAATAGACGAACGTTTCTATGGCAACGACAGGAACTTATGTTGGGAGGCGAGTATCTCCTTTCGGATGCACTACTCCTTCACTTTTACATATTTCGATCCCTCACAATGACGAATTAACACAGAAATTGCGTCGCTATGAATTACTATAGGCTCTATGCCTTATCTTTCTAAATCGAGGAACGTTTCTATGGCAAGGACAGGATCTTCTATTGGGAGGCCAGTATCTCTTTTCAGATGCACTATTCCTTCTTTATTGCATCCGTCGATCCTTCACATTGACGAATTAACACAGACGTGCGTCGCTATGAAATACTATAGGTTATATGCCTTCTCTTTCTAAATCGTGGAACGTTTCAATGGCAACGACACGATCCTAAATTCGGAGGCGAGTATCTCTTTTCGGACGCACTATTCCTTCTTTATTGCATCAGTCGATCCCTCACAATGACGAATTAACGCAGCAATTGCGTCTCTATGAAATACTATAGGTTCTAAGACTTGTCCTTCTAAATCGAGAAACGTTTCTATGTCAACGACTGGATCTTCTATTGGGAGGCGAGTATCTCTTTTCGGATGCACTGTTCCTTCATTATTGATTTCGTCGATCCCTCACAATGACGAATTAACACAGCAATTGCGCCGCTATAAAATACTATAGGTTCTAAGATTTCTCTTTCTAAATCGAGGAAAGTTTCTACGGCAACGAGAGGAACTTCTATTGGGAGGCGAGTATCTCGTTTCGGATGCACTATTCCTTCATTATTGCATCCGTCGATCCCTCACAATGACGAATTAACACAGAAATTGCGTCGTTATAAAATACAATAGCTTCTACGCCTTCTCTCTCTATATCGAGGAACGTTTCTATGGCAACGACAGGATCATATATTGGGATTCGAGTATCTCTTTTCGGATGCACTATTCCTTCTTTATTGCATCCGTCGATCCCTCACAATGACGAATTAACACAGAAATGTGCGTCGCTATGAAATACTATCGGCCCTATGCCTTCTCTTTCTAAATAGAGGAACGTTTCTATGGCAACGACAGGAACTTTTATTAGGAGGCGAGTATCTCCTTTCGGATGCACTACTCCTTCACTTCTACATCCGTCGATCCCTCACAATGACGAATTAACACAGAAATTGCGTCGCTATGAATTACTATAGGCTCTATGCCTTATCTTTCTAAATCGAGGAACGTTTCTATGGCAAGGACAGGATCTTCTATTGGGAGGCCAGTATCTCTTTTCGGATGCACTATTCCTTCTTTATTGCATCCGTCGATCCTTCACATTGACGAATTAACACAGACGTGCGTCGCTATGAAATACTATAGGTTATATGCCTTCTCTTTCTAAATCGTGGAACGTTTCAATGGCAACGACACGATCCTAAATTCGGAGGCTAGTATCTCTTTTCTGACGCAGTATTCCTTCTTTATTGCATCAGTCGATCCCTCACAATGACGAATTAACGCAGCAATTGCGTCTCTATAAAATACAATAGGTTCTAAGACTTATCCTTCTAAATCGAGAAACGTTTCTATGTCAACGACTGGATCTTCTATTGGGAGGCGAGTATCTCTTTTCGGATGCACTGTTCCTTCATTATTGATTTCGTCGATCCCTCACAATGACGAATTAACACAGCAATTGCGCCGCTATGAAATACTATAGGTTCTAAGATTTCTCTTTCTAAATCGAGGAATGTTTCTACGGCAACGACAGGAACTTCTATTGGGAGGCGAGTATCTCTTTTCGGATGCACTATTCCTTCTTTATTGCATCCGTCGATCCCTCACAATGACGACTTAACACAGAAATTGCGTCGCTATGAAATACTATATATTCTATGCCTTATCTTTCTAAATCGAGGAACGTTTCTATGGCAACGACAGGATCTTCTATTGGGAGGCGAGTATCTCTTTTCGGATGCACTATTCCTTGTTTACTGCATCCGTCGATCCCTCACAATGACGACTTAACACAGAAATTGCGTCGCTATGAAATACTATATATACTATGCCTTATCTTTCTAAATCGAGGAACGTTTCTATGGCAACGACAAGATATTATATTGGGAGGCGAGTATCTCTTTTCGGATGCACTATTCCTTCTTTATTGCATTCGTCGATCCCTCACAATGACGAATTAACACATAAATTGCGTCGCTATGAAATACTATTGTTTCTTTTCCTTCTCTTTCTAAATCGAGGACGTTTCTAAGGCAACGACAGGATCTTATATTGGGAGGCGAGTATCTCCTTTCGGATGCACTATTCCTTATTTATTGCATCCGTCGATCCCACACAATGACGAATTAACACAGAAATTGCGTCGCTATGAAATACTATGGGTTCTAAGACTTCTCTTTCTAAATCGAGGAATGTTTCAATGGGAACGACAGGATCTTCCACTGTGAGGCGAGTATCTCTTTTCGGATGCGCTATTCCTTCATTATTGCATTCGTCGATCCCTCACAACGACGAATTAACACAGAAATTGCGTCGCTATGAATTAGTATAGGTTCTATGCCTTATCTTTCTAAATCGAGGTTCGTTTCTATGGCAACGACAGGATCTTCTATTGGGAGGCGAGTATCTCTTTTCGGATGGACTATTCCTTCTTTATTGCATCCGTCGATCCCTCACAATGACGAATTAACACAGAAATTACGTCGCTATGAATTACTATAGGCTCTATGCCTTATCTTTCTATATCAAGGAACGTTTCTGTGGCAACGACAGGATCTTCTATTTGGAGGCCAGTATCTCGTTTCGGATGCACAATACCTTCTTTCTTGCATCCGTCGATCCCTCACAATGACGATTTAACACAGAAATTGCGTCGCTATGAAGTACTATAAGTTCTGTGCCTTCTGTTTCTAAATCCAGGACAGTTTCTATGGCTACGACAGGATCTTCTATTGGGAGGCGAGCATCTCTTTTCGGATGCACTATTCCTTCTTTATTGCATCCGTCGATCCCTCACAATGACGAATTAACACAGACATGCGTCGCTATGAAATACAATAGGTTCTAAGATTTCTCATTCTAAATCGAGGGATGTTTCTATGGCAACGACAGGATCTTCAATTGGCAGGCGAGTATCTCTTTTCGAATGCACTATTCCTTCATTATTGCATCCGTCGATACCTCACAATGACGAATTAACACAGAAATTGCGTCGCTATGAAATACTATAGATTCTATGAAGTATCTTTCTAAATCGAGGAACGTTTCTATCGCAACGACAGAATCGTCTATTGGGTGGCGAGTATCTCTTTTCGGATGCACTATTCCTTCTTTATTGCATCCATTCGATCCCTCACAATGACGAAATAACACAGCAATTGCGTCGCTATGCCTTCTCTTTCTAAATAGAGGAACGTTTCTATGGCAACGACAGGAACTTTTATTAGGAGGCGAGTATCTCCTTTCGGATGCACTACTCCTTCACTTCTACATCCGTCGATCCCTCACAATGACGAATTAACACAGAAATTGCGTCGCTATGAATTACTATAGGCTCTATGCCTTATCTTTCTAAATCGAGGAACGTTTCTATGGCAAGGACAGGATCTTCTATTGGGAGGCCAGTATCTCTTTTCGGATGCACTATTCCTTCTTTATTGCATCCGTCGATCCTTCACATTGACGAATTAACACAGACGTGCGTCGCTATGAAATACTATAGGTTATATGCCTTCTCTTTCTAAATCGTGGAACGTTTCAATGGCAACGACACGATCCTAAATTCGGAGGCTAGTATCTCTTTTCTGACGCAGTATTCCTTCTTTATTGCATCAGTCGATCCCTCACAATGACGAATTAACGCAGCAATTGCGTCTCTATAAAATACAATAGGTTCTAAGACTTATCCTTCTAAATCGAGAAACGTTTCTATGTCAACGACTGGATCTTCTATTGGGAGGCGAGTATCTCTTTTCGGATGCACTGTTCCTTCATTATTGATTTCGTCGATCCCTCACAATGACGAATTAACACAGCAATTGCGCCGCTATGAAATACTATAGGTTCTAAGATTTCTCTTTCTAAATCGAGGAATGTTTCTACGGCAACGACAGGAACTTCTATTGGGAGGCGAGTATCTCTTTTCGGATGCACTATTCCTTCTTTATTGCATCCGTCGATCCCTCACAATGACGACTTAACACAGAAATTGCGTCGCTATGAAATACTATATATTCTATGCCTTATCTTTCTAAATCGAGGAACGTTTCTATGGCAACGACAGGATCTTCTATTGGGAGGCGAGTATCTCTTTTCGGATGCACTATTCCTTGTTTACTGCATCCGTCGATCCCTCACAATGACGACTTAACACAGAAATTGCGTCGCTATGAAATACTATATATACTATGCCTTATCTTTCTAAATCGAGGAACGTTTCTATGGCAACGACAAGATATTATATTGGGAGGCGAGTATCTCTTTTCGGATGCACTATTCCTTCTTTATTGCATTCGTCGATCCCTCACAATGACGAATTAACACATAAATTGCGTCGCTATGAAATACTATTGTTTCTTTTCCTTCTCTTTCTAAATCGAGGACGTTTCTAAGGCAACGACAGGATCTTATATTGGGAGGCGAGTATCTCCTTTCGGATGCACTATTCCTTATTTATTGCATCCGTCGATCCCACACAATGACGAATTAACACAGAAATTGCGTCGCTATGAAATACTATGGGTTCTAAGACTTCTCTTTCTAAATCGAGGAATGTTTCAATGGGAACGACAGGATCTTCCACTGTGAGGCGAGTATCTCTTTTCGGATGCGCTATTCCTTCATTATTGCATTCGTCGATCCCTCACAACGACGAATTAACACAGAAATTGCGTCGCTATGAATTAGTATAGGTTCTATGCCTTATCTTTCTAAATCGAGGTTCGTTTCTATGGCAACGACAGGATCTTCTATTGGGAGGCGAGTATCTCTTTTCGGATGGACTATTCCTTCTTTATTGCATCCGTCGATCCCTCACAATGACGAATTAACACAGAAATTACGTCGCTATGAATTACTATAGGCTCTATGCCTTATCTTTCTATATCAAGGAACGTTTCTGTGGCAACGACAGGATCTTCTATTTGGAGGCCAGTATCTCGTTTCGGATGCACAATACCTTCTTTCTTGCATCCGTCGATCCCTCACAATGACGATTTAACACAGAAATTGCGTCGCTATGAAGTACTATAAGTTCTGTGCCTTCTGTTTCTAAATCCAGGACAGTTTCTATGGCTACGACAGGATCTTCTATTGGGAGGCGAGCATCTCTTTTCGGATGCACTATTCCTTCTTTATTGCATCCGTCGATCCCTCACAATGACGAATTAACACAGACATGCGTCGCTATGAAATACAATAGGTTCTAAGATTTCTCATTCTAAATCGAGGGATGTTTCTATGGCAACGACAGGATCTTCAATTGGCAGGCGAGTATCTCTTTTCGAATGCACTATTCCTTCATTATTGCATCCGTCGATACCTCTCAATGACGAATTAACACAGAAATTGCGTCGCTATGAAATACTATAGATTCTATGAAGTATCTTTCTAAATCGAGGAACGTTTCTATCGCAACGACAGAATCGTCTATTGGGTGGCGAGTATCTCTTTTCGGATGCACTATTCCTTCTTTATTGCATCCATTCGATCCCTCACAATGACGAAATAACACAGCAATTGCGTCGCTATGAAATACTATAGGTTCTAAGATTTCTCTTTCGAAATCGAGGAATGTTTCTATGGCAACGACAGGATCTTCTATTGGGAGACGAGTATCTCTTTTCGGATGCACGATTCCTTCTTTATTGCATTCGTCCGTCCCTCACAATGAAGAATTAACGCAGAAATCGCGTCGCTATGAAATATTATGGGTTATATACCTTCTCTTTCTAAATCGAGGAACGTTTCTATGGCATCGACAGGATCTTCTATTGCGAGGCTGTGTCTCTTTTCGGATGCACTATTCCTTCCTTATTAAATCCGTCGATCCCTCACAATGACGAATTAACACAAAAATTTGCGTCGCTATGAAATACTATAGGTTCTATGCCTTCTCTTTCTAAATCGAGGAAGGTTTCTATGGCAACGACAGTATTTTATATTGGGAGGCGAGTATCGCTTCTCGGATGCACTATTCATTCTTTATTGCATCCGTCGATCCCTCACAATGACGAATTATCACACACGTGCGTCGCTACGAATTACTATAGGTTATCAGCCTTCTCTTTCTAAATCGAGGAACGTTTCTATGGCAACGAATGGATGTTAAATTCCGAGGCGAGTATCTCCTTTTCCGATGCACTATTCCTTCTTTATTGCATTCGTCGATCCCTCACAATGAAGAATTAACACAGAAATTGCGTCGCTATGAAATACTATAGGTTCTATGTATTATCTTTCTAAATCGAGGAACGTTTCTATGGCAACGACAGGAACTTATATTGGGAGGCGAGTATCTCTTTTCGGATGCACTATTATTTCTTTATTGCATCCGTCGATCCCTCACAATGACGAATTAACACAGCAATTGCGTCTCTATGAATTACAATAGGTTCTAAGACTTCTCCTTCTATGTCGAGGAACGTTTCTATGGCAACGAAAGGATGTTCTATTGCGAGGCGAGTATCTCTTTTTGGATGCACTGTTCCTTCATTATGGATTTCGTCGATCCCTCACAATGACGAATTAACACAGCAATTGCGTCGCTGTGAAATACTATAGGTTCTAAGATTTCCCTTTCTAAATCGAGGAATGTTTATATTGCAACTTCAGGATCTTCTATTGGGAGGCGAGTATCTCTTTTCGGATGCACTATTCCTTCATAATTGCATCCGTCGATCCCTCACAATGACGAATTAACACCGAAATTGCGTCGCAATGAAATACTATATATTTTATGCCTTATCTTTCTAACTCGAGGAACGTTTCTATGGCAACGACAGGATCTTCTGTTGGGAGGCGAGTATCTCTTTTCGGATTAACTATTTCTTCTTTATTGCATCCGTCGATCCCTCACAATGACGAATTAAGGCAAAAATTACGTCTCTATGAAATACTATAGGTTCTATGCCTTCTCTTTCTAAATCGAGGAACGTTTCTACGGCAACGACAGGAACTTATATTGGGAGGCGATTATCTCCTATCGGATGCACTACTCCTTCTTTATTGCATCCTTCGATCCCTCAAAATGACGATATAACACAGAAATTGCGTCGCTATGAAATACTATAGGTTCTATGTTATATCTTTCTAAATCGCGGAACTTTTCTATGGCAACGACAGGATATTATATTGGGAGGCGAGTATCTCTTTTCGGATGCACTATTCCTTCTTTATTGCATCCATCGATCCCTCACAATGACGAATTAACACATCAATTGCGTCGCTATGATATACTATAGTTTCTTTTCCTTCTCTTTCTAAATCTAGGACGTTTCTACGGCAACGACTGGATCTTATATTGGGAGCCGAGTATCTCCTTTCGGATGCACTATTCCTTATTTAATGCATCCGTCGATCCTTCACAATGACGACTTAACACAGAAATTGCGTCGCTATGAAATACTATAGGTTCTATGACTTATCTTTCTAAATCGAGGAACGTTTCTATGGCAACGACAGGATCTTATATTGGGAGGAGAGCTTCTCTTTTCGGATGCACTATTCCTTCATTATTGCATCCGTCGATCCCTCACAATGACGAATGAACACAGAAATTGCGTCGCTATGAGATACTATGGGTTCTATACCTTATCTTTCGAAATTGAGGAACGTTTCTATGGCAACGACAGGATCTTATATTGGGAGGCGAGTATCTCTTTTCGGATGCACTATTCCTTCTTTATTGCATCAGTCGATCCCTCACAATGACGAATTAACGCAGCAATTGCGTCTCTATGAAATACAATAGGTTCTAGGAGTTGTCCTTTTAAATCGAGAAACGTTTCTATGTCAACGACTGGATCTTCTATTGGGAGGCGAGTATCTCTTTTCGGATGCACTGTTCCTTCATTATTGATTTCGTCGATCCCTCACAATGACGAATTAACATAGCAATTGCGCCGCTATGAAATACTATAGGTTCTAAGATTTCTCTTTCTAAATCGAGGAATGTTTCTACGGCAACGACAGGATCTTCTATTGGGAGGCGAGTATCTCTTTTCGGATGCACTATTCCTTCATTATTGCATCCGTCGATCCCTCACAATGACGAATTAACACAGAAATTGCGTCGTTATGAAATACAATAGCTTCTACGCCTTCTCTTTCTATATTGAGGAACGTTTCTATGGCAAGGACAGGTTCTTCTATTGGGAGGCCATTATCTATTTTCGGATGCACAATCCCTTCTTTATTGCATCCGTCGATCCCTCACAATGACGAATTAACACAGAAATTGCGTCGCTATGAAATACTATAGGTTCTATATCTTCTCTCTCTAAATCGAGGAACGTTTCTATGGCAACGACAGGATCTTCTATTGCGAGGCTGTGTCTCTTTTCGGATGCACTATTCCTTCCTTATTAAATCCGTTGTTCCCTCACAATGACGAATTAACACATCAATTGCGTCGCTATAAAATATAATAGTTTCTCTTCCTTCTCTTTCTAAATCGAGGACGTTTCTAAGGCAACAACAGGATCTTATATTGGGAGGCGAGTATCTCCTTTCGGATGCACTATTCCTTATTTATTGCATCCGTCGGTCCCACACAATGACGAATTAACACAGAAATTGCGTCGCTATGAAATACTATGGGTTCTAAGACTTCTCTTTCTAAATCGAGGAACGTTTCTAAGGGAACGACAGGATCTTCTACTGTGAGGTGAGTATCTCTTTTCGGATGCGCTATTCCTTCATTATTGCATCCGTCGATCCCTCACAATGACGAATTAACACAGAAATTGCGTCGCTATGAAATACTATAGATTCTATGAATTATCTTTCTAAATCGAGTAACGATTCTATGGCAACGACAGGATCTTCTATTGGGAGGCGAGTATCTCTTTTCGGATGGACTATTCCTTCTCTATTGCATCCGTCGATCCCTCACAATGACGAATTAACACAGAAATTACGTCGCTATGAATTACTATAGGCTCTATGCCTTATCTTTCTATATCAAGGAACGTTTCTGTGGCAACGACAGGATCTTCTATTGGGAGGCCAGTATCTCGTTTCGGATGCACAATCCCATCTTTATTGCATCTGTCGATCCCTCACAATGACGAATTAACACAGAAATTGCGTCGCTATGAAGTACTATAAGTTCTGTGCCTTCTGTTTCTAAATCGAGGACAGTTTCTATGGCTACGACAGGATCTTCTATTGGGAGGCGACCATCTCTTTTCGGATGCACTATTCCTTCTTCATTGCATCCGTCGATCCCTCACAAGGACGAATTAACACAGACGTGCGTCGCTATGAAATACTATAGGTTCTAAGACTTCTCCTTCTAAATCGAGGAACGTTTCTATGGCAACGACAGGATCTTCTATTGGGAGGTGAGTATCTCTTTTCGGATGCACTATTCCTTCATTATTGCATCCGTCGATCCCTCACAATGACGAATTAACACAGAAATTGCGTCGCTATGAAATACTATAGATTGTATGGATTATCTTTCTAAATCGAGGAACGTTTCTATGGCAAAGACAGAATCGTCTATTGGGAGGCGAGTATCTCTTTTCGGATGCACTATTCCTTCTTTATTGCATCAGTCGATCCCTCACAATGACGAATTAACGCAGCAATTGCGTCTCTATGAAATACAATAGGTTCTAGGAGTTGTCCTTTTAAATCGAGAAACGTTTCTATGTCAACGACTGGATCTTCTATTGGGAGGCGAGTATCTCTTTTCGGATGCACTGTTCCTTCATTATTGATTTCGTCGATCCCTCACAATGACGAATTAACATAGCAATTGCGCCGCTATGAAATACTATAGGTTCTAAGATTTCTCTTTCTAAATCGAGGAATGTTTCTACGGCAACGACAGGATCTTCTATTGGGAGGCGAGTATCTCTTTTCGGATGCACTATTCCTTCATTATTGCATCCGTCGATCCCTCACAATGACGAATTAACACAGAAATTGCGTCGTTATGAAATACAATAGCTTCTACGCCTTCTCTTTCCATATAGAGGAACGTTTCTATGGCAACGACAGGTTCTTCTATTGGGAGGCCATTATCTATTTTCGGATGCACAATCCTTTCTTTATTGCATCCGTCGATCCCTCACAATGACGAATTAACACAGAAATTGCGTCGCTATGAAATACTATAGGTTCTATATCTTCTCTCTCTAAATCGAGGAACGTTTCTATGGCAACGACAGGATCTTCTATTGCGAGGCTGTGTCTCTTTTCGGATGCACTATTCCTTCCTTATTAAATCCGTTGTTCCCTCACGATGACGAATTAACACATCAATTGCGCCGCTATGAAATATAATAGTTTCTCTTCCTTCTCTTTCTAAATCGAGGACGTTTCTAAGGCAACAACAGGATCTTATATTGGGAGGCGAGTATCTCCTTTCGGATGCACTATTCCTTATTTATTGCATCCGTCGATCCCACACAATGACGAATTAACACAGAAATTGCGTCGCTATGAAATACTATGGGTTCTAAGACTTCTCTTTCTAAATCGAGGAACGTTTCTATGGGAACGACAGGATCTTCTACTGTGAGGTGAGTATCTCTTTTCGGATGCGCTATTCCTTCATTATTGCATCCGTCGATCCCTCACAATGACGAATTAACACAGAAATTGCGTCGCTATGAAATACTATAGATTCTATGAATTATCTTTCTAAATCGAGGAACGATTCTATGGCAACGACAGGATCTTCTATTGGGAGGCGTGTATCTCTTTTCGGATGGACTATTCCTTCTCTATTGCATCCGTCGATCCCTCACAATGACGAATTAACACAGAAATTACGTCGCTATGAATTACTATAGGCTCTATGCCTTATCTTTCTATATCAAGGAACGTTTCTGTGGCAACGACAGGATCTTCTATTGGGAGGCCAGTATCTCGTTTCGGATGCACAATCCCATCTTTATTGCATCTGTCGATCCCTCACAATGACGAATTAACACAGAAATTGCGTCGCTATGAAGTACTATAAGTTCTGTGCCTTCTGTTTCTAAATCGAGGACAGTTTCTATGGCTACGACAGGATCTTCTATTGGGAGGCGACCATCTCTTTTCGGATGCACTATTCCTTCTTCATTGCATCCGTCGATCCCTCACAAGGACGAATTAACACAGACGTGCGTCGCTATGAAATACTATAGGTTCTAAGACTTCTCCTTCTAAATCGAGGAACGTTTCTATGGCAACGACAGGATCTTCTATTGGGAGGTGAGTATCTCTTTTCGGATGCACTGTTATTTCATTATTGATTTCGTCGATCCCTCACAATGACGAATTAACACAGCAAATTCGTCGCTATGAAACACTATAGGTTCTAAGATTTCTCATTCTACATCGAGGGATGTTTCTATGGCAACGACAGGATCTTCTATTGAGAGGCGAGTATCTCTTTTCGAATGCACTATTCCTTCATTATTGCATCCGTCGATCCCTCACAATGACGAATTAACACAGAAATTGCGGCGCTATGAAATACTATAGATTGTATGGATTATCTTTCTAAATCGAGGAACGTTTCTATGGCAACGACAGAATCGTCTATTGGGAGGCGAGTATCTCTTTTCGGATGCACTATTCCTTCTTTATTGCATCCGTCGATCCCTCACAATGACGAAATAACACAGCAATTGGGTCTCTATGAAATAGAATAGGTGCTAAGAGTTCTCCTTCTATGTCGAGGAACGTTTCTTTGGCAACGACAGGATCTTCTATTGCGAGGCGAGTATCTGTTTTCGGATGCACTGTTCTGTCATTATTGATTTCGACGATCCCTCACAATGACGAATTAACACAGCAATTGCGTCGCTATGAAATACTATAGGTTCTAAGATTTCTCTTTCGAAATCGAGGAATGTTTCTATGGCAACGACAGGATCTTCTATTGGGAGACGAGTATCTCTTTTCGGATGCACGATTCCTTCTTTATTGCATTCGTCGATCCCTCACAATGAAGAATTAACGCAGAAATTGCGTCGCTATGAAATACTATAGGTTCTATACCTTCTCTTTCTAAATCGAGGAACGTTTTTATGGCATTAACAGGATCTTCTATTGCGAGGCTGTGTCTCTTTTCGAATGCACTATTCCTTCCTTATTAAATCCGTCGATGCCTCACAATGACGAATTAACACAAAAATTTGCGTCGCTATGAAATACTATAGGTTCTATGCCTTCTCTTTCTAAATCGATGAACGTTTCTGTGGCAACGGTAGTATCTTATACTGGGAGGCGAGTATCTCACTTCGGATGCACTATTCATTCTTTATTGAATCCGTCGATCCCTCACAATGACGAATTAACACAAACGTGCGTCGCTATGAAATACTATAGGTTATATGCCTTCTCTTTCTAAATCGAGGAACGTTTCTATGGCAACGACAGGATCTTAAATTCTGAGGCGAGTATTTCTTTTCGGATGCACTATTCCTTCTTTATTGCATCCGTCAATCCCTCACAATGAGGAATTAACACAGACATTGCGTCGCTATGAAATACTATAGGTTCAATGTATTATCTTTCTAATTCGAGGAACGTTTCTATTGGAACGACAGGATCTTATATTGGGAGGCGAGTATCTCCTTTCGGATGCACTATTCCTTCTTTATTGCATCTGTCGATCCCTCACAATGACGAATTAAGACAGAAATTGCGTCGCTAAGAAATACTATAGGATCTATGACTTATCTTTCTAAATCGAGGAACGTTACTATGGCAACGACAGTATCTTATACTGGGTGGCGAGTATCTCTTTTCGGATGCACTTTTTATTCTTTATTGCATCCTTCGATCCCTCACAAATACGAATTAACACAGCAATTGCGTCGCTATGAAATACTATAGGTTCTATGCCTTCTCTTTTAAAATCGAGGAACGTTTCTATGGCAACGACAGGATCTTAAATTCGGAAGCGAGTATCTCTTTTCGGATGCACTATTTCTTCTTTATTGCATTCGTCGATCCCACACAATGACGAATTAACACAGACATTGCGTCGCTATGAAATACCTTAGGATCTATGTCATATCTTTCTAAATCGAGGAACGTTTCTATGGAACGAAAGGATCTTATATTGGGAGGCGAGTATCTATTTTCGAATGCACTATTTCTTCTTTATTGCATCCGTCAATCCCTCACAATGCCAATTTTACACCGCTAATGCGTCTCTATGAAATAACAGGTTCTAAGACTTCTCCTTCTAAATCGAGGAACGTTTCTATGGCAACGACAGGATCTTCTATTTGGAGGCGAGTATCTCTTTTCGGATGCACTGTTCCTTCATTATAGATTTCGTCGATCCCTCACAATGACGAATTAAGACAGACATTGCGTCGCTATGAAATAATATAGGTTCTATGGCTTCTCTTTCAAAATCGAGGAACGTTTCTATGGCAACGACAGTAACTTCTACTGGGAGGCGAGTATCTCACTTCAGATACACTATTCATTCTTTATTGCATCCGTCGATCCCTCACAATGACGAATTAACACAGACGTGCGTCGCTAATAAATACTATTGGTTCCATGCCTTCTCTTCCTAAATCGAGGGACGTTTCTATGGCAACGACAGGATCTTATATTGGGAGGCGAGTATCTCCTTTCGGATGCACTATTCCTTCTTTATTGCATCTGTCGATCCCTCACAATGACGAATTAAGACAGAAATTGCGTCGCTAAGAAATACTATAGGATCTATGACTTATCTTTCAAAATCGAGGAACGTTACTATGGCAACGACAGTATCTTATACTGGGTGGCGAGTATCTCTTTTCGGATGCACTTTTTATTCTTTATTGCATCCTTCGATCCCTCACAAATACGAATTAACACAGCAATTGCGTCGCTATGAAATACTATAGGTTCTATGCCTTCTCTTTTAAAATCGAGGAACGTTTCTATGGCAACGACAGGATCTTAAATTCGGAAGCGAGTATCTCTTTTCGGATGCACTATTTCTTCTTTATTGCATTCGTCGATCCCTCACAATGACGAATTAACACAGAAATTGCGTCGCTATGAAATACTATAGGATCTATGACATGTCTTTCTAAATCGAGGAACGTTTCTATGGCAACGAAAGGATCTTCTATTGGGAGGCGAGTATCTCTTTTCGGATGCACTGTTCCTTCATTATTGATTTCGTCGATCCCTCACAATGACGAATTAACATATCAAATGCGTCGGAATGAAAACTATAGATTCTAAGATTTCTCAATCTAAATCGAGGAATGTTTCTATGGCAACGACAGGATCTTCTATTGGGAGGCGAGTATCTCTTTTCGGATGCACTATTCCTTCATTATTGCATCCGTCGATCCCTTACAATGACGAATTAACACAGAAATTGCGTCGCTATGATATACTATAGATTCTATGCCTTATCTTTCTAAATCGAAGAACGTTTCTATGGCAACCGCAGGATCGTCTATTGGGAGGCGAGTATCTCTTTTCGGATGCACTATTCCATCTTTATTGCATCCGTCGATCCCTCACAATGACGAAATAACACAGCAATTGCGCGTCTATGAAATACAATAGGTTCTAAGACTTCTCCTTCTATGTCGAGGAACGTTTCTATGGCAACGACAGGATCTTCTATTGCGAGGCGAGTATCTCTTTTCGGATGTACTGTTCCTTCATTATTGATTTCGTCGATCCCTCACAATGACGAATTAACACAGCAATTGCGTCGCTATGAAATGCTATAGGTTCTAAGATTTCTCTTTCTAAATCGAGAAATGTTTCTATGGCAACGACAAGATCTTCTATTGGGAGGCGAGTATCGGTTTTCGGATGCACTATTACTTCATTATTGCATCCGACGATCCCTCACATTGACGAATTAACACAGAATTTGCGTCGCTATGAAAAACTATATACTCTATGCCTTATATTTCTAAATCGAGGAACGTTTCTATGGCAACGACAGGATCTTCTATTGGGAGACGAGTATCTCTTTTCGGATGCACGATTCCTTCTTTATTGCATCCGTCGATCCCTCACAATGAAGAATTAACGCAGAAATTGCGTCGCTATGAAATACTATAGGTTCTATACCTTCTCTTTCTAAATCGAGGAACGTTTCTATGGCAACGAGAGGATCTTCTATTGCGAGGCTGTGTCTCTTTTCGGATGCACTATTCCTTCCTTATTAAATCCGTCGATCCCTCACAATGACGAATTAACACAAAAATTTGTGTCGCTATGAAATACTATAGGTTCTATGCCTTCTCTTTCCAAATCGAGGAACGTTTCTATGGCAACGTCAGTATCTTATAATGGGACACGAGTATCTCTCTTCGGATGCACTATTCCTTCTTTATTGCACCCGTCGATCCCCCACAATGACGAATTAACAAATCAATTGCGTCGCTATGTAATACTATAGGTTCTATTCCTTCTTTTTGTAAATCGAGGACGCTTCTATGGAAACGACAGGATCTTCTATTGGGAGGCGAGTATCCCTTTTCGGATGCACTATTCCTTCTTTATTGCATCCGTCGATTTACAATGACGAATTAACACAAAAATTGCGTCGCTATGAATTACTATAGGCTGTATGCCTTGTATTTCTAAATCGAGGAACATTTCTATGGCAACGAAAAGATCTTCAATTGGAAGGCCAGTATCTCTTTTCGGATGCACAATCCCTTCTTTATGGCATGCGTCGATACCTCACAATGAAGAATTAACACAGAAATTGCGTCGCTATGAAATACTATAAGTTGTGTGCCTTCTGTTTCTAAATCGAGGATAGTTTCTATGGCAACGACAGGATCTTCTATTTTGGGGCGAGCATCTCATTTCGGATGCACTATTCCTTCTTTCTTGCATCCGTCGATCCCTCACAATGACAAATTAAAACAGCAATTGTGTCTCTATGAAATACAATACGTTCTAAGACTTCCCCTTCTAAATCGAGGTACGTTTCTATGGCAACGACAGGATCTTCTATTGCGAGGCTGTGTCTCATTTAGGATGCACTATTATTTGCTTATTAAATCTGCCGATCCCTCACAATGACGAATTAACACAAAAATTTGCGTCGCTATGAAATACTATAGGTTCTATGCCTTCTCTTTCTAAATCGAGGAACGTTTCTATGGCAAAGACAGTATCTTATACTGGGAGGCGAGTATATGTCTTCGGATGCACTATTCATTCCTTATTGCATCCGTCAATCCTTCACAATGACGAATTAACACAGACGTGCGTCGCTATGAAATACTATAGTTTCTATGCCTTATCTTTCTAAATTGAGGAACGTTTGTATGGCAACGACAGGAACTTCTATTGGGAGGCGAGTATCTCTTTTCGGATGCACTATTCCTTCTTTATTGCATCCGTCGATCCCTCACAATGACGAATTATCACAGAAATTGCGTCGCTATGAAATACTATAGGTTCTATGACTTATCTTTCTAAAACAAAGAACGTTTCTATGGCAACGACAGGATCTTATATTGGGAGGCGAGTATCTCATTTCGGATGCACTATTCCTTCATTATTGCATCCGTCGATCCCTCACAATGACGAATTAACACAGCAATTGCGTCTCTATGAAATACAATAGGTTCTAAGACTTCTCCTTTTAAAACGAAAAACGTTTCTATGGCAACGACAGGATCTTCTATTGGGAGGCGAGTATCACTTTTCGGATGCACTATTCCTTCATAATTGCATCCGTCGATCCCTCTTAATGACGAATTAACACAGAAATTGCGTCGCTATGAAATACTATAGGTTCAATGACTTATCTTTCTAAATCAAAGAACGTTTCTATGGCAACGACAGGATCTTATATTGGGTGGCGAGTATCTCTATTCGGATGCACTATTCCTTCATTATTGCATCCGTCGATCCCTCACAATGACGAATTAACACAGACATTGCGTCGCTATGAAATACTATAGTTTCTATGCCTTCTCTTTCTAAATCGAGGAACGTTTCTATGGCAACGATAGTATATTGTATTGGGAGGCGAGTATCTCTTTTCGGATGCACTATTCCTTATTTAGTGCATCCGTCGATCCCTCACAATGACGAATTAACACATCAATTCGTCGCTATAAAATACTATAGTTTCTAAGACTTCTCTTTCTAAATCGAGGAACGTTTCTATGGCAACGACAGGATCTTCTACTGGGAGACGAGTATCTCTTTTCGGATGCGCTATTCCTTCATTATTGCATCCGTCAATCCCTCACAATGACGCATTAACACAGAAAGTGCGTCGCTATGAATTACTATAAGTTCTATGCCTTATCTTTCTAAATGGAGGATCGTTTCTATGGCAACGACAGGATCTTCTATTGGGAGGCGAGTATTTCTTTTCTGATGGACTATTCCTTCTTTATTGCATCCGTCGATCCCTCACAATGACGAATTAACACAGAAATTACGTCGCTATGAATTACTATAGGCTCTATGCCATATCTTTCTATATCAAGGAACGTTTCTATGGCAACGACAGGATCTTCTATTGGGAGGCCAGTATCTCTTTTCGGATGCACAATCCCTTCTTTATTGCATCCGTCGATCCCCCACAATGACGAATTAACACAGAAATTGCCTCGCTATGAAGTACTATAAGTTCTGTGTCTTCTGCTTCTAAATCGAGGACAGTTTCTATGGCTACGACAAGATCTTCTATTGGGAGGCGAGCATCTCTTTTTGGATGCACTATTCCTTCTTTATTGCATCCGTCGATCCCTCACATTGACGAATTAACACAGACGTGCGTCGCTTAAAATACTATAGGTTCTAAGATTTCTCTTTCTAATTCGAGGAATGTTTCTACGGCAACGACAGTATCTTCTGTTGGGAGGCGGGTATCTCTCTTCGGATGCACTATTCCTTCATTATTGCATTCGTCAATCCCTCACAATGACGAGTTAACACAGAAATTGCGTCGCTATGAAATACTATAGGTACTACGCCTTCTCTTTCTATATCGAGGAACGTTTCTATGGCAACGACAGGTTCTTCTATTGGGAGGCCATTATCTCTTTTCGGATGCACAATCACTCCTTCATTGCATCCGTCGATCCCTCACAATGACGAATTAACACAGAACTTGCGTCGCTATGAAATACTATAGGTTCTATACCTTCTCTTTCTAAATCGAGGAACGTTTCTATGGCAACGAAAGTATCTTATAATGGGAGGCGATTATATCTTTTCGGATGCACTATTCATTCTTTATTGCATCCGTCGATCCCTCACAATGCCGAATTAACACAGAAATTGCGTCGCTATGAAATACTATAGGTTCGATGACTTATCTTTCTAAATCGAGGAACGTTTCTATGGCAACGACAGGATCTTCTACTGTGAGGCGTGTATCTCTTTTCGGATGCGCTATTCCTTCATTATTGCATCCGTCGATCCCACACAATGACGAATTAACAATGAAAATGCATCGCTATGAAAGACTATAGGTTCTATGCCATATCTTTCTAAATCGAGGATCGTTCCTATGGCAACGACAGGATCTTCTATTGGGAGGCGAGTATCTCTTTTCGGATGCACAATTCCTTCATTATTGCATCCGTCGATCCCTCACAATGACGAATTAACACAGAAATTGCGTCGCTATGAATTACTATAGATCCTATGCCTTATCTTTCTAAATCGAGGGATGTTTCTATGGCAACGACAGGAACTTATATTGGGTGGCGAGTATCTCCTTTCGGATGCACTACTCCTTCTTTATTGCATCCGCCGATCCCTCACAATGACGAATTAACACAGAAATTGCGTCGCTATGAAATACTATAGGTTCTATGACTTATCTTTCTAAATCGAGGAACGTTTCTATGGCAACGACTGGAACTTATATTGGGTGGCGAGTATCTCCTTTCGGATGCACTACTCCTTCTTTATTGCATCCGCCGACCCCTCACAGTGACGAATTAACACAGAAATTGCGTCGCTATGAAATACTATAGGTTCTATACCTTCTCTTTCTAAATCGAGGAACGTTTCTATGGCAACGGCAGAATCTTCTATAGCGAGGCTGTGTCTCTTTTCGGATGCACTATTCCTTCCATATTAAATCCGTCTATCCCTCACAATGATGAATTAACACAGAAATTACGTTACCACGAATTACTATAGGCTCTATGCCTTATCTTTCTATATCGACGAACGTTTCTATGGCATCAACTGGATCTCCTATTGGGTGGCCAGAATCTCTTTTCGGATGCACAATCCCTTCTTTATTGCATCCGTCGATCGCTCACAATGACGAATTAACACAGCAATTGCGTCTCTATGAAATACAATAGGTTCTAAGACTTCTCCTTCTAAATCGAGGAACGTTTCTATGGCAACGACAGGATCTTCTATTGGGAGGCAAGTATCGCTTTTCGGATGCACTGTTCCTTCATTATTGATTTCGTCGATCCCTCACAATGACGAATTAACACAGCAATTGCGTCGCTATGAAGCACTATAGGTTCTAAGATATCTCATTCCAAATCGAGGAACGTTTTATGGCAACGACAGGATCTTCTATTGGGAGGCGAGTATCTCTTTTCGGATGCACTATTCCTTCTTTCTTGCATCCGTCGATCCCTCACAATGATGTATTAACACAGAAATTGCATCGCTATGAAATACTATAGATTCTATGCCTTATCTTTCTAAATCAAGGAACGTTTCTATGGCAACGACAGGATCGTCTATTGGGAGGCAAGTATCTCTTTTCGGTTGCACTTTTCCTTCATTATTGCATCCGTCGATCCCTCACAATGACGAATTAACACAGAAATTGCGTCGGTATGAAATACTATAAGTTCTACGCCATCTCTTTCTATATCGAGGAACGTTTCTATGGCAACGACAGGTTCTTCTATTGGGAGCCCCATATCTCTTTTCGGATGCACAATCCCTTCTTTATTGCATTCGTCGATCCCTCACAATGACGAATTAACACAGAAATTTCGTCGCTATGAAATACTATAGGTTCTATACCTTCCCTTTCTAAATCGAGGAACGTTTCTATGGCAACGACAGGATCCTCTATTGCGAGGCTGTGTCTCTTTTCGGATGCACTATTCCTTCGTTATTAAATCCGTCGATCCCTCACAATGACGAATTAACACAAAAATTTGCGTCGCTATGAAATACTACAGGTTCTATGCCTTCTCTTTCCAAATCGAGGAACGTTTCTATGGCAACGACAGTATCTTATACTGGGAGACGAGTATCTCTCTTCGGATGAACTATTCATTCTTTATTGCATCCGTCGATCCCGCACAATGACGAATTAACACAGACGTGCGTCGCTATGAAATACTATAGGTTATATGCCTTCTCTTTCTAAATCGAGAAACATTTCTATGGCAACGACAGGATCTTATATTGGGAGGCGAGCATCTCTTTTCGGATGCACTATTCCTTCTTTATTGCATCCGTCGATCCCTCACAATGAAGAATTAACACAGAAATTGCGTCGCTATGAAATACTATAGGTTCTATGACTTCTATTTCTAAATCGAAGACCGTTTCTATGGCAACGACAAGAACTTCTATTGGGAGGTAATTATCTCTTTTCGGATGCACAATCCCTTCTTTATTGCATCCGTCGATCCCTCACAATGACGAATTAACACAAAAATTTGCGTCGCTATGAAATACTACAGCTTCTATGCCTTCTCTTTCTAAACCGAGGAACGTTTCTATGGCAACGACAGTATCTTATACTAGGAGGCGAGTATCTCTTTTCGGATTCACTATTCATTCTTTATTGCATCCGTCGATCCCTCACAATGACGAATTAACACAGACGTGCGACGCTATGAAATACTATAGGTTATATGCCTTCTCTTTCTAAATCGAGGAACGTTTCTCTGGCAACGACAGGATCTTAAATTCGGAGGCGAGTATCTCCTTTCAAATGCACTATTCCTTCTTTATTGCATTCGTCAAATCCCTCACAATGACGAATTAACACAGAAATTGCGGCGCTATGAAATACTATAGGTTCTATGTATTATCTTTCTAAATCGAGGAACGATTCTATGGCAACGACAGGATCTTATATTGGGAGGCGAGTATCTCTTTTCGGATGCACTATTCCTTCTTTATTGCATCCGCCGATCCCTCACAATGACGAATTAACACAGCAATTGCGTCTCTATGAAATACAATAGGTTCTAAGACTTCTCCTTCTAAGTCGAGGAACGTTTCTATGGCAACGACAGGATCTTCTATTGCGAGGCGAGTATCTCTTTTCGGATGCACTATTCCTTCATTATTGCATCCGTCGATCCCTCACTATGACGAATTAACACAGAAATTGCGTCGCTATGAAATACTGTATATTCTATGCCTTATATTTCTAAATCAAGGAACGTTTCTATGGCAACGACAGGATCTTCTATTGGGAGGCGAGTATCTCTTTTCGGATGCACTATTCCTTCTTTATTGCATCCGTGGATCCCTCACAATGACGAATTAACGCAGAAATTGCGTCGGTATGAAATACTATAGGTTCTATGCCTTCTCTTACTAAATTGAGGAACGTTTCTATGGCAACGACAGGATCTTATATTGGGAGGCGAGTATCTCCTTTCGGATGCACTACTCCTTCTTTATTGCATCTTTCGATCCCTCACAATGACGATTTAACACAGAAATTGCGTCGCTATGAAATACTATAGGTTCTATGTTTTGTCTTTCTATACTGCGGAACGTTTCTGTGGCAACGAAAGGATAATATATTGGGAGGCGAGTATCTCTTTTCGGATGCACAATTCCTTCTTTATTGCACCCGTCGATCCCTCACAATGATGAATTAACACATCAATTGCGTCGCTATGTAATACTATAGGTTCTATTCCTTCTTTTTCTAAATCGAGGACGTTTCTATGGCACCGACAGGATCTTATATTGGGAGGCGAGTATCTCCTTTCGGATGCACTATTCCTTCTTTATTGCATCCGTCGATCCCACACAATGACGAATTAACACAGAAATTGCGTCGCTATGAAATACTATGGGTTCTAAGACTTCTCTTTCTAAATCGAGGAACGTTTCTATGGCAACGACAAGATCTTCTACTGTGAGGCGAGTATCTCTTTTCAGATGCACTATTCCTTCTTTATTGCATCCGTCGATCCCTCACAATGACGAATTAACACATCAATTGCGTCGCTATTTAATACTATAGGTTCTATTCCTTCTTTTTCTAAATCGAGGACGTTTCTATGGAAACGACAGGATCTTATATTGGGATGCGAGTATCTCCTTTCGGATGCACTATTCCTTCTTTATTGCATCCGTCGATCCCTCACAATGACGAATTAACACAGAAATTGCGTCGCTATGAAATACTATGGGTTCTATGACTTATCTTTCTAAATCGAGTATCGTTTCTATGGCAACGGCAGGATCTTCCATTGGGAGGCGAGTATCTCTTTTCGGATGCACTATTCCTTCTTTATTGCATCCGTCGATTTACAATGACGAATTAACACAGAAATTGCGTCGCTATGAATTACTGTAGCCTCTATGCCTTATATTTCTAAATCGAGAAACAAATCTATGATACGAAGGGATCGTCAATTGGAAGGCCAGTATCTCTTTTCGGATGCACAATCCCTTCTTTATTGCATCCGTCGATACCTCATAATGACGAATTAACACAGAAATTGCGTCGCTATGAAATACTATAAGTTCTGTGCCTTCTGTTTCTAAATGGAGGATAGTTTCTATGGCAACGACAGGATCTTCTATTTTGACGCGAGCATCTCTTTTCGGATGCACTATTCCTTCTTTATTGCATCCGTCGATCCCTCACAATGACGAATTAAAACAGCAATTGTGTCTCCATGAAATACAATACGTTCTAAGACCTCCCCTTCTAAATCGAGGTACGTAACTATGGCAACGACAGGATCTTCTATTACGAGGCTGTGTCTCATTTAGGATGCACTATTAATTGCTTATTAAATCTGCCGATCCCTCACAATGACGAATTAACACAAAAATTTGCGTCGCTATGGAATACTATAGGTTCTTTGCCTTCTCTTTCTAAATCGAGGAACGTTTCTATGGCAACGACAGTATCTTATACTGGGAGACGAGTATATGTCTTCGGATGCACTATTCATTCTTTATTGCATCCGTCGATCCTTCACAATGACGAATTAACACAGACGTGCGTCGCTATCAAATACTATAGATTCTATGCCTTATCTTCCTAAAATGAGGAACGTTTCTATGGCAACGACAGGATCTTCTATTGGGAGGCGAGTATCTCTTTTCGGATGCACTATTCCTTCTTTATTGCATCCGTCGATCCCTCACAATGACGAATTAACACAGAAATTGCGTCGCTATGAAATACTATAGGTTCTATGACTTATCTTTCTAAATCAAAGAACGTTTCTATGGCAACGACAGGATCTTATATTGGGAGGCGAGTATCTCATTTCGGATGCACTATTCCTTCACTATTGCATCCGTCGATCCCTCACAATGACGAATTAACACAGAAATTGCGTCGCTATGAAATACTATAGGTTATAAGCCTTCTCTTTCTAAATCGAGGAACGTTTCTATGGCAACGACAGGATCTTAAATTCTGAGGCGAGTATCTCTTTTCGGATGCACTATTCCTTCATTATTGCATCCGTCGATCCCGCTTAATGACGAATTAACACAGAAACTGCGTCGCTATGAAATACTATAGTTTCTATGCCTCCTCTTTCTAAATAGAGGAACGTTTCTATGGCAACGATAGTATATTGTATTGGGAGGCGAGTATCTCTTTTCGGATGCACTATTCCTTCTTTAGTGCATCCGTCGATCCCTCACAATGACGAATTAACACATCAATTCGTCGCTATAAAATACTATAGGTTCTAAGACTTCTCTTTCTAAATCGAGGAACGTTTCTATGGCAACGACAGGATCTTCTACTGGGAGGCGAGTATCTCTTTTCGGATGCGCTATTCCTTCATTATTGCATCCGTCAATCCCTCACAATGACGCATTAACACAGAAAGTGCGTCGCTATGATTTACTATAAGTACTATGCCTTATCTTTCTAAATGGAGGATCGTTTCTATGGCAAAGACAGGATCTTCTATTGGGAGGCGAGTATCTATTTTCGGATGGACTATTCCTTCTTTATTGCATCCGTCGATCCCTCACAATGACGAATTAACACAGACGCGTGTCGCTATGAAATACTATAGGTTATATGCCTTCTCTTTCTAAATCGAGGAACGTTTCTATGGCAACGACAGGATCTTAAATTCGGAGGCGAGTATCTCTTTTCGGATGCACTATTCCTTCTTTATTGCATTCGTCGATCCCTCACAATGACGAATTAACACAGAAATTGCGTCGCTATGAAATACTATAGGTTCTATGCCATATCTTTCTAAATCGAGGATCGTTCCTATGGCAACGACAGGATCTTCTATTGGGAGGCGAGTATCTCTTTTCGGATGCACTATTCCTTCTTTATTGCATCCGTCGATCCCTCACAATGACGAATTAACACTGACGTGCGTCGCTATGAAATACTATAGGTTCTATGCCTTCTCTTTCTAAATCGAGGAACGTTTCTATGGCAACGACAGTATCTTATATTGGGAGGCGAGTATCTCTTGTCGGATGCACTATTCCTTCTTTATTGCATCCGTCGATCCCTCACATTGACGAATTAACACAGACGTGCGTCGCTGTGAAATACTATAAGTTCTAAGATTTCTCTTTCTAAATCGAGGAATGTTTCTACGGCAACGACAGGATCTTCTATTGGGAGGCGGGTATCTCTTTTCGGTTGCACTTTTCGTTCATTATTGCATCCGTCGATCCCTCACAATGACGAATTAACACAGAAATTGCGTCGGTATGAAATACTATAAGTTCTACGCCTTCTCTTTCTATATCGAGGAACGTTTCTATGGCAACGACAGGATCTTCCATTGGGAGCCCCATATCTCTTTTCGGATGCACAATCCCTTCTTTATTGCATTCGTCGATCCCTCACAATGACGAATTAACACAGAAATTTCGTCGCTATGAAATACTATAGGTTCTATACCTACCCTTTCTAAATCGAGGAACGTTTCTATGGCAACGACAGTATCTTATACTGGGAGACGAGTATCTCTCTTCGGATGAACTATTCATTCTTTATTGCATCCGTCGATCCCGCACAATGACGAATTAACACAGACGTGCGTCGCTATGAAATACTGTAGGTTATATGCCTTCTCTTTCTAAATCGAGAAACATTTCTATGGCAACGACAGGATCTTATATTGGGAGGCGAGCATCTCTTTTCGGATGCACTATTCGTTCTTTATTGCATCCGTCGATCCCTCACAATGAAGAATTAACACAGAAATTGCGTCGCTATGAAATACTATAGGTTCTATGACTTCTATTTCTAAATCGAAGACCGTTTCTATGGCAACGACAGGATCTTCTATTGGGAGGTAATTATCTCTTTTCGGATGCACAACCCCTTCTTTATTGCATCCGTCGATCCCTCACAATGACGAATTAACACAAAAATTTGAGTCGCTATGAAATACTACAGCTTCTATGCCTTCTCTTTCTAAATCGAGGAACGTTTCTATGGCAACGACAGTATCTTATACTAGGAGGCGAGTATCTCTTTTCGGATTCACTATTCATTCTTTATTGCATCCGTCGATCCCTCACAATGACGAATTAACACAGACGTGCGTCGCTACGAAATACTATAGGTTATATGCCTTCTCTTTCTAAATCGAGGAACGTTTCTATGGCAACGACAGGATCTTAAATTCGGAGGCGAGTATCTCCTTTCAAATGCACTATTCCTTCTTTATTGCATTCGTCAAATCCCTCACAATGACGAATTAACATAGAGATTGCGGCGCTATGAAATACTATAGGTTCTATGTATTATCTTTCTAAATCGAGGAACGATTCTATGGCAACGACAGGATCTTATATTGGGAGGCGAGTATCTCTTTTCGGATGCACTATTCCTTCTTTATTGCATCCGCCGATCCCTCACAATGACGAATTAACACCGCAATTGCGTCTCTATGAAATACAATAGGTTCTAAGACTTCTCCTTCTAAGTCGAGGAACGTTTCTATGGCAACGACAGGATCTTCTATTGCGAGGCGAGTATCTCTTTTCGGATGCACTATTCCTTCATTATTGCATCCGTCGATCCCTCACAATGACGAATTAACACAGAAATTGCGTCGCTATGAAATACTGTATATTCTATGCCTTATATTTCTAAATCAAGGAACGTTTCTATGGCAACGACAGGATCTTCTATTGGGAGGCGAGTATCTGTTTTCGGATGCACTATTCCTTCTTTATTGCATCCGTGGATCCCTCACAATGACGAATTAACGCAGAAATTGCGTCGGTATGAAATACTATAGGTTCTATGCCTTCTCTTACTAAATCGAGGAACGTTTCTATGGCAACGACAGGATCTTATATTGGGAGGCGAGTATCTCCTTTCGGATGCACTACTCCTTCTTTATTGCATCCTTCGATCCCTCACAATGACGATTTAACATAGAAATTGCGTCGCTATGAAATACTATAGGTTCTATGTTTTGTCTTTCTATACTGCAGAACGTTTCTGTGGCAACGAAAGGATAATATATTGGTATGCGAGTATCTCTTTTCGGATGCACAATTCCTTCTTTATTGCACCCGTCGATCCCTCACAATGATGAGTTAACACATCAATTGCGTCGCTATGTAATACTATAGGTTTTATTCCTTCTTTTTCTAAATCGAGGACGTTTCTATGGCAATGACGGGATCTTATATTGGGAGGCGAGTATCTCCTTTCGGATGCACTATTCCTTCTTTATTGCATCCGTCGATCCCACACAATGACGAATTAACACAGAAATTGCGTCGCTATGAAATACTATGGGTTGTAAGACTTCCCTTTCTAAATCGAGGAACGTTTCTATGGCAACGACAAGATCTTCTACTGTGAGGCGAGTATATCTTTTCAGATGCACTATTCCTTCTTTATTGCGTCCGTCGATCCCTCACAATGACGAATTAACACATCAATTGCGTCGCTATGTAATACTATAGGTTCTATTCCTTCTTTTTCTAAATCGAGGACGTTTCTATGGAAACGACAGGATCTTATATTGGGATGCGAGTATCTCCTTTCGGATGCACTATTCCTTCTTTATTGCATCCGTCGATTTACAATGACGAATTAACACAGAAATTGCGTCGCTATGAATTACTGTAGCCTCTATGCCTTATATTTCTAATTCGAGGAACATTTCTATGGCAACGAAGGGATCGTCAATTAGAAGGCCAGTATCTCTTTTCGGAAGCACAATCCCTTCTTTATTGCATCCGTCGATACCTCACAATGACGAATTAACACAGAAATTGCGTCGCTATGAAATACTATAAGTTCTGTGCCTTCTGTTTCTATATGGAGGATAGTTTCTATGGCAACGACAGGATCTTCTATTTTGACGCGAGCATCTCTTTTCGGATGCACTATTCCTTCTTTATTGCATCCGTCGATCCCTCACAATGACGAATTAAAACAGCAATTGTGTCTCCATGAAATACATTACGTTCTAAGACCTCACCTTCTAAATCGAGGTACGTATCTATGGCAACGACAGGATCTTCTATTGCGAGGCTGTGTCTCATTTAGGATGCACTATTAATTGCTTATTAAATCTGCCGATCCCTCACAATGACGAATTAACACAAAAATTAGCGTCGCTATGAAATACTATAGGTTCTATGCCTTCTCTTTCTAAATCGAGGAACGTTTCTATGGCAACGAAAGTATCTTATACTGGGAGGCGACTATATGTCTTCGGGTGCACTATTCATTCTTTATTGCATCCGTCAATCCTTTACAATGACAAATTAACACAGACGTGCGTCGCTATCAAATACTATAGATTCTATGCCTTATCTTTCTAAATTGAGGAACGTTTCTATGGCAACGACAGGATCTTCTATTGGGAGGCGAGTATCTCTTTTCGGATGCACTATTCCTTCTTTATTGCATCCGTCGATCCCTCACAATGACGAATTAACACAGAAATTGCGCCCTATGAAATACTATATGTTCTATGACTCATCTTTCTAAATCAAAGAACGTTTCTATGGCAACGACAGGATCTTATATTGGGAGGCGAGTATCTCATTTCGGATGCACTATTCCTTCACTATTGCATCCGTCGATCCCTCACAATGACGAATTAACACAGAAATTGCGTCGCTATGAAATACTATAGGTTCTAAGAGTTCTCTTTCTAAATCGAGGAACGTTTCTGTGGCAACGACAGGATCTTCTACTGGGAGGCGAGTATCTCTTTTCGGATGCGCTATTCATTCATTATTGCATCCGTCGATCCCTCACAATGACGAATTAACACAGAAATTGCGTCGCTATGAATTACTATAGGTTCTATGCTTTATCTTTCTAAATCGAGGATCGTTTCTATGGCAACGACAGGATCTTCTACTGGGAGGCGAGTATCTCTTTTCGGATGCGCTATTCCTTCATTATTGCATACGTCGATCCCTCACAATGACGAATTAACACAGAAATTGCGACGTTATGAAATATTATAGGTTTACGTCGATCCCTCACAATGACGAATTAACACAGAAATTGCGTCGTTATGAAATACTATAGGTTCTAAGACTACTCTTTCTAAATCGAGGAACGTTTCTATGGCAACGACAGTATCTTATACTGGGACGCGAGTTTATCTTTTCGGATGCACTATTCATTCTTTATTGCATCCGTCGATGCCTCACAATGACGAATTAACACAGACGTGCGTCGCTATGAAATACTATAGGTTATAAGCCTTCACTTTCGAAATCGAGGAACGTTTCTATGGCAACGACAGGATCTTAAATTCTGAGGCGAGTATCTCTTTTCGGATGCACTATTTTTTCTTTATTGCATTCGTCGATCGCTCACAATGACGAATTAACACAGAAATTGCTTCGGTATGAAATACTATAAGATCAATGACATATCTTTCTAAATCGAAGAACGTTTCTATGGCAACGAAAGCATCTTATATTGGGAGGCGAGTATCTCTTTTCGGATGCACTATTCCTTCTTTATTGCATCCGTCGATCCCTCACAACGATGTATTAACACAGAAATTGCGTCGCTATGAAATACTATAGGTTCTATGCCTTCTCTTTCTATATCGACGAACGTTTCTATGGCAACGACATGATCTTCTATTGCGAGGCAGTATCTCTTTTCGAATGCACTATTCCTTCCTTATTAAATCCGTCGATCCCTCTCAATGACGAATTAACACAAAAATTTGCGTCGCTATGAAATACTATAGGTTCTATGCCTTCTATACTAAATCGAGGAACGTTTCTATGGCAACGACAGTATCTTATACTGGGAGGCGAGTATCTCTTGTCGGATGCACTATTCCTTCTTTATTGCATCCGTCGATCCACACATTTACGAATTAACACAGACGTGCGTCGCTATGAAATACTATAGGTTATATACCATCTCTTTCTAAATCGAGGAACGTTTCTATGGCAACGACAGGATCTTAAATTGGGAGGCGAGTATCTCTTTTCGGATGCACTATTCCTTCTTTATTGCATCCGTCGATCCCTCGCAATGACGAATTAACACAGCAATTGCGTCTCTATGAAATACGATAGGTTCTAAGACTTCTCCTTCTAAATCGAGGAACGTTTCTATGGCAACGACTGCATCTTCTATTATGAGGCGAGTATCTCTTTCCGGATGCACTGTTCCTTCACTATTGATTTCGTTGATCGCTAACAATGACGAATTAACACAGCAATTGCGTCGTTATGAAATACTATAGGTTCAAAGATTTCTCTTTCTAAATCGAGGAATGTTTCTACGGCAACGACAGGATCTTCTATTGGGAGGCGAGTATCTCTTTTCGGTTGCACTATTCCTTAATTATTGCATCCGTCGATCCCTCACAATGACGAATTAACACAGAAATTGCGTCGCTATGAAATACTATAGCTCCTATGCCTTCTCTTTCTATATCGAGGAACGTTTCTATGGCAACGACAGGACCTTCTATTGAGAGGCCATTATCTCTTTTCGGATGCACAATCCCTTCTTTATTGCATGCGTCGATCCCTCACAATGACGAATTAACACAGAAATTGCGTTGCTATGAAACACTATACTTCCTAAGATTTCTCATTCTAAATCGAGGAATGTTTCTATGGCAACGACAGGATCTTCTTTTGGGAGGCGAGTATCTCTTTTCGGATGCACTATTCCTTCATTATTGCACTCGTCGATCCCTCAGAATGCCGAATTAACACAGAAATTGCGTCGCTATGAAATACTATAGGTTCTATACCTTCTCTTTCTAAATCGAGGAACGTTTCTATGGCAACGACAGGACTTCTATAGCGAGGCTGTATCTGTTTTCGGATGCACTATTCCTGCCTTATTAAGTCCGTATATCCCTCACAATAACGAATTAACACAAAAATTTGCGTCGCTATGAAATACTATAGGTTCTATGCCTTCTCTTTCTAAATCGAGGAACGTTTCTATGGCAACGACAGGATGGTCTATTGGGAGGCGAGTATCTCTTTTCGGATGCACTATTCCTTCTTTATTGCATCCGTCGATCCTTCACAATGACGAATTAACACAGAAATTGCGTCGCTATGAATTGCTATAGGCTCTATGCCTTATCTTTCTAAATCGAGGAACATTTCTATGGCAACGACAGGATCTTCTATTGGGAGGCGAGTATCTCGTTTCGGATGCACAATCCCATCTTTATTGCATCCGTCGATCCCTCACAATGACGAATTAACACAGAAATTGCGTCGCTATTAAATACTATAGGTTCTATAATGTCTATTTCAAAATCGAGGAACGTTTCTATGGCAACGACAGGATCTTCTATTGCGAGGCTGTGTCTCTTTTCGGATGAACTATTCCTTCCTTATTAAATCCGTCGATCCCTCAAAATGACGAATTAACACAAAAATTTGCGTCGCTATGGAATACTACTAGTTCTATGCCTTCTCTTTCTAAATCGAGGAACGTTTCTATGGCAACGACAGTATCTTATACTGGGAGGCGAGTATCTCTTTTCGGATGCACTATTCATTCTTTATTGCATCCGTCGATCCGTTACAATGACGAATTAACACTGACGTGCGTCGCTCTGAAGTACTATAGATTATATGCCTTCTCTTTCTAAATCGACGAACGTTTCTATGGCAACGACAGGATCTTCTATTGGGAGGCGAGTATCTCTTTTCGGATGCACTATTTCTTCTTTATTGCATCCGTCGATCCCTCACAATGACGAATTAACGCTGAAATTATGTCGCTATGAATTACTATAGGCTCTATGCCTTATATTTCTAAATCGAGGAACATTTCTATGGCAACGAAAGGATCTTCTATTGGAAGGCCAGTATCTGTTTTCGGATGCACAATCCTTTCTTTATTGCATCCGTCGACCCCTCACAATGACGAATTAACACAGAAATTGCGTCGCTATGAAACACCATAAAATCTGTGCCTTGTGTTTCTAAATCGAGGACAGTTTCTATGGCAACGACAGGATCTTGTATTGGGAGGCGAGTATCTCTTTTCGGATGCACAATCCCTTCTATATTGCATCCGTCGATCCCTCACAATGACGAATTAACACAGAAATTGCGTCGCTATGAAATACTATAAGTTCTGTGCATTCTGTTTTTAAATCGTGGACAGTTTCTATGGCAACGACAGGATCTTCTATTGGGAGGCGAGCATCTCTTTTCGGATGCACTATTCCTTCTTTATTGCATCCGTCGATCCGTCACAATGACGTATTAACACAGAAATTGCGTCGCTATGAAATACTATAGGTTCTATGCCTTCTCTTTCTAAATCGAGGAACGTTTCTATGGCAACGACAGGATCTTCTACTGCGAGGCAGTATCTCTTTTAGAATGCTCTATTCCTTCCTTATTAAATCCGTCGATCAATCACAATGACGAATTAACACAAAAATTTGCGTCGCTATGAAATACTATATGTTCTATGCCTTCTCTTACTAAATCGAGGAACGTTTCTATGGCAACGACAGTATCTTATACTTTGAGGCGAGTATCTCTTGTCGGATGCACTATTCCTTCTTTATTGCATCCGTCGATCCGCACATTTACGAATTAACACAGACGTGCGTCGCTGTGAAATACTATAGGTTATATGCCTTCTCTTTCTAAATCGAGGAACATTTCTATGGCAACGAAAGGATCTTCTATTGGAAGGCCAGTATCTCTTTTCGGATGCACAATCCCTTCTTTATTGCATCCGTCGATCCCTCACAATGACGTATTAACACAGAAATTGCGTCGCTATGAAATACTATAAAATCTGTGCCTTCTGTTTCTAAATCGAGGACAGTTTCTATGGCAACGACAGGATCTTCTATTGGGAGGCGAGTATCTCTTTTCGGATGCACTATTCCTTCTTTATTGCATCCGTCGATCCCTCACAATGACGAATTAACACAGCAGTTGCGTCTCTATGAAATACAATGGGTTCTAAGACTTCTCCTTCTAAATCGAGGAAAGTTTCTATGGCAACGACAGGATCTTAAATTCGGAGGCGAGAATCTCTTTTCGGAATGCACTATTCCTTCTTAATTGCATCCGTCGATCCCTCACAATGACGAATTAACACAGAAATTGCGTCCCTATGAAATACTATAGGTTCTACGCCTTCTCTTTCTAAATCGAAGAACGTTTCTGTGGCAACGACAGGATCTTCCATTGGGAGGCGAGCGTCTCTTTTCGGATGCATTATTCCTTCTTAATTGCATCCGTCGATCCCTCACAGTGACGAATTAACACAGCAATTGCGTCGCTGTGAAATACTATAGGTTCTGTGCCTTCTCTTTCTAAATCGATGTGCGTTTCTATGGCAACGACAGGATCTTCTATTGGGAGGCGAGTATCTCATTTCGGATGCAGTATTCCTTCTTTATTGCATCCGTCCGTACCTCACAATGACGAGTTAACACAGAAATTGCGTCGCTATTGGATACTATTGGTTCTACGACTTCTCTTACTAAATCGAGGAACGTTTCAATGGCAACGACATGATCTACTATTGGGAGGCGAGTATCTCTTTACGGATGCACTATTCCTTCTTTATTGCATCCGTCGATCACTCACAATGCCGAATTAACACAGAAATTGCATCGCTATGGAATACTATAGGTTCTATGCCTTCTCCTTCTAAATAGAGGAACGTTTCTATGGCAACGACAGGATCTTATTTTGGGAGGCGAGTATCTCCTTTCGGGTGCACTATTCCTTCTTTATTGCATCCCTCGATCCCTCACAATGTCGAATCAACATAGTAGTTGAGTCGCCATGAATTACTATAGGTTTTATGACTTCTATTTCTAAATCGAAGAACGTTTCTATGGCAACGACAGGATCTTATATTGGGATGCGAGTATCTCCATTCGGATGCACTATTCCTTCTTTATTGCATCCGTCGATCCCTCACAATGACGTATTAACACAGAAATCGCGTCGCTATGAAATACTATAGGTTCTATGTCATATCTTTCTAAATCGAGGAACGTTTCTATGGCAACGACAGGATATTGTATTGGGAGGCGAGTATCTCTTTTCGGATGCACTATTCCTTCTTTATTGCATCCGTCGATCCCTCACAATGACGAATTAACACATCAATTGCGTCGCTAAGAAATACTATAGGTTCTATTCCTTCTCTTTCTAAATCGAGGTCGTTTCTATGGCACTGACAGGATCTTATATTTGGAGGCGAGTATCTCTTTTCGGATGCATTATTCCTCCTTTATTGTATACGTCGATAACTCACAATGACGAATTAACACAGAAATTGCGTCGCTATGATATACTATATGTTCTATACCTTCTCTTTGTGAATCGAGGAACTTTTCTATGGCAACGACAGGATCTTCTATTGCAAGGCTGTGTCTCTTTTCGGATGCACTATTCCCTCCTTATTAAATCCGTCGATCCCTCACAATGACGAATTATCACAAAAATTTGCGTCGCTATAAAATACTATAGATTCTATGCCTTCTCTTTCTAAATCGAGGAACGTTTCTATGGCAACGACAGTATCTTATACTGGTAGGCGAGTATCTGTTTTCGGATGCACTATTCCTTCTTTATTGCATCCGTCGATCCCTCACAATGCTGAATTAACACAGCTATTGCGTTCCTATGAAATACAATAGGTTCTAAGACTTCTCCTTCTAAATCGAATAACGTTTCTATGGCAACAAACGGATCTTCTATTGGGAGGCGAATATCTCTTTTCGGATGCACTATTCCTTCATTATTGATTTCGTCGATCCCTCACAATGACGAATTAGCGCAGCAATTTCGTCGCTATGAAATACTATAGGTTCTAAGATTTCTCTCTCTAAATCGAGGAATGTTTCTGTGGCGACGACAGGATCTTCTATTGGGAGGCGAGTATCTCTTTTCGGATGCACTATTCTTTCATTATTGCATCCGTCGATCCCTCACAATGACGAATTATCACAGAAATTGCGTCGCTATGCAATACTATAGATTCTATGCCTTATCTTTCTAAATCGAAGAACGTTTTTATGGAAACGACTGGATCTTATATTGGGAGGTGAGTATCTCCTTTCGGATGCACTATTCTTTCTTTATTGCATCCGTCGGTCCCTCCTAATGATGAATTAACACAGAAATTGCGTCGCTATGGGATACTATTGGTTCTATGCCTGCTCTTACTAAATCGAGGAACGTTTCAATGGCAACGACAGGATCTTCTATTGGGAGACGAGTATCTCTTTTCGGATGAACTATTCCTTCTTTGTTGCATCCGTCGATCCTTCACAATGACGAATTAACACAGAAATTGCGTCGCTATGAAATACTATAGGTTCTATGCCTTCTCTTTCTAAATCGAGGAACGTTTCTATGGCAACGATAGGATCTTATATTGGGAGGCGAGTATCTCCATTCGGATGCACTATTCCTTTTTATTGCATACCTCGATCGCTCACAATGTCGAATCAACATAGAAATTGCGTCGCTATGAAATACTATAGATTCTATGTCTTATCTTTCTAAATCGAGGAACTCATCTATGGCAACGAAAGTATCTTCTATTGGGAGGCGAATATCTCTTTTCGGATGCACTATTCCTTCTTTATTGCATCCGTCGATCCCTCACAATGACGAATTAACACAGAAATTTCGTCGCTAAGAAATACTATAGGATCTATGCCTTCTCTTTCTAAATCGAGGAATGTAACTATGGCAACGACAGGATCTACTACTGGGAGGCGAGTATCTCTTTTCGGATGCACTATTCCTTCTTTATTGCATCCGTCGATCCCTCACAATGACGAATTAACACAGAAATTGCGTCGCTATGAATTACTATAGGTTCTATGCCTTCTCTTTCCAAATCAAGGAACGTTTCTATGTCTACGACAGGATCTTCCATTGGGAGGCGAGTATCTCTGTTCGGATGCATTATTCCTCCTTTGTTGTATCCGTCGATCCCTCACAATGACGAATTAACACAGAAATTGCGTCGCTATGAAATACTATAGGTTATATACCATCTCTTTCTAAATCGAGGAACGTTTCTATGGCAACGACAGGATCTTCTATTGCGTGGCTGTGTCTCTTTTCGGATGCACCATTATTTCCTTATTAAATCCGTCGATCCCTCACAATGACGAATTAACACAGAAATGGCGTCGCTATGAAATACTATAGGTTCTATGCCTTCTCTTTCTAAATCGATGAACGTTTCTATGGCAACAACAGGATCTTCTATTGGGAGGCGAGCATCTCTTTTCGGATGCACTATTCCTTCATTATTGCGTCCGTCGATCCCTCACATTAACGTATTAGCACAGAAATTGCGTCGCTATGATATACTATAGGTTCTATGCTTTCTCTTTCTAAATCGAGGAACGTATCTATGGCAACGACAGGATCTTCTATTGGGAGGCGAATATCTCTTTTCGGATGCACTATTCCTTCTTTATTGCATCCGTCGACCCTTCACAATGACGAATTAACACAGAAATTGCGTCGCTATGAAATACTATAGGTTCTATGCCTTCTCTTTCTAAATCGAGGAACGTTTCTATGGCAACGACAGGATATTCTATAGCATGACTGTGTCTCTTTTCGGATGCACTATTCCTTCCTTATTAAATTCGTCGATCCCTCACAATGACGAATTAACACAAAAATTTGCGTCGCTATGAAATACTATAGGTTCTATGCCTTCTCTTTCTAAATCGAGGAACGTTTCTATGGTAACGACAGTATCTTATATTTGGAGGCGAGTATCCCTTTTCGGATGCACTATTCCTTCTTTATTGCATCCGTCGATCCCTCACAATGCTGAATTAACACAGACGTTGCGTCACTATGAAATACTATAGGTTCTGTGCCTTCTCTTTCTAAATCGAGGCGCGTTTCTATGGCAACGACACGATCTTCTACTGGGAGGCGAATATCTCTTTTCGGATGCACTATTCCGTCTTTATTGCATCCGTCGCTCCGTCACAATGACGAATTATCACAGAAATTGCGTCCCTATGAAATACTATAGGTTCTACGCCTTCTCTTTCTAAATCGAAGAACGTTTCTGTGGCAACGACAGGATCTTCTATTGGGAGGCGAGCGTCTCTTTTCGGATGCATTATTCCTTCTTAATTGCATACATCGATCCCTCACAATGACGAATTAACACAGAAATTGCGTCGCTGTGAAATACTATTGGTTCTATGCCTTCTCTTTCTAAATCGAGGAACGTTTATATGGCAACGACAGGATCCTCTATTGGGAGGTGGGTATCTCTTTTCGGATGCACTATTCCTTCTTTATTGCATCCGTCGATCCCTCACAATGACGAATTAACACAGAAATTGCGTCGCTATGGGATACTATTGGTTCTATGCCTTCTCTTTCTAAATCGAAGAACGTTTCTATGGCAACGACAGGATCTTATTTTGGGAGGCGAGTATCTTCTTTCGGATGCACTATTCCTTCTTTATTGCATCCCTCGATCCCTCACAATGTCGAATCAACATAGTAGTTGAGTCGCCATGAATTACTATAGGTTCTATGACTTCTTTTTCTAAATCGAAGAACGTTTCTATGGCAACGACAGGATATTGTATTGGGAGGCAAGTATCTCTTTTCGGATGCACTATTCCTCCTTTATTGTATACGTCGATACCTCACAGAGACTAATTAACACAGAAATTGCGTCGCTATGATATACTATATGTTCTATACCTTCTCTTTCTAAATCGATGAAAGTTTCTATGGCAACGACAGGATTTTCTATTGCAAGGCTGTGTCTCTTTTCGGATGCACTATTCCCTCCTTATTAAATCCGTCGATCCCTCACAATGAGGAATTAACACAAAAATTAGCGTCGCTATAAAATACTACAGATACTATGCCTTCTCTTTCTAAATCGAGGAACGTTTCTATGGCAACGACAGTATCTTATACTGGGAGGCGAGTATCTGTTTTCGGATGCACTATTCCTTCTTTATTGCATCCGTCGATCCCTCACAATGCTGAATTAACACAGCTATTGCGTCCCTATGAAATACAATAGGTTCTAAGACTTCTCCTTCTAAATCGAATAACGTTTCTATGGCAACAAACGGATCTTCTATTGGGGGGCGAATAACTCTTTTCGGATGCACTATTCCTTCATTATTGATTTCGTCGATCCCTCACAATGACGAATTAGCACAGCAATTTCGTCGCTATGAGATACTATAGGTTCTAAGATTTCTCTTTCTAAATCGAGGAATGTTTCTATGGCGACGACAGGATCTTCAATTGGGAGGCGAGTATCTCTTTTCGGATGCACTATTCCTTCATTATTGCATCCGTCGATCCCTCAAGATGACGAATTAACACAGAAATTGCGTCGCTATGAAATACTATAGGTTCTATGCCTTCTCTTTCTAAATCGAGGAACGTTTCTATGGCAACGACAGAATCTTATATTGGGAGGCGAGTATCTCCTTTCGGATGCACTATTCCTTCTTTATTGAATCCGTCGGTCCCTCTTAATGATGAATTAACACAGAAATTGCGTCGCTATGGGATACTATTTGTTCTATGTCTGCTCTTACTAAATCGAGGAACGTTTCAATGGCAACGACAGGATCTTCTATTAGGAGGCGAGTATCTCTTTTCGGATGAACTATTCCTTCTTTATTGCATCCGTCGATCCTTCACAATGACGAATTAACACAGAAATTGCGTCGCTATGAAATACTATAGGTTCTATGCCTTCTCTTTCTAAATCGAGGAACGTTTCTATGGCAGCGACAGGATCTTATTTTGGGAGGCGAGTATCTCCTTTCGGATGCACTATTCCTTTTTATTGCATCCCTCGATCGCTCACAATGTCGAATCAACATAGAAATTGCGTCGCTATGAAATACTATAGAATCTATGTCTTATCTTTCTAAATCGAGGAAAGCATCTTTGGCAACGAAAGGATCTTCTATTGGGAGGCGAATATCTCTTTTCGGATGCACTATTCCTTCTTTATTGCATCCGTCGATCCCTCACAATGACGAATTAACACAGAAATTGCGTCGCTAAGAAATACTATAGGTTCTATGGCTTCTCTTTCTAAATCGGGAATGTATCTATGGCAACGACAGGATCTACTACTGGGAGGCGAGTATCTCTTTTCGGATGCACTGTTCCTTCTTTATTGCATCCGTCGATCCCTCACAATGACGAATTAACACAGAAATTGCATCGCTATGAATTACTATAGGTTATATGCCTTCTCTTTCTAAATCAAGGAACGTTTCTATGGCTACGTCAGGATCTTCTATTGGGAGGCGAGTATCCCTTTTCGGATGCATTATTCCTCCTTTATTGTATCCGTCGATCCCTCACAATGACGAATTAACACAGAAATTGGGTCGCTATGAAATACTATAGGTTATATACCATCTCTTTCTAAATCGAAGAACGTTTCTATGGCAACGACAGGATCTTCTATTGCGTGGCTGTGTCTCTTTTCGGATGCACTATTCTTTCCTTATTAAATCCGTCGATCCCTCACAATGACGAATTAACACAGAAATTGCGTCGCTATGAAATACTATAGGTTCTATGCCTTCTCTTTCTTAATCGAGGAACGTTTCTATTACAACGACAGGATCTTCAATTGGGAGGCGAGTATCTCTTTTCGGATGCATTATTCCTCCTTTATTGTATACGTCGATCCCTCACAATGACGAATTAACACAGAAATTGCGTCGCTATGATAGATTATAGGATATATACCTTCTCTTTCTAAATCGAGGAATGTTTCTATGGCAACTACAGGATCTTCTATTGGGAGGCGAGTATCTCATTTCGGATGCAGTATTCCTTCTTTATTGCATCCGTCCGTACCTCACAATGACGAGTTAACACAGAAATTGCGTCGCTATGGGATACTATTGGTTCGATGCCTTCTCTTACTAAATCGAGGAACGTTTCAATGGCAACGACAGGATCTTCTATTGGGAGGCGAGTATCTCTTTTCGGATGCACTATTCCTTCTTTATTGCATCCGTCGATCACTCACAATGACGAATTAACACAGAAATTGCGTCGCTATGAAATACTATTGGTTCTATGCCTTCTCTTTCTAAATCGATGAACGTTTCAACGGCAACGACAGGATCTTATTTTGGGAGGCGAGTATCTCCTTACGGATGCTCTATTCCTTCTTTTTTGCATCCCTCGATCCCTCACAATGTCGAATCAACATAGAAGTTGAGTCGCCATGAATTACTATAGGTTCTATGACTTCTATTTCTAAATCGAAGAACGTTTCTATGGTAAGGACAGGATCTTATATTGGGAGGCGAGCATCTCTTTTCGGATGCACTATTCCTTCTTTATTGCATTCGTCGATCCCTCACAATGCTGAATTAACACAGCTATTGCGTCCCTATGAAATACAATAGGTTCTAAGACTTCTCTTTCTAAATCGAATAACGTTTCTATGGCAACAAACGGATCTTCTATTGGGAGGCGAATATCTCTTTTTGGATGCACTATTCCTTCATTATTGATTTCGTCGATCCCTCACAATGACGAATTAGCACAGCAATTTCGTCGCTATGAGATACTATAGGTTCTAAGATTTCTCTTTCTAAATGGAGGAATGTATCTATGGCGACGACAGGATTTTCTATTGGGAGGCGAGTATCTCTTTTCGGATGCACTATTCCTTCATTATTGCATCCGTCGATCCCTCACAATGACGAATTAACACATAAATTGCGTCGCTATGCAATACTATAGATTCTATGCTTTATCTTTCTAAATCGAGGAACGTTTCTATGGAAACGACTGGATCTTATATTGGGAGGCGAGTATCTCCTTTCGGATGCACTATTCCTTCTTAATTGCATCCATCGGTCCCTCTTAATGATGAATTAACACAGAAATTGCGTCGCTATGGGATACTATTTGTTCTATGTCTGCTCTTACTAAATCGAGGAACGATTCAATGGCAACGACAGGATCTTCTATTGGGAGGCGAGTTTCTCTTTTCGGATGAACTATTCCTTCTTTATTGCATCCGTCGACCCTTCACAATGACGAATTAACACAGATATAGCGTCGCTAAGAAATACCATAGGATCTATGCCTTCTCTTTCTAAATCGAGGAACGTTTCTATGGCAAAGACAGGATCTTATTTTGGGAGGCGAGTATCTCCTTTCGGATGCACTATTCCTTTTTATTGCATCCCTCGATCGCTCACAATGTCGAATCAACATAGAAATTGCGTCGCTATGAAATACTATAGATTCTAAGTCATATCATTCCAAATCGAGGAACGCATCTATGGCAACGAAAGGATCTTCTATTGGGAGGCGAATATCTCTTTTCGGATGCACTATTCCTTCTTTATTGCATCCGTCGATCCCTCACAATGACGAATTAACACAGAAATTGCGTCGCTATGAAATACTATAGATTCTGTGACTTATCTTTCTAAATCGAGGAACGCATCTATGGCAACGAAAGGATCTTCTATTGGGAGGCGAATATCTCCTTTCGGATGCACTATTCCTTCTTTATTGCATCCGTCGATCCCTCACAATGACGAATTAACACAGAAGTTGCGTCGCTATGAATTACTATAGGTTCTATGCTTTCTCTTTCTAAATCAAGGAACGTTTCTATGGCAACGACAGGATCTTCTATTGGGAGGCGAGTATCTCTTTTCGGATGCGTTATTCCTCCTTTATTGTATCCGTCGATCCCTCACAATGACGAATTAACACAGAAATTGCGTCGCTATGGATTACTATAGGTTATATACCATCTCTTTCTAAATCGAGGAACGTTTCTATGGCAACGACAGGATCTTCTATTGCGTGGTTTTTGTCTCTTTTCGGATGCACTATTCTTTCCTTATTAAATCCGTCGATCCCTCACAATGACGAATTAACACATAAATTGCGTCGCTATGAAATACTATAGGTTCTATGCCTTCTCTTTCTAAATCGAGTAACGTTTCTATGGCAACGACAGGATCTTCTTTTGGAAGGCGGGTATCTCCTTTCGGATGCACTATTCCTTCTTTATTGCATCCCTCGATCCCTCACAATGTCGAATCAACATAGAAGTTGAGTCGCCATGAAATACTGTAGGTTCTATGACTTCTATTTCTAAATCGAAGAACGTTTCTATGGCAACGACAGGAACTTCTATTGGGAGGCGAGCATCTCTTTTCGGATGCAGTATTCCTTCATTATTGCATCCGCCGATCCCTCACAATAACGTATTAGCACAGAAATTGCGTCGCTATGAAATACTATAGGTTCTATGCCTTCTCTTTCTAAATCGAGGAACGTATCTATGGCAACGACAGGATCTTCTATTGGGAGGCGAATATCTCTTTTCGGATGCACTATTCCTTCTTTATTGCATCCGTCGATCCTTCACAATGACGAATTAACACAGAAATTGCGTCGCTATGAAATACTATAGGTTCTATGCCTTCTCTATCTAAACCGAGGAACGTTTCAATGGCAACGACAGGATCTTCTATTGGGAGGCGAGTGTCTCTTTTCGGATGCACTATTCCTTCTTTATTGCATCCCTCGATACCTCACAATGTCGAATCAACATAGAAGTTGAGTCGCCATGAATTACTATAGGTTCTATGACTTCTATTTCTAAATCGAAGAACTTTCTATGGCAAGGACAGGATCTTCTATTGGGAGGCGAGCATTTCCTTTCGGATGCACTATTCCTTCTTTATTGCATCCATCGATCCCTCACAATGACGTATTAACACAGAAATCGCGTCGCTATGAAATACTATAGGTTCTATGTCATATATTTCTAAATCGAGGAACGTTTCTATGGCAACGACAGGATATTGTATTGGGAGGCGAGTATCTCTTTTCGGATGCACTAGTCCTTCTTTATTGCATCCGTCGATCCCTCACAATGACAAATTAACACATCAATTGCGTCGCTATGAAATACTATAGGTTCTAAGATTTCTCTTTCTAAATCGACGAATGTTTCTATGGCGACGACAGGATCTTCTATTGGGAGGCGAGTATCTCTTTTCGGATGCACTATTCCTCCATTATTGCATCCGTCGATCCCTCACAATGACGAATTAACACAGAAATTGCGTCGCTATGCAATACTATAAATTCTATGCCTTATCTTTCTAAATCGAGGAACGTTTCTATGGCAACGACAGGATCTTCTATTGGGAGGCGAGTATCTCTTTTCGGATGCACTATTCCTTCTTTATTGCATCCGTCGATCCCTCACAATGGTGAATTAACACAGAAATTGTGTCGCTATGATATATTATAGGTTAAATACCTTCTCTTTCTAAATCGAGGAACGTTTCTATGGCAACGACAGGATCTTCTATTGGGAGGCGAGTATCTCATTTCGATAGCAGTATTCCTTCTTTATTGCATCCGTCGATCCCTCACAATGCTGAATTAACACAGCTATTGCGTCCCTATGAAATACAATAGGTTCTAATTCTTCTCCTTCTAAATCGGATAACGTTTCTATGGCAGCAACCGGATCTTCTATTGGGAGGCGAATATCTCTTTTCGGATGCACTATTCCTTCATTATTGATTTCGTCGATCCCTCACAATGACGAATTAGCACAGCAATTTCGTCGCTATGAAATACTATAGGTTCTAAGATATCTCTTTCTAAATCGAGGAATGTTTCTATGGCGACGACAGGATCTTCTATTGGGAGGCGAGTATCTCTTTTCGGATGCAATATTCCCTCATTATTGCATCCGTCGATCCCTCACAATGACGAATTAACACAGAAATTGCGTCGCTATGCAATACTATAGATTCTATGCCTTATCTTTCTAAATCGAGGAACGTTTCTATGGAAACGACTGGATCTTAATTTGAGAGGCGAGTATCTCCTTTCGGATGCACTATTCCTTCTTTATTGCTACCGTCGATCCCTCTTAATGATGAATTAACACAGATATTGCGTCGCTATGGGATACTATTTGTTCTATGCCTGCTCTTACTAAATCGAGGATCGTTTCAATGGCAACGACAGGATCTTCTATTGGGAGGCGAGCGTCTCTTTTCGGATGCATTATTCCTCCTTTACTGCATCCGTCGATCCTTCACAATGACGAAGTAACACAGAAATTGCGTCGCTATAAAATACAATAGATTTTATGCCTTCTGTTTCTAAATCGAGGAACGTTTCTATGGCAACGACAGGACCTTATATTGGGAGGCGATTATCTCCTTTCGGATGCACTATTCCTGTTTATTGCATCCCTCGATGGCTCACAATGTCGAATCTACATAGAAATTGCGTCGCTATGAAATACTATAGATTCTATGTCTTATATTTCTAAATCGAGGAACGCATCTATGGCAACGACAGGATCTTCTATTGGGAGGGGAATATCTCTTTTGGGATGCACTATTCCTTCTTTAGTGCATACGCTGATCCCTCACAATGACGAATTAACACAGAAATTGCGTCGCTAAGAAATACTATACGTTCTATGCCTTCTCTTTCTAAATCGAGGAATGTATCTATGGCAACGACAGGATCTACTACGGGGAGGCGAGTATCTCTTTTCGGATGCACTATTCCTTCTTTATTGCATCCGTCGATCCCTCACAATGACGAATTAACACAGAAATTGCGTCGCTATGAAATACTATAGGTTCTATGCCTTCTCTTTCTAAATCGAGGAACGTTTCTATGGCAACGATAGGATCTTATTTTGGAAGGCGAGTATCTCTTTTCGGATGCACTATTCCTTTTTTATTGCATCCCTCGATCCCTCACAATGTCGAATCAACATAGAATATGAGTCGCCATGAAATACTATAGGTTCTATGACTTCTATTTCTAAATCGAAGAAATTTTCTATGGCAACGACAGCATCTTCTAGTGGGAGGCGAGCATCGCTTTCCGGATGCACTATTCCTTCATTATTTAATCCGTCGATCACTCACAATAACGTATTAACACAGAAATTGCGTCGCTATGAAATACTATAGGTTCTATGCCTTCTGTTTCTAAATCAAGGAACGCTTGTATGGCAACGACAGGATCTTCTATTGGGAGGCGAGTATCTCTTTTCGGATGCACTATTCCTTCTTTATTGCATCCGTCGATCCCTCACAATGGTGAATTAACACAGAAATTGCGTCGCTATGAAATACTATAGGTTCCATGCCTTCTCTTTCTACATCGAGGAACGTATCTATGGCAACGACAGGATCTTCTATTGGGAGGCGAATATCTCTTTTCGGATGCACTTTTCCTTCTTTATTGCATCCGTCGATCCTTCACAATGACGAAATAACACAGAAATTGCGTCGCTATGAAATACTATAGGTTCTATGCCTTCTCTTTCTAAATCGAGGAACGTTTCTATGGCAACGACAGGATCTTCAATTGGGAGACGAGTATCTCTTTTCGGATTCATTATTCCTCTATTATTGTATACGTCGAACCCTCACAATGAAGAATTAACACAGAAATTGCGTCGCTATGATATATTGTAGGTTCTATACCTTCTCTTTCTAAATCGAGGAACGTTTCTATGGCAACGGCAGGATCTTCTATTGCAAGGCTGTGTCTCTTTTCCAATGCACTATTCCTTCCATATTAAACCCGTCGATCCCTCACAATGACGAATTAACACAAAAATTTGCGTCGCTATGACATACTATAGGTTCTATGCCTTCTCTCTCTATATCGAGGAACGTTTCTGTGGCAAAGACCGGATCTTCTATTGGGAGGCGAATATATCTTTTCGGATGCACTATTCCTTCTTTATTGCATCCCTCGAACCCTCACAATGTCGAATCAACATAGAAGTTGAGACGCCATGAAATACTATAGGTTCTATGACTTCTATTTCTAAATCGAGGAACGTTTCTATGGCAACGACGGGATCTTCTATTGGAAGGCGAGCATCTCTTTTCGGATGCACTATTCCTTCTTTATTGCATTCGTCGATCCCTCACAATGGTGAATTAACACAGAAATTGCGTCGCTATGAAATACTATGGGTTCTATGCCTTCTCTTTCTAAATCGACGAATGTATCTATGGCAGCGACAGGATCTTCTATTGGGAGGCGAATATCTCTTTTCGGATGCACTATTCCTTCTTTATTGCATCCGTCGATCCCTCACAATGACGAATTAACACAGAAATTGCGTCGCTATGAAATAATATAGGTTCTATGCCTTCTCTTTCTAAATCGAGGAACGTTTCTATGGCAACGCCAGGATCTTCTATTGCAAGGCTGTGTCTCTTTTCGAATGCACTATTCCTTCCTTATTAAATCCGTCGATCCCTCACTACGACCAATTAACACACAATTTTGCGTCGCTATGAAATACTATAGGTTCTGTGCCTTCTCTCTCTAAATCGAGGAACGTTTCTATGGCAACGACAGGATCTTCTATTGGGAGGCGAATATCTCTTTTCGGATGCACTATTCCTTCATTATTGATTTCGTCGATTCCTCACAATGACGAATTAACACAGCAATTGCATCGCTATGAAACACCATAGGTTCTAAGATTTCTTTTTCTAAATCGAGGAATGTTTCTATGGCAACGTAAGGATCTTCTATTGGGAGGCGAGTATCTCTTTTCGGATGCACTATTCCTTCATTATTGCATCTGTCGATCCCTCACAATGACGAATTAGCACAGAAATTGCGTCGCTATGAAATACTATAGATTCTATGCCTTATCTTTCTAAATCGAGGAACGTTTCTATGAAAACGACTGGATCTTATATTGGGAGGCGAGTATCTCCTTTCGGATGCACTATTCCTTCTTTATTGCATCCGTCGATCCCTCACAATGACGAATTAACATGGAAATTGAGTCGCTATGAAATACTATAGGTTCTATGCCTTCTCCTTCCAAGTCGGGGAACGTTTCTATGACAACGACAGAATCTTCTATTGGGAGGCGAGTATCTGTTTTCGGATGCACTATTCCTTCTTTATTGCATCCGTCGATCCCTCACAATGACGAATTAACACAGCAATTGCGTCTCTATGAAATACAATAGGTTCTAAGTCTTCTCCTTCGAAATCGAGGAAAATTTCTATGGCAACGACAGGATCTTAAATTCGGAGGCGAGAATCTCTTTTCGGAATGCACTATTCCTTCCTTATTGCATCCGTCGATCCCTCACAATGCCGAATTAACACAGAATTTGCGTCCCTATGTAATGCTATAGGTTCTGTGCCTTCTCTTTCTAAGTCGAGGAACGTTTCTTTGGCAACGACAGGATCTTCTATTGGGAGGCGAGCGTCTCTTATCGGATGCACTATTCCTTCTTAATTGCATCCGTCGATCCCTCACAATGACAAATTAACACAGAAATTGCGTCGCTGTGAAATACTATAGGTTCTATGCCTTCTCTTTCTAAATCGTGGAACGTATCTATGGCAACGACAGGATCCTCTATTGGGAGACGAGTATCTCTTTTCGGATGCACTATTCCTTCTTTATTGCATCCGTCGATCCCTCACAATGACGAATTAACACAGAAATTGCGTCGCTATGTATTACTATAGGTTCTATGCCTTCTCTCTCTAAATCGAGGAACGTTTCTATGTCAACGACAGGATCTTCTATTGGGAGGCGAGTATCTCTTTTCGGTTGCATTATTCCTCCTTTATTGTATCCGTCGATTCCTCACAATGTCGAATTAACACAGAAATTGCGTCGCTGTGAAATACTATCGGTTATATACCATCTCTCTCTAAATCGAGGAACGTTTCTATGGCAACGAAAGGATATTCTATAGCGTGACTGCGTCTCTTTTCGGATGCACTATTCCTTCCTTATTAAATCCGTCGATCCCTCACAATGACGAGTTAACACAGAAATTGCGTCGCTATGGGATACTATTGGTTCTATGCCTTCTCTTACTAAATCGCGGAACGTTGCAATGGCAACGACAGCATCTTCTATTGGGAAGCGAGTATCTCTTTTTGGATGCACTATTCCTTCTTTATTGCATCCGTCGATCACTCACTATGACGAATTAACACAGAAATTGCGTCCCTATGAAATACAATAAGTTCTAAGACTTCTCCTTCTAAATCGAATAACGTTTCTATGGCAACAAACGGATCTTCTATTGGGAGGCGAATATCTCTTTTCGGATGCACTATTCCTTCATTATTGATTTCGTCGATCCCTCACAATGACGAATTAGCACAGCAATTTCGTCGCTATGAGATACTATAGGTTCTAAGATTTCTCTTTCTAAATCGAGGAATGTTTCTATGGCGACGACAGGATCTTCTATTGGGAGGCGAGTATCTCTTTTCGGATGCACTATTCCTTCATTATTGCATCCGTCGATCCCTCAAGATGACGAATTAACATAGAAATTGCGTCGCTATGAAATACTATAGGTTCTATGCCTTCTCTTTCTAAATCGAGGAACGTTTCTGTGGCAACGACAGGATCTTCTATTAGGAGGCGAGTATCTCTTTTCGGATGAACTATTCCTTCTTTATTGCATCCGTCGATCCTTCACAATGACGAATTAACACAGAAATTGCGTCGCTATGAAATACTATAGGTTCTATGCCTTCTCTTTCTAAATCGAGGAACGTTTCTATGGCAACGACAGGATCTTATTCTGGGAGGCGAGTAACTCCTTTCGGATGCACTATTCCTTTTTATTGCATCCCTCGATCGCTCACAATGTCGAATCAACATAGAAATTGCGTCGCTATGAAATAGTATAGATTCTATGTCTTATCTTTCTAAATCGAGGAACGCATCTATGGCAACGAAATGATCTTCTATTGGGAGGCGAATATCTCTATTCGGATGCACTATTCCTTCTTTATTGCATCCGTCGATCCCTCACAATGACGAATTAACACAGAAATTGCGTCGCTAAGAAATACTATAGGTTCTATGCCTTCTCTTTCTAAATCGAGGAATGTATCTATGGCAACGACAGGATCTACTACTGGGAGGCGAGTATCTCTTTTCGGATGCACTGTTCCTTCTTTATTGCATCCGTCAATCCCTCACAAAGACGAATTAACACAGAAATTGCGTCGCTATGAATTACTATAGGTTCTATGCCTTCTCCTTCTAAATCAAGGAACGTTTCTATGGCAACGACAGGATCTTCTATTGGGAGGCGAGTATCTCTTTTCGGATGCACTATTCCTCATTTATTGTATCCGTCGATTCCTCACAATGACGAATTAACACAGAAATTGGGTCGCTATGAAATACTATAGGTTATATACCATCTCTTTCTAAATCGAAGAACGTTTCTATGGCAACGACAGGATCTTCTATTGCGTGGCTGTGTCTCTTTTCGGATGCACTATTCTTTCCTTATTAAATCAGTCGATCCCTCACAATGACGAATTAACACAGAAATTGCGTCGCTATGAAATACTATAGGTTCTATGCCTTCTCTTTCTTAATCGAGGAACGTTTCTATGGCAACGACAGGATCTTCAATTGGGAGGCGAGAATCTCTTTTCGGATGCATTATTCCTCCTTTATTGTATACGTCGATCCCTCACAATGACGAATTAACACAGAAATTGCGTCGCTATGATAGATTATAGGTTATATACCTTCTCTTTCTAAATCGAGGAACGTTTCTATGGCAACTACAGGATCTTCTATTGGGAGGCGAGTATCTCATTTCGGATGCAGTATTCCTTCTTTATTGCATCCGTCGATCCCTCACAATGACGAGTTAACACAGAAATTGCGTCGCTATGGGATACCATTGGTTCTATGCCTTCTCTTTCTAAATCGATGAACGTTTCAATGGCAACGACAGGATCTTATTTTAGGAGGCGAGTATCTCCTTTCGGATGCACTATTCCTTCTTTATTGCATCCCTCGATCCCTCACAATGTCGAATCAACATAGAAGTTGAGTCGCCATGAATTACTATAGGTTATATGACTTCTATTTCTAAATCGAAGAACGTTTCTTTGGCAAGGACAGGATCTTCTATTGGGAGGCGAGCATCTCTTTTCGGATGCACTATCCCTTCTTTATTGCATCCGTCGATCCCTCACAATGCTGAATTAACACAGCTATTGCGTCCCAATGAAATACAATATGTTCTAAGACTTCTCCTTCTAAATCGAATAACGTTTCTATGGCAACAAACGGATCTTCTATTGGGAGGCGAATATCTCTTTTTGGATGCACTATTCCTTCATTATTGATTTCGTCGATCCCTCAGAATGACGAATTAGCACAGCAATTTCGTCGCTATGAGATACTATAGGTTCTAAGATTTCTCTTTCTAAATCGAGGAATGTTTCTATGGCGAAGACAGGATCTTCTATTGGGAGGCGAGTATCTCTTTTCGGATGCACTATTCCTTCATTATTGCATCCGTCGATCCCTCACAATGACGAATTAACACATAAATTGCGTCGCTATGCAATACTATAGATTCTATGCTTTATCTTTCTAAATCGAGGAACGTTTCTATGGAAACGACTGGATCTTATATTGGGAGGCGAGTATCTCCTTTCGGATGCACTATTCCTTATTTATTGCATCCATCGGTCCCTCTTAATGATGAATTAACACAGAAATTGCGTCGCTATGGGATACTATTTGTCCTATGTCTGCTCTTACTAAATCGAGGAACGATTCAATGGCAACGACAGGATCTTCTATTGGGAGGCGAGTATCTCTTTTCGGATGAACTATTCCTTCTTTATTGCATCCGTCGATCCTTCACAATGACGAATTAACACAGAAATAGCGTCGCTATGAAATACCATAGGATCTATGCCTTCTCTTTCTAAATCGAGGAACGTTTCTATGGCAACGACAGGATCTTATTTTGGGAGGCGAGTATCTCCTTTCGGATGCACTATTCCATTTTATTGCATCCCTCGATCGCTCACAATGTCTAATCAACATAGAAATTGCGTCGCTATGAAGTACTATAGATTCTATGTCTTATCTTTCTAAATCGAGGAACGCATCTATGACAACGAAAGGATCTTCTATTGGGAGGCGAATATCTCTTTTCGGATGCACTATTCCTTCTTTATTGCATCCGTCGATCCCTCACAATGACGAATCAAGACACAAATTGCGTCGCTATGAAATACTATAGATTCTATGTCTTATCTTTCTAAATCGAGGAACGCATCTATGGCAACGAAAGGATCTTCTATTGGGAGGCGAATATCTCTTTTCGGATGCACTATTTCTTCTTTATTGCATCCGTCGATCCCTCACAATGACGAATTAACACAGAAATTGCGTCGCTATGAATTACTATAGGTTTTATGCCTTCACTTTCTAAATCGAGAAACGTTTCTATGGCAACGACAGGATCTTCTTTTGGAAGGCGGGTATCTCCTTTCGGATGCACTAATCCTTCTTTATTGCATCCCTCGATCACTCACAATGTCGAATCAACATAGAAGTTGAGTCGCCATGAAATACTGTAGGTTCTATGACTTCTATTTCTAAATCGAAGAACGTTTCTATGGCAAGGACAGTATCTTCTATTGGGAGGCGAGCATCTCTTTTCGGATGCACTATTCCTTCTTTATTGCATCCATCGATCCCTCACAATGACGTATTAACACAGAAATCGCGTCGCTATGAAATACTATAGGTTCTATGTCATATATTTCTAAATCGAGGAACGTTTCTATGGCAACGACAGGATATTGTATTGGGAGGCGAGTATCTCTTTTCGGATGCACTATTCCTTCTTTATTGCATCCGTCGATCCCTCACAATGACGAATTAGCACAGCAATTTCGTCGCTATGAAATACTATAGGTTCTAAGATATCTCATTCTAAATCGAGGAATGTTTCTATGGCGACGATAGGATCTTCTATTGGGAGGCGAGTATCTCTTTTCGGATGCACTATTCCCTCATTATTGCATCCGTCGATCCCTCACAATGACGAATTAACACAGAAATTGCGTCGCTATGCAATACTATAGATTCTATGCCTTATCTTTCTAAATCGAGGAACGTTTCTATGGCAACGACAGGATCTTCTATTGGGAGGCGAGTATCTCTTTTCGGATGCACTATTCCTTCTTTATTGCATCCGTCGATCCCTCACAATGGTGAATTAACACAGAAATTGCGTCGATATGAAATACTATAGGTTCTATGCCTTCTCTTTCTAAATCGAGGAACGTATCTATGGCAACGACAGGATCTTCTATTGGGAGGCGAATATCTCTTTTCGGATGCACTATTCCTTCTTTATTGCATCCGTCGATCCTTCACAATGACAAACTAACACAGAAATTGCGTCACTATGAAATACTATAGGTTCTATGCCTTCTCTTTCTAAACCGAGGAACGTTTCTATGGCAACGAGAGGATCTTCAATTGGGAGGCGAGTATCTCTTTTCGGATGCATTATTCCTCCTTTATTGTATACGTCGATCCCTCACAATGACGAATTAATACAGAAATTGTGTCGCTATGATATATTATAGGTTATATACCTTCTCTTTCTAAGTCGAGGAACGTTTCTATGGCAACGAGAGGATCTTCTATTGGGAGGCGAGTATCTCATTTCGATAGCAGTATTCCTTCTTTATTGCATCCGTCGATCCCTCACAATGCTGAATCAACACAGCTATAGCGTCCCTATGAAATACAATAGGTTCTAAGACTTCTCCTTCTAAATCGGATAACGTTTCTATGGCAGCAACCGGATCTTCTATTGGGAGGCGAATATCTCTTTTCGGATGCACTATTCCTTCATTATTGATTTCGTCGATCCCTCACAATGACGAATTAGCACAGCAATTTCGTCGCTATGAAATACTATAGGTTCTAAGATATCTCTTTCTAAATCGAGGAATGTTTCTATGGCGACGACAGGATCTTCTATTGGGAGGCGAGTATCTCTTTTCGGATGCACTATTCCCTCATTATTGCATCCGTCGATCCCTCACAATGACGAATTAACACAGAAATTGCGTCGCTATGCAATATTATAGATTCTATGCCTTATCTTTCTAAATCGAGGAACGATTCTATGGATACGACTGGATCTTATTTTGGGAGGCGAGTATCTCCTTTCGGATGCACTATTCCTTCTTTATTGCTACCGTCGATCCCTCTTAATGATGAATTAACACAGAAATTGCGTCGCTATGGGATACTATTTGTTCTATGCCTGCTCTTACTAAATCGAGGATCGTTTCAATGGCAACGACAGGATCTTCTATTGGGAGGCGAGCGTCTCTTTTCGGATGAACTATTCCTTCTTTATTGCATCCGTCGATCCTTCACAATGACGAATTAACACAGAAATTGCGTCGCTAAGAAATACTATAGGTTCTATGCCTTCTCTTTCTAAATCGAGGAATGTATCTATGGCAACGACAGGATCTACTACGGGGAGGCGAGTATCTCTTTTCGGATACACTATTACTTCTTTATTGCATCCGTCGATCCCTCACAATGACGAATTAACACAGGAATTGCGTCGCTATGAAATACTATAGGTTCTATGCCTTCTCTTTCTAAATCGAGGAACGTTTCTATGGCAACGACAGGACCTTATATTGGGAGGCGATTATCTCCTTTCGGATGCACTATTCCTTTTTATTGCATCCCTCGATCGCTCACAATGTCGAATCTATATAGAAATTGCGTCGCTATGAAATACTATAGATTCTATGTCTTATCTTTCTAAATCGAGGAACGCATCTATGGCAACGACAGGATCTTCTATTGGGAGGGGAATATCTCTTTTCGGATGCACTATTCCTTCTTTATTGCATCCGCTGATCCCTCACAATGACGAATTAACACAGAAATTGCGTCGCTAAGAAATACTATAGGTTCTATGCCTTCTCTTTCTAAATCGAGGAATGTATCTATGGCAACGACAGGATCTACTACGGGGAGGCGAGTATCTCTTTTCGGATACACTATTACTTCTTTATTGCATCCGTCGATCCCTCACAATGACGAATTAACACAGGAATTGCGTCGCTATGAAATACTATAGGTTCTATGCCTTCTCTTTCTAAATCGAGGAACGTTTCTATGGCAACGACAGGATCTTATTTTGGAAGGCGAGTATCTCCTTTCGGATGCACTATTCCTTCTTTATTGCATCCCTCGATCCCTCACAATGTCGAATCAACATAGAAGTTGAGTCGCCATGAAATACTATAGGTTCTATGACTTCTATTTCTAAATCGAAGAACTTTTCTATGGCAACGACAGCATCTTCTAGTGGGAGGCGAGCATCGCTTTCCGGATGCACTATTCCTTCATTATTGCATCCGTCGATTACTCACAATAACGTATTAACACAGAAATTGCGTCGCTATGAAATACTATAGGTTCTATGCCTTCTGTTTCTAAATCGAGGAACGCTTGTATGGCAACGACAGGATCTTCTATTGGGAGGCGAGTATCTCTTTTCGGATGCACTATTCCTTCTTTATTGCATCCGTCGATCCCTCACAATGGTGAATTAACACAGAAATTGCGTCGCTATGAAATACTATCGGTTCTATGCCTACTCTCTCTAAATCGAGGAACGTTTCTATGGCAACGACAGGATTTTCTATTGGGAGGCGAATATCTCTTTTCGGATGCACTATTCCTTCATTATTGATTTCGTCGATCCCTCACAATGACGAATTAACACAGCAATTGCATCGCTATGAAATACCATAGGTTCTAAGATTTCTTTTTCTAAATCGAGGAATGTTTCTATGGCAACGTCAGGATCTTCTATTGGGAGGCGAGTATCTCTTTTCGGATGCACTATTCCTTCATTATTGCATCTGTCGATCCCTCACAATGACGAATTAGCACAGAAATTGCGTCGCTATGAAATACTATAGATTCTATGCCTTATCTTTCTAAATCTTGGAACGTTTCTATGGAAACGACTGGATCGTATATTGGGAGGCGAGTATCTCCTTTCGGATGCACTATTCCTTCCTTATTGCATCCGTCGATCCCTCACAATGACGAATTAACATGGAAATTGAGTCGCTATGAAATACTATAGGTTCTATGCCTTCTCCTTCCAAGTCGGGGAACGTTTCTATGGCAACGACAGGATTTTCAATTGGGAGGCGAGTATCTGTTTTCGGATGCACTATTCCTTCTTTATTGCATCCGTCGATCCCTCACAATGACAAATTAACACAGAAATTGCGTCGCTGTGAAATACTATAGGTTCTATGCCTTCTCTTTCTAAATCGTGGAACGTATCTATAGCAACGACAGGATCATCTATTGGGAGACGAGTATCTCTTTTGGGATGCACTATTCCTTCTTTATTGCATCCGTCGATCCCTCACAATGACGAATTAACACAGAAATTGCGTCGCTATGTATTACTATAGGTTCTATGCCTTCTCTCTCTAAATCGAGGAACGTTTCTATGTCAACGACATGATCTTCTATTGGGAGGCGAGTATCTCTTTTCGGATGCATTATTCCTCCTTTATTGTATCCGTCGATCCCTCACAATGTCCAATTAACACAGAAATTGCGTCGCTATGAAATACTATCGGTTATATACCATCTCTTTCTAAATCGAGGAACGTTTCTATGGCAACGAAAGGATATTCTATAGCGTGACTGCGTCTCTTTTCGGATGCACTATTCCTTCCTTATTAAATCCGTCGATCCCTCACAATGACGAATTAACACAAAAATTTGCGTCGCTATGAAATACTATAGGTTCTATGCCTTCTCTTTCTAAATCGAGGAACGTTTCTGTGGCAACGACAGGATCTTCTATTAGGAGGCGAGTATCTCTTTTCGGATGAACTATTCCTTCATTATTGCATCCGTCGATCCTTCACAATGACGAATTAACACAGAAATTGCGTCGCTATGAAATACTATAGGTTCTATGCCTTCTCTTTCTAAATCGAGGAACGTTTCTATGGCAACGACAGGATCTTATTCTGGGAGGCGAGTATCTCCTTTCGGATGCACTATTCCTTTTTATTGCATCCCTCGATCGCTCACAATGTCGAATCAACATAGAAATTGCGTCGCTATGAAATAGTATAGATTCTATGTCTTATCTTTCTAAATCGAGGAACGCATCTATGGCAACGAAATGATCTTCTATTGGGAGGCGAATATCTCTATTCGGATGCACTATTCCTTCTTTATTGCATCCGTCGATCCCTCACAATGACGAATTAACACAGAAATTGCGTCGCTAAGAAATACTATAGGTTCTATGCCTTCTCTTTCTAAATCGAGGAATGTATCTATGGCAACGACAGGATCTACTACTGGGAGGCGAGTATCTCTTTTCGGATGCACTGTTCCTTCTTTATTGCATCCGTCAATCCCTCACAAAGACGAATTAACACAGAAATTGCGTCGCTATGAATTACTATAGGTTCTATGCCTTCTCCTTCTAAATCAAGGAACGTTTCTATGGCAACGACAGGATCTTCTATTTGGAGGCGAGTATCTCTTTTCGGATGCACTATTCCTCATTTATTGTATCCGTCGATTCCTCACAATGACGAATTAACACAGAAATTGGGTCGCTATGAAATACTATAGGTTATATACCATCTCTTTCTAAATCGAAGAACGTTTCTATGGCAACGACAGGATCTTCTATTGCGTGGCTGTGTCTCTTTTCGGATGCACTATTCTTTCCTTATTAAATCAGTCGATCCCTCACAATGACGAATTAACACAGAAATTGCGTCGCTATGAAATACTATAGGTTCTATGCCTTCTCTTTCTTAATCGAGGAACGTTTCTATGGCAACGACAGGATCTTCAATTGGGAGGCGAGAATCTCTTTTCGGATGCATTATTCCTCCTTTATTGTATACGTCGATCCCTCACAATGACGAATTAACACAGAAATTGCGTCGCTATGATAGATTATAGGTTATATACCTTCTCTTTCTAAATCGAGGAACGTTTCTATGGCAACTACAGGATCTTCTATTGGGAGGCGAGTATCTCATTTCGGATGCAGTATTCCTTCTTTATTGCATCCGTCGATCCCTCACAATGACGAGTTAACACAGAAATTGCGTCGCTATGGGATTCCATTGGTTCTATGCCTTCTCTTTCTAAATCGATGAACGTTTCAATGGCAACGACAGGATCTTATTTTAGGAGGCGAGTATCTCCTTTCGGATGCACTATTCCTTCTTTATTGCATCCCTCGATCCCTCACAATGTCGAATCAACATAGAAGTTGAGTCGCCATGAATTACTATAGGTTATATGACTTCTATTTCTAAATCGAAGAACGTTTCTTTGGCAAGGACAGGATCTTCTATTGGGAGGCGAGCATCTCTTTTCGGATGCACTATCCCTTCTTTATTGCATCCGTCGATCCCTCACAATGCTGAATTAACACAGCTATTGCGTCCCAATGAAATACAATATGTTCTAAGACTTCTCCTTCTAAATCGAATAACGTTTCTATGGCAACAAACGGATCTTCTATTGGGAGGCGAATATCTCTTTTTGGATGCACTATTCCTTCATTATTGATTTCGTCGATCCCTCAGAATGACGAATTAGCACAGCAATTTCGTCGCTATGAGATACTATAGGTTCTAAGATTTCTCTTTCTAAATCGAGGAATGTTTCTATGGCGAAGACAGGATCTTCTATTGGGAGGCGAGTATCTCTTTTCGGATGCACTATTCCTTCATTATTGCATCCGTCGATCCCTCACAATGACGAATTAACACATAAATTGCGTCGCTATGCAATACTATAGATTCTATGCTTTATCTTTCTAAATCGAGGAACGTTTCTATGGAAACGACTGGATCTTATATTGGGAGGCGAGTATCTCCTTTCGGATGCACTATTCCTTATTTATTGCATCCATCGGTCCCTCTTAATGATGAATTAACACAGAAATTGCGTCGCTATGGGATACTATTTGTTCTATGTCTGCTCTTACTAAATCGAGGAACGATTCAATGGCAACGACAGGATCTTCTATTGGGAGGCGAGTATCTCTTTTCGGATGAACTATTCCTTCTTTATTGCATCCGTCGATCCTTCACAATGACGAATTAACACAGAAATAGCGTCGCTATGAAATACCATAGGATCTATGCCTTCTCTTTCTAAATCGAGGAACGTTTCTATGGCAACGACAGGATCTTATTTTGGGAGGCGAGTATCTCCTTTCGGATGCACTATTCCATTTTATTGCATCCCTCGATCGCTCACAATGTCTAATCAACATAGAAATTGCGTCGCTATGAAGTACTACAGATTCTATGTCTTATCTTTCTAAATGGAGGAACGCACCTATGGCAACGAAAGGATCTTCTATTGGGAGGCGAATATCTCTTTTCGGATGCACTATTCCTTCTTTATTGCATCCGTCGATCCCTCACAATGACGAATCAAGACACAAATTGCGTCGCTATGAAATACTATAGATTCTATGTCTTATCTTTCTAAATCGAGGAACGCATCTATGGCAACGAAAGGATCTTCTATTGGGAGGCGAATATCTCTTTTCGGATGCACTATTTCTTCTTTATTGCATCCGTCGATCCCTCACAATGACGAATTAACACAGAAATTGCGTCGCTATGAATTACTATAGGTTTTATGCCTTCTCTTTCTAAATCGAGAAACGTTTCTATGGCAACGACAGGATCTTCTTTTGGAAGGCGGGTATCTCTTTTCGGATGCACTAATCCTTCTTTATTGCATCCCTCGATCACTCACAATGTCGAATCAACATAGAAGTTGAGTCGCCATGAAATACTGTAGGTTCTATGACTTCTATTTCTAAATCGAAGAACGTTTCTATGGCAAGGACAGGATCTTCTATTGGGAGGCGAGCATCTCTTTTCGGATGCACTATTCCTTCTTTATTGCATCCATCGATCCCTCACAATGACGTATTAACACAGAAATCGCGTCGCTATGAAATACTATAGGTTCTATGTCATATATTTCTAAATCGAGGAACGTTTCTATGGCAACGACAGGATATTGTATTGGGAGGCGAGTATCTCTTTTCGGATGCACTATTCCTTCTTTATTGCATCTGTCGATCCCTCACAATGACGAATTAGCACAGCAATTTCGTCGCTATGAAATACTATAGGTTCTAAGATATCTCATTCTAAATCGAGGAATGTTTCTATGGCGACGATAGGATCTTCTATTGGGAGGCGAGTATCTCTTTTCGGATGCACTATTCCCTCATTATTGCATCCGTCGGTCCCTCACAATGACGAATTAACACAGAAATTGCGTCGCTATGCAATACTATAGATTCTATGCCTTATCTTTCTAAATCGAGGAACGTTTCTATGGCAACGACAGGATCTTCTATTGGGAGGCGAGTATCTCTTTTCGGATGCACTATTCCTTCTTTATTGCATCCGTCGATCCCTCACAATGACGAATTAGCACAGCAATTTCGTCGCTATGAAATACTATAGGTTCTAAGATATCTCATTCTAAATCGAGGAATGTTTCTATGGCGACGATAGGATCTTCAATTGGGAGGCGAGTATCTCTTTTCGGATGCATTATTCCTCCTTTATTGTATACGTCGATCCCTCACAATGACGAATTAATACAGAAATTGTGTCGCTATGATATATTATAGGTTATATACCTTCTCTTTCTAAGTCGAGGAACGTTTCTATGGCAACGAGAGGATCTTCTATTGGGAGGCGAGTATCTCATTTCGATAGCAGTATTCCTTCTTTATTGCATCCGTCGATCCCTCACAATGCTGAATCAACACAGCTATAGCGTCCCTATGAAATACAATAGGTTCTAAGACTTCTCCTTCTAAATCGGATAACGTTTCTATGGCAGCAACCGGATCTTCTATTGGGAGGCGAATATCTCTTTTCGGATGCACTATTCCTTCATTATTGATTTCGTCGATCCCTCACAATGACGAATTAGCACAGCAATTTCGTCGCTATGAAATACTATAGGTTCTAAGATATCTCTTTCTAAATCGAGGAATGTTTCTATGGCGACGACAGGATCTTCTATTGGGAGGCGAGTATCTCTTTTCGGATGCACTATTCCCTCATTATTGCATCCGTCGATCCCTCACAATGACGAATTAACACAGAAATTGCGTCGCTATGCAATACTATAGATTCTATGCCTTATCTTTCTAAATCGAGGAACGTTTCTATGGATACGACTGGATCTTATTTTGGGAGGCGAGTATCTCCTTTCGGATGCACTATTCCTTCTTTATTGCTACCGTCGATCCCTCTTAATGATGAATTAACACAGAAATTGCGTCGCTATGGGATACTATTTGTTCTATGCCTGCTCTTACTAAATCGAGGATCGTTTCAATGGCAACGACAGGATCTTCTATTGGGAGGCGAGCGTCTCTTTTCGGATGAACTATTCCTTCTTTATTGCATCCGTCGATCCTTCACAATGACGAATTAACACAGAAATTGCGTCGCTAAGAAATACTATAGGTTCTATGCCTTCTCTTTCTAAATCGAGGAATGTATCTATGGCAACGACAGGATCTACTACGGGGAGGCGAGTATCTCTTTTCGGATACACTATTACTTCTTTATTGCATCCGTCGATCCCTCACAATGACGAATTAACTCAGGAATTGCGTCGCTATGAAATACTATAGGTTCTATGCCTTCTCTTTCTAAATCGAGGAACGTTTCTATGGCAACGACAGGACCTTATATTGGGAGGCGATTATCTCCTTTCGGATGCACTATTCCTTTTTATTGCATCCCTCGATCGCTCACAATGTCGAATCTATATAGAAATATCGTCGCTATGAAATACTATAGATTCTATGTCTTATCTTTCTAAATCGAGGAACGCATCTATGGCAACGACAGGATCTTCTATTGGGAGGGGAATATCTCTTTTCGGATGCACTATTCCTTCTTTATTGCATCCGCTGATCCCTCACAATGACGAATTAACACAGAAATTGCGTCGCTAAGAAATACTATAGGTTCTATGCCTTCTCTTTCTAAATCGAGGAATGTATCTATGGCAACGACAGGATCTACTACGGGGAGGCGAGTATCTCTTTTCGGATACACTATTACTTCTTTATTGCATCCGTCGATCCCTCACAATGACGAATTAACACAGGAATTGCGTCGCTATGAAATACTATAGGTTCTATGCCTTCTCTTTCTAAATCGAGGAACGTTTCTATGGCAACGACAGGATCTTATTTTGGAAGGCGAGTATCTCCTTTCGGATGCACTATTCCTTCTTTATTGCATCCCTCGATCCCTCACAATGTCGAATCAACATAGAAGTTGAGTCGCCATGAAATACTATAGGTTCTATGACTTCTATTTCTAAATCGAAGAACTTTTCTATGGCAACGACAGCATCTTCTAGTGGGAGGCGAGCATCGCTTTCCGGATGCACTATTCCTTCATTATTGCATCCGTCGATTACTCACAATAACGTATTAACACAGAAATTGCGTCGCTATGAAATACTATAGGTTCTATGCCTTCTGTTTCTAAATCGAGGAACGCTTGTATGGCAACGACAGGATCTTCTATTGGGAGGCGAGTATCTCTTTTCGGATGCACTATTCCTTCCTTATTGCATCCGTCGATCCCTCACAATGGTGAATTAACACAGAAATTGCGTCGCTATGAAATACTATCGGTTCTATGCCTTCTCTCTCTAAATCGAGGAACGTTTCTATGGCAACGACAGGATTTTCTATTGGGAGGCGAATATCTCTTTTCGGATGCACTATTCCTTCATTATTGATTTCGTCGATCCCTCACAATGACGAATTAACACAGCAATTGCATCGCTATGAAATACCATAGGTTCTAAGATTTCTTTTTCTAAATCGAGGAATGTTTCTATGGCAACGTCAGGATCTTCTATTGGGAGGCGAGTATCTCTTTTCGGATGCACTATTCCTTCATTATTGCATCTGTCGATCCCTCACAATGACGAATTAGCACAGAAATTGCGTCGCTATGAAATACTATAGATTCTATGCCTTATCTTTCTAAATCTTGGAACGTTTCTATGGAAACGACTGGATCGTATATTGGGAGGCGAGTATCTCCTTTCGGATGCACTATTCCTTCCTTATTGCATCCGTCGATCCCTCACAATGACGAATTAACATGGAAATTGAGTCGCTATGAAATACTATAGGTTCTATGCCTTCTCCTTCCAAGTCGGGGAACGTTTCTATGGCAACGACAGGATTTTCAATTGGGAGGCGAGTATCTGTTTTCGGATGCACTATTCCTTCTTTATTGCATCCGTCGATCCCTCACAATGACAAATTAACACAGAAATTGCGTCGCTGTGAAATACTATAGGTTCTATGCCTTCTCTTTCTAAATCGTGGAACGTATCTATAGCAACGACAGGATCATCTATTGGGAGACGAGTATCTCTTTTGGGATGCACTATTCCTTCTTTATTGCATCCGTCGATCCCTCACAATGACGAATTAACACAGAAATTGCGTCGCTATGTATTACTATAGGTTCTATGCCTTCTCTCTATAAATCGAGGAACGTTTCTATGTCAACGACAGGATCTTCTATTGGGAGGCGAGTATCTCTTTTCGGATGCATTATTCCTCCTTTATTGTATCCGTCGATCCCTCACAATGTCCAATTAACACAGAAATTGCGTCGCTATGAAATACTATCGGTTATATACCATCTCTTTCTAAATCGAGGAACGTTTCTATGGCAACGAAAGGATATTCTATAGCGTGACTGCGTCTCTTTTCGGATGCACTATTCCTTCCTTATTAAATCCGTCGATCCCTCACAATGACGAATTAACACAAAAATTTGCGTCGCTATGAAATACTATAGGTTCTATGCCTTCTCTTTCTAAATCGAGGAACGTTTCTATGGTAACGACAGTATCTTATATTTGGAGGCGAGTATCTCATTTCGGATGCAGTATTCCTTCTTTATTGCATCCGTCGGTACCTCACAATGACGAGTTAACACAGAAGTTGCGTCGCTATGGGATACTATTGGTTCTATGCCTTCTCTTACTAAATCGAGGAACGTTGCAATGGCAACGACAGCATCTTCTATTGGGAGGCGAGTATCCCTTTTTGGATGCACTATTCCTTCTTTATTGCATCCGTCGATCACTCACTATGACGAATTAACACAGAAATTGCGTCGCTATGAAATACTATAGGTTCTATACCTCCTCTTTCTAAATCGAGGATAGTTTCTATGGCAATGACAGGATCACCTATTGGGAGGCGAGCATCTCTTTTCGGATGCACTATTACTTCTTAATGGCATCCGTCGATCCCTCACAATGACGAATTAACACAGAAATTGCGTCGCTAAGAAATACTACAGGTTCTATGCCTTCTCTTTCTAAATCGAGGAATGTATCTATGGCAACGACAGGATCTTCTACTGGGAGGCGAGTATCTTCGGATGCACTATTCCTTCTTTATTGCATCCGTCGCTCCGTCACAATGACGAATTAACACAGAAATTGCGTCCCTATGAAATACTATAGGTTCTACGCCTTCTCTTTCTAAATCGAAGTACGTTTCTGTGGCAACGACAGGATCTTCTATTGGGAGGCGAGCGTCTCTTTTCGGATGCACTATTCCTTCTTAATTGCATCCGTCGATCCCTCACAATGACGAATTAACACAGAAATTGCGTCGCTGTGAAATACTATAGGTAATATGCCTTCTCTTTCTAAATCGAAAAACGTATCTATGGCAACGACAGGATCCTCTATTGGGAGGCGAGTATCTCTTTTCGGATGACCTATTCCTTCTTTATTGCATCCGTCGATCCCTCACAATGACGAATTAACACAGACATTGCGTCGCTATGTATTACTATAGGTTCTATGCCTTCTCTCTCTAAATCGAGGAACGTTTCTATGTCAACGACAGGATCTTCTATTGGGAGGCGAGTATCTGTTTTCGGATGCACTATTCCTTCTTTATTGCATCCGTCGATCCCTCACAATGACGAATTAACACAGCAATTGCGTCTCTATGAAATACAATAGGTTCTAAGACTTACTCTTCTAAATCGAGGAAAGTTTCTATGGCAGCGACAGGATCTTAAATTCGGAGGCGAGAATCTCTTTTCGGAATGCACTATTCCTTCCTTATTGCATCCGTCGATCCCTCACAATGACGAATTAACAGAGAATTTGCGTCCCTATGTAATGCTATAGGTTCTGTGCCTTCTCTTTCTAAGTCGAGGAACGTTTCTTTGGCAGCGACAGGATCTTCTATTGGGAGGCGAGTATCTCTTTTCGGATGCATTATTCCTCCTTTATTGTATCCGTCGATCCCTCACAATGTCGAATTAACACAGAAATTGCGTCGCTATGAAATACTATCGGTTATTTACCATCTCTTTCTAAATCGAGGAACGTTTCTATGGCAACGAAAGGATATTCTATAGCGTGACTGGGTCTCTTTTCGGATGCACTATTCATTCCTTATTAAATCCGTCGATCCCTCACAATGACGAATTAACACAAAAATTTGCGTCGCTATGAAATACTATAGGTTCTATGCCTTCTCTTTCTAAATCGAGGAACGTTTCTATGGTAACGTCAGTATCTTATATTTGGAGGCGAGTATCTCATTTCGGATGCAGTATTCCTTCTTTATTGCATCCGTCGGTACCTCACAATGACGAGTTAACACAGAAATTGCGTCGCTATGGGATACTATTGGTTCTATGCCTTCTCTTACTAAATCGAGGAACGTTGCAATGGCAACGACAGCATCTTCTATTGGAAAGCGAGTATCTCTTTTTGGATGCACTATTCCTTCTTTATTGCATCCGTCGATCACTCACTATGACGAATAAACACAGAAATTGCGTCGCTATGAAATACTATAGGTCCTATGCTTCTATTTCTAAATCGAGAAACGTTTCTATGGCAACGACAGGATCTTACTTTGGGAGGCGAGTATCTCCTTTCGGATGCACTATTCCTTCTTTATTGCATCCCTCGATCCCTCACAATGTCGAATCAACATAGAAGTTGAGTCGCCATGAAATACTATAGGTTCTATGACTTCTATTTCTAAATCGAAGAACGTTTCTATGGCAACGGCAGGATCTTCTATTGGGAGGCGAATATCTCTTTTCGGATGCACTATTCCTTCTTTATTGCATCCGTCGATCTCTCACAATGACGTATTAACACAGAAATAGCGTCGCTATGAAATACTATAGGTTCTATGTCATATCTTTCTAAATCGAGGAACGTTTCTATGGCAACGAGAGGATATTATATTGGGAGGCGAGTATCTCTTTTCGGATGCACAATTCCTTCTTTATTGCATCCGTCGATCCCTCACAATGACGAATTAACACATCAATTGCGTCGCTATGAAATACTATAAGTTCTATTCCTTCTCTTTCTAAATCGAGGACGTTTCTATGGCACTGACAGGATCTTATATGTGGAGGCGAGTATCTCTTTTCGGATGCATTATTCCTCCTTTATTGTATACGTCGATACCACACAATGACGAATTAACACAGAAATTGCGTCGCTATGATATACTATAGGTTCTATACCTCCTCTTTCTAAATCGAGGATAGTTTCTATGGCAACGACAGGATCATCTATTGGGAGGCGAGCATCTCTTTTCGGATGCACTATTACTTCTTAATTGCATCCGTCGATCCCTCACAATGACGAATTAACGCAGAAATTGCGTCGCTAAGAAATACTACAGGTTCTATGCCTTCTCTTTCTAAATCGAGGAATGTATCTATGGCAACGACAGGATCTTCTACTGGGAGGCGAGTATCTTCGGATGCACTATTTCTTCTTTATTGCATCCGTCGCTCCGTCACAATGACGAATTTACACAGAAATTGCGTCGCTATGAAATACTATAGGTTATATGCTTTCTCTTTCTAAATAGAGGAAAGTTTCTATGGCAACGACAGGATCGTGTTTTGGAAGGCGAGTATCTCTTTTCGGATGCACTATTCCTTCTTTATTCCATCCGTCGATCCCTCACAATGACGAATTAACACAGAAATTGCGTCCCTATGAAATACTATAGGTTCCACGCCTTCTCTTTCTAAATCGAAGAACGTTTCTGTGGCAACGACAGGATCTTCTATTGGGAGGCGAGCGTCTCTTTTCGGATGCACTATTCCTTCTTAATTGCATCCGTCGATCCCTCATAATGACGAATTAACACAGAAATTGCGTCGCTGTGAAATACTATAGGAATATGCCTTCTCTTTCTAAATCGAAAAACGTACCTATGGCAACGACAGGATCCTCTATTGGGAGGCGAGTATCTCTTTTCAGATGACCTATTCCTTCTTTATGGCATCCGTCGTCCCTCACAATGACGAATTAACACAGAAATTGCGTCGCTATGTATTACTATAGGTTCTATGCCTTCTCTCTCTAAATCGAGGAAAGTTTCTATGGCAGCGACAGGATCTTAAATTCGGAGGCGAGAATCTCTTTTCGGAATGCACTATTCCTTCCTTATTGCATCCGTCGATCCCTCACAATGACGAATTAACAGAGAATTTGCGTCCCTATGTAATGCTATAGGTTCTGTGCCTTCTCTTTCTAAGTCGAGGAACGTTTCTTTGGCAGCGACAGGATCTTCTATTGGGAGGCGAGTATCTCTTTTCGGATGCATTATTCCTCCTTTATTGTATCCGTCGATCCCTCACAATGTCGAATTAACACAGAAATTGCGTCGTTATGAAATACTATCGGTTATATACCAGCTCTTTCTAAATCGAGGAACGTTTCTATGGCAACGAAAGGATATTCTATAGCGTGACTGCGTCTCTTTTCGGATGCACTATTCCTTCCTTATTAAATCCGTCGATCCCTCACAATGACGAATTAACACAAAAATTTGCGTCGCTATGAAATACTATAGGTTCTATGCCTTCTCTTTCTAAATCGAGGAACGTTTCTATGGTAACGACAGTATCTTATATTTGGAGGCGAGTATCTCATTTCGGATGCAGTATTCCTTCTTTATTGCATCCGTCGGTACCTCACAATGACGAGTTAACACAGAAATTGCGTCGCTATGGGATACTATTGGTTCTATGCCTTCTCTTACTAAATCGAGGAACGTTGCAATGGCAACGACAGCATCTTCTATTGGAAAGCGAGTATCTCTTTTTGGATGCGCTATTCCTTCTTTATTGCATCCGTCGATCACTCACTATGACGAATTAACACAGAAATTGCGTCGCTATGAAATACTATAGGTTCTATGCTTCTATTTCTAAATCGAGAAACGTTTCTATGGCAACGACAGGATCTTACTTTGGGAGGCGAGTATCTCCTTTCGGATGCACTATTCCTTCTTTATTGCATCCCTCGATCCCTCACAATGTCGAATCAACATAGAAGTTGAGTCGCCATGAAATACTATAGGTTCTATGACTTCTATTTCTAAATCGAAGAACGTTTCTATGGCAACGACAGGATCTTCTATTGGGAGGCGAATATCTCTTTTCGGATGCACTATTCCTTCTTTATTGCATCCGTCGATCTCTCACAATGACGTATTAACACAGAAATAGCGTCGCTATGAAATACTATAGGTTCTATGTCATATCTTTCTAAATCGAGGAACGTTTCTATGGCAACGACAGGATATTATATTGGGAGGCGAGTATCTCTTTTCGGATGCACAATTCCTTCTTTATTGCATCCGTCGATCCCTCACAATGACGAATTAACACATCAATTGCGTCGCTATGAAATACTATAAGTTCTATTCCTTCTCTTTCTAAATCGAGGACGTTTCTATGGCACTGACAGGATCTTATATGTGGAGGCGAGTATCTCTTTTCGGATGCATTATTCCTCCTTTATTGTATACGTCGATACCTCACAATGACGAATTAACACAGAAATTGCGTCGCTATGATATACTATAGGTTCTATACCTCCTCTTTCTAAATCGAGGATAGTTTCTATGGCAACGACAGGATCATCTATTGGGAGGCGAGCATCTCTTTTCGGATGCACTATTACTTCTTAATTGCATCCGTCGATCCCTCACAATGACGAATTAACACAGAAATTGCGTCGCTAAGAAATACTACAGGTTCTATGCCTTCTCTTTCTAAATCGAGGAATGTATGTATGGCAACGACAGGATCTTCTACTGGGAGGCGAGTATCTTCGGATGCACTATTCCTTCTTTATTGCATCCGTCGCTCCGTCACAATGACGAATTAACACAGAAATTGCGTCGCTATGAAATACTATAGGTTATATGCTTTCTCTTTCTAAATAGAGGAAAGTTTCTGTGGCAACGACAGGATCGTGTTTTGGAAGGCGAGTATCTCTTTTCGGATGCACTATTCCTTCTTTATTCCATCCGTCGATCCCTCACAATGACGAATTAACACAGAAATTGCGTCCCTATGAAATACTATAGGTTCTACGCCTTCTCTTTCTAAATCGAAGAACGTTTCTGTGGCAACGACAGGATCTTCTATTGGGAGGCGAGCGTATCTTTTCGGATGCACTATTCCTTCTTAATTGCATCCGTCGATCCCTCACAATGACGAATTAACACAGAAATTGCGTCGCTGTGAAATACTATAGGTAATATGCCTTCTCTTTCTAAATCGAAAAACGTATCTATGGCAACGACAGGATCCTCTATTGGGAGGCGAGTATCTCTTTTCGGATGACCTATTCCTTCTTCATTGCATCCGCCGATCCCTCACAATGACGAATTAACACAGAAATTGCGTCACTATGTATTACTATAGGTTCTATGCCTTCTCTTTCTAACTCGAGGAACGTTTCTATGGCAACGACAGGATCTTCTATTGGGTGGCGAGTATCCCTTTTCGGATGCATTATTCCTTCTTTATTGCATCCGTCCGTACCTCACAATGACGAGTTAACACAGAAATTGCGTCGCTATGGGATACTATTGGTTCTATGCCTTCTCTTACTAAATCGAGGAACATTTCAATGGCAACGACAGGATCTTCTAGTGGGAGGCGAGTATCTCTTTTCGGATGCGCTATTCCTTCTTTATTGCATCCGTCGATCACTCACAATGACGAATTAACACAGAAATTGCGTCGCTATGAAATACTATAGGTTCTATGCCTTCTCTTTCTAAATCGAGGAACGTTTCTATGGCAACGACAGGATCTTATTTTGGGAGGCGAATATCTCCTTTCGGATGCACTATTCCTTCTTTATTGCATCCCTCGATCCCTCACAATGTCGAATCAACATAGTAGTTGATTCGCCATGAATTACTATAGGTTCTATGACTTCTATTTCTAAATCGAAGAACGTTTCTATGGCAACGACAGGATCTTCTATTGGGAGGCGAGCATCTCTTTTCGGATGCACTATTCCTTCTTTATTGCATCCGTCGATCCCTCACAATGACGTATAACACAGAAATCGCGTCGCTGTGAAATACTATAGGTTCTATGTCATATCTTTCTAAATCGAGGAACGTTTCTATGGGAACGACAGGATGTTGTATTTGGAGGCGAGTATCTCTTTTCGGATGCATTATTCCTCCTTTATTGTGTACGTCGATACTTCACAGAGACGAATTAACACAGAAATTGCGTCGCTATGATATACTATATGTTCCATACCTTCTCTTTCTAAATCGAGGAAAGTTTCTATGGCAACGACAGGATCTTGTATTGCAAGGCTGTGTCTCTTTTCGGATGCAATATTCCTCCTTTATTGTATACGTCGATCCCTCACAATGACAAATTAACACAGAAATTGCGTAGCTATGAAATACTATAGGTTCTAGACCTCCTCTTTCTAAATCGAGGAACGTTTCTATGGCAACGACAGGATCTTCTATTGGGAGGCGAGCATCTCTTTTCGCATGCACAATTCCTTCTTTATTGCATCCGTCGATCCCTCACAATGACGAATTAACACAGAAATTGGGTCGCTAAGAAACACTACAGGTTCTATGCCTTCTCTTTCTAAATCGAGGAATGTTACTATGGCAACGACAGGATCTTCTACTGGGAGGCGAGTATTTCTTTTCGGATGCACTATTACTTCTTTATTGCATCCGTCGCTCCGACACAATGACGAATTAACAAAGAAATTGCGTCGCTATGAAATACTATAGGTTCTATGCCTTCTCTTTCTAAATTGAGGAATGTTTCTATGGCAACGACAGGATCGTGTTTTGGGAGGCGAGTATCTCGTTTCGAAGGCACTATTCCTTCTTAATTGCATCCGTCGATCCCTCACACTGACGAATTTACACAGAAATTGCGTCCCTATGAAATACTATAGGTTCTACGCCTTCTCTTTCTAAATCGAAAAACGTTTCTATGGCAACTACAGGGTCTTCAATTGGGAGGCGAGTATGTCTTTTCGGATGCATTATTCCTCCTTTATTGTATACGTCGATCCCTCACAATGACGAATTAACACAGAAGTTGCGTCGCTATGAAATACTATAGGTTATATACCTTCTCTTTCTAAATCGAGGAACGTTTCTATGGCTACGACAGGATCTTCTATTGGGAGGCGAGTATCTCATTTCGGATGCAGTATTCCTTCTTTATTGCATCCGTCCGTACCAGACAATGACGAGTTAACACAGAAATTGCGTCGCTATGGGATACTATTGGTTCTATGCCTTCTCTTACTAAATCGAGGAACGTTTCAATGGCAACGACAGGATCTTCGATTGGGAGGCAGTATCTCTTTTCGGATGCACTATTCCTTCTTTATTGCATCCGTCGATCACTCACAATGACGAATTAACACAGAAATTGCGTCGCTATGAAATACTATAGGTTCTATGCCTTCTCTTTCTAAATCGAGGAACGTTTAAATGGCAACGACAGGATCTTCTTTTGGGAGGCGAGTATCTCTTTTCGGATGCACTATTCCTTCTGTATTGCATCCGTCGATCCCTCACAATGACGTATTAACACAGAAATCGCGTCGCTATGAAATACTATAGGTTCTATGTCATATCTTTCTAAATCCGGGAACGTTTCTATGGCAACGACAGTATGTTATACTGGGAGGCGAGTATCTCTTTTCGGATGCACTATTCCTTCTTTATTGCATCCGTCGATCCCTCACAATGAGGAATTAACACAGAAATTTCGTCGCTATGCATACTGTAGATTCTGTGCCTTATCTTTCTAAATCGAGGAACGTTTCTATGGAAACGTCTAGATCTTATATTGGGAGACGAGTATCTCCTTTCGGACGCACTATTCCTTCTTTACTGCATCCGTCGGTCCCACTTAATGATGAATTAACACAGAAATTCCGTCGCTATATGATACTATTGGTTCTATGCCTGCTCTTACTAAATCGAGGAAAGTTTCAAAGGCAACGACAGGATCTTCTATTGGGAGGCGAGTATCTCTTTTCGGATGCACTATTCCTTCTTTATTGCTTCCGTCGATCCCTCATAATGGTGAATTAACACAGAAATTGCGTCGCTATGAAATACTATAGGTTCTATGCCTTCTCTTTCTAAATCGAGGAACGTTTCTATGGCAACGACAGGATCTTCTATTGGGAGGCGAATATCTCTTTTCGAATGCACTATTCCTTCTTTATTGCATCCGTCGATCCTTCACAATGAAGAATTAACACAGAAATTGCGTCGCTATGAAATACTATAGGTTCTATGCCTTCTCTTTCTAAATCGAGGAACGTTTCTATGGCAACGACAGGATCTTCAATTGGGAGGCGAGTATCTCTTTTCGGATGCATTATTCCTCCTTTATTGTATACGTCGATCCCTCACAATGACGATTAACACAGAAATTGCGTCGCTATGAAATACTATAGGTTATATATCTTCTCTTTCTAAATCGAGGAACGTTTCTATGACAACGACAGGATCTTCTATTGGGAGGCGAGTATCTCATTTCGGATGCAGTATTCCTTCTTTATTGCATCCGTCCGTACCTGACAATGATGAGTTAACACAGAAATTGCGTCGCTATGGGATACTATTGGTTCTATGCCTTCTCTTACTAAATCGAGGAACGTTTCAATGGCAACGACAGGATCTTCGATTGGGAGGCAGTATCTCTTTTCGGATGCACTATTCCTTCTTTATTGCATCCGTCGATCACTCACAATGACGAATTAACACAGAAATTGCGTCGCTATGAAATACTATAGGTTCTATGCCTTCTCTTTCTAAATCGAGGAGCGTTTAAATGGCAACGACAGGATCTTCTTTTGGGAGGCGAGTATCTCCTTTCGGATGCACTATTCCTTCTTTATTGCATCCCTCGATCCCTCACAATGTCGAATCAACATAGAAGTTGAGTCGCCATGAATTACTATAGGTTCTATGACTTCTATTTCTAAATCGAAGAACGTTTCTATGGCAACGACAGGATCTTCTATTGGGAGGCGAGCATCTCTTTTCGGATGCACTATTCCTTCTGTATTGCATCCGTCGATCCCTCACAATGACGTATTAACACAGAAATCGCGTCGCTATGAAATACTATAGGTTCTATGTCATATCTTTCTAAATCGAGGAACGTTTCTATGGCAACGACAGGATATTGTATTGGGAGGCGAGTATCTCTTTTCGGATGCACTATTCCTTCTTTATTGCATCCGTCGATCCCTCACAATGACGAATTAACACATCAATTGCGTCGCTATGAAATACTATAGGTTCTATTCCTTCTCTTTCTAAATCGAGGACGTTTCTATGGCACTGACAGGATCTTATATTTGGAGGCGAGTATCTCTTTTCGGATGCATTATTCCTCCTTTATTGTGTACGTCGATACGTCACAATGACGAATTAACACAGAAATTGCGTCGCTATGATATACTATATGTTCTGTACCTTCTCTTTCTAAATCGAGGAACGTTTCTATGGCAACGACAGGATCTTTTATTGCAAGGCTGTGTCTCTTTTCGGATGCACTATTCCTTCCTTATTAAATCCGTCGATCCCTCACAATGACGAATTAACACAAAAATTTGCGTCGCTATAAAATACTATAGATTCTATGCCTTCTCTTTCTAAATCGAGGAACGTTTCTATGGTAACGACAGTATGTTATACTGGGAGGCGAGTATCTCTTTTCGGATGCACTATTCCTTCTTTATTGCATCCGTCGATCCCTCACAATGCTGAATTAACACAGCTATTGCGTCCCTATGAAATACAATAGGTTCTAAAACTTCTCCTTCTAAATCGGATAACGATTCTATGGCAACAACCGGATCTTCTATTGGAAGCGAATATTTCTTTTCGGATGCACTATTCCTTCATTATTGTTTTCGTCGATCCCTCACAATGACGAATTAGCACAGCAATTTCGTCGCTATGAAATACTATAGGTTCTAAGATTTCTCTTTCTAAATCGAGGAATGTTTCTATGGCGACGACAGGATCTTCTATTGGGAGGCGAGTATCTCTTTTCGGATGCACTATTCCTTCATTACTGCATCCGTCGATCCCTCACAATGACGAATTAACACAGAAATTGCGTCGCTATGCAATACTATAGATTCTATGCCTTATCTTTCTAAATCGAGGAACGTTTCTATGGAAACGACTGGATCTTATTTTGGGAGGCGAGTATCTCCTTTCCGATGCACTATTCCGTCGTTATTGCATCCGTCGGTCCCTCTTAATGATGAATTAACACAGAAATTGCGTCGCTATGGGATACTATTGGTTCTATGCCTGCAGTTACTAAATCGAGGAACGTTTCAATGGCAACGACCGGATCTTCTATTGGGAGGCGAGTATCTCTTTTCGGATTAACTATACCTTCTTTATTGCATCCGTCGATCCCTCACAATGACGAATTAACACAGAAATTGCGTCGCTAAGAAATACTATAGGTTCTATGCCTTCTCTTTCTAAATCGAGGAATGTATCTATGGCAACGACAGGATCTACTACTGGGAGGCGAGTATCTCTTTTCGGATGCACTATTCCTTCTTTATTGCATCCGTCGATCCCTCACAATGACGAATTAACACAGAAATTGCGTCGCTATGAATTACTATAGGTTCTATACCTTCTCTTTCTAAATCAAGTAACGTTTCTATGGCAGCGAAGGATCTTCTATTGGGAGGCGAGTATCTCTTTTCGGATGCATTATTCCTCCTTTATTCTATCCGTCGATCCCTCACAATGACGAATTAACACAGAAATTGCGTCGCTATGAAATACTATAGGTTATATACCATCTCTTTCTAAATCGAGGAACGTTTCTATGGCAACGACAGGATCTTCTATTGCGTAACTGTGTCTCTTTTCGGATGCACTATTCTTTCCTTATTAAATCCGTCGATCCCTCACAATGACGAATTAACACAGAAATTGCGTCGCTATGAAGTACTATAGGTTCTATGCCTTCTCTTTCTAAATCGAGGAACGTTTCTATGGCAACGACAGGATCTTATTTTGGAAGGCGAGTATCTCCTTTCGGATGCACTATTCCTTCTTTATTGCATCCCTCGATCCCTCACAATGTCGAATCAACATAGAAGTTGAGTCGCCATGAAATACTATAGGTTCTATGCCTTCTGTTTCTAAATCGAGGAACGCTTGTATGGCAACGACAGGATCTTCTACTGGGAGGCGCGTATCTCTTTTCGGATGCACTATTCCTCCTTTATTGCATCCGTCGATCCCTCACAATGGTGAATTAACACAGAAATTGCGTCGCTATGAAATACTATAGGTTCTATGACTTCTCTTTCCAAATCGAGGAACGTATCTATGGCTACGACAGGATCTTCTATTGGGAGGCGAATATCTCTTTTCGGATGCACTATTCCCTCTTTATTGCATCCGTCGATCCCTCACAATGACGAATTAACACAGAAATTGCGTCGCTATGAAATACTATAGGTTCTATTCCTTCTCTTTCTAAATCGAGGAACGTTTCTATGGCAACGACAGGATCTTCAATTGGGAGGCGAGTATCTCTTTTCGGATGCATTACTCCTCCTTTATTGTATACGTTGATCCCTCACAATGACGAATTAACACAAAAATTTGCGTCGCTATGACATACTATAGGTTCTATGCCTTCTCTCTCTAAATCGAGGAACGTTTCTATGGCAAAGAACGGATCTTCTATTGGGAGGCGAATATCTCTTTTCGGATGCACTATTCCTTCATTATTGATTTCGTCGATCCCTCACAATGACGAATTAACACAGCAATTGCGTCGCTATGAAATAGTATAGGTTCTAAGAATTCTTTTTCTAAATCGAGGAATGTTTCTATGGCAACGTCAGGATCTTCTATTGGGAGGCGAGTATCTCTTTTCCGATGCACTATTCCTTCATTATTGCATCCGTCGATCCCTCACAATGTCGAATTAACACAGAAATTGAGTCGCTATGAAATACTATAGGATCTATGCCTTCTCTTTCTAAATCGAGGAACGTATCTATGGCAACGACAGGATCTTATTTTGGGAGGCGAGTATCTCTACTCGGATGCACTATTCCTTCTTTATTGCATCCCTCGAACCCTCACAATGTCGAATCAACATAGAAGTTGAGTCGCCATGAAATACTATTGGGTCTATGACTTCTATTTCTAAATCGAGGAACGTTTCTATGGCAACGACGGGATCTTCAATTGGAAGGCGAGCATCTCTTTTCGGATGCACTATTCCTTAATTATTGCATCCGTCGATCCCTCACAATAACGTATTAACACAGAAATTGCGTCGCTATGAAATACTACAAGTTCTATGCCTTCTGATTCTAAATCGAGCGACGTTTCTATGGCAACGACAGGATCTTCTATTGGGAGGCGAATATCTCTTTTCGGATGCACTATTCCCTCTTTATTGCATCCGTCGATCCCTCACAATGACGAATTAACACAGAAATTGCGTCGCTATGAAATACTATAGGTTCTATGCCTTCTCTTGCTAAATCGAGGAACGTTTCTATGGCAACGCCAGGAACTTCAATTGGGTGGCGAGTTTCTCTTTTCGGATGCATTATTCCTCCTTTATTGTATACGTCGATCCGTCACAATGACGAATTAACACAGAAATTGGGTCGCTATGATATACTATAAGTTCTATACCTTCTCTTTCTAATCGAGGAGCGTTTATGTGGCAACGACAGATCTTCTATTGCAAGGCTGTGTCTCCTTTCGAATGCACTATTCCTTCCTTATTAAATCCGTCAATCCCTCACTACGACCAATTAACACACAATTTTGCGTCGCTATGAAATACTATGGGTTCTATGCCTTCTCTCTCTAAATCGAGGAACGTTTCTATGGCAACGACAGGATCTTCTATTGGGAGGCGAATATCTCTATTCGGATGCACCATTCCTTCATTATTGATTTCGTCGATCCCTCACAATGACGAATTAACACAGCAATTGCATCGCTATGAAATACCATAGGTTCTAAGATTTCTTCTTCTAAATCAAGGAATGTTTCTATGGCAACGTCAGGATCTTCTATTGGGAGGCGAGTATCTCTTATCGGATGCACTATTCCTTCATTATTGCATCTGTCGATCCCTCACAATGACGAATTAGCACAGAAATTGCGTCGCTATGAAATACTATAGATTCTATGCCTTAACTTTCTAAATCGAGGAACGTTTCTATGGAAACGACTGGATCTCATATTGGGAGGCGAGTATCTCCTTTCGGATGCACTATTCCTTCTTTATTGCATGCGTCGATCCCTCACAATGACGAATTAACATGGAAATTGAGTCGCTATGAAATACTATATGTTCTATGCCTTCTCCTTCCAAGTCGGGGAACGTTTCTATGGCAACGACAGGATCTCCTTTTTTGAGGCGAGTATCTGTTTTCGGATGCACTATTCCTTCTTTATTGCATCCGTCGATCCCTCACAATGACGAATTAACATGGAAATTGAGTCGCTATAAAATACTATAGGTTCTGTGCCATCTCTTTCTAAATCGAGGAACGTTTCTATGGCAACGACAGGATCTTCTATTGTGAGCCGGGTATCTCTTTTCGGATGCACTATTCCTTCTTTATTCCATTCGTCGATCCCTCACAATGAAGATTAACACAAAAATTGCGTTGCAATGAAGGACTATAAGTTCTATTCCTTGTCTTTCTAAATCGAGGAAAGTTTCTATGGTAACGACAGGATCATATATTGGGAGGCGAGTATCTCCTTTCGGATTCACTATTCCTTCTCTATTGCATCCTTCGATCCCTCACAATGACGAATTAACATGGAGATTGAGTCGCTATGAAATACTTCAGGTTCTATGCCTTCTCTTTCTAAATCGAGGAACGTTTCTAGGGCAACGACAGTATATTCTATTGGGAAGCGCTTATCTCTTTTCGGATGCACTATTCCTTCTTTATTCCATTCGTCGATCCCTCACAATGACGAACTAACACAGAAATTACGTCGCTATGAAATACTATAGGTTTTATTCCTTCTCTTTCTAAATCGAGGAACGTTTCTATGGCAACGACAGGATCTTATATTGGCAGGCGAGTATCTCTTTTCGGATGCACTATTCCTTCTTTACTGCATCCGTCGATTCCTCACAATGACGAATTAACAGATAAATTGCGTCGCTAAGAATTACTATAGCTTCTATGCCTTCTCTTTCTAAATCGAGGAACATTTCTATGGCAACGACAGGATCTTCTATTGGGAGGCGAGTATGTCCTTTCGGGTGCACTATTCCTTCTTTATTGCATCCGTCGATCCCTCACAATGACGAATTAACACAGCAATTGCGTCGCTATGAAATACTATAGGTTCTAAGACTTCTCCTTCTAAATCGAGGAACGTTTCTATGGCTACGACAGGATCTTCTATTGGGAGGCGAGTATCTCTTTTCGGATGCACTAATCCTTCTCAATATCATTCCGTCGAACTCTCACAATCAAGAATTAACATGGAAATTGAGTCGCTATGAAATACTATAGGTTCTACGCCTTCTCTTTCTAAATCGTGGAACGTTTCCATGGTAACGACAGGATCTTATATTGGGAGGCGAGTATCTCTTTTCGGATGCACTATTCGTTCTTTATTGCATCCGTCGATCCCTAACAACGACGAATTAACATGTAAATTGAGTCGCTATGAAATACAATAGGTTGTATGCCTTCTTTTTCTAAATCGAGGGACGTTTCTATGGCATTGACAGGATGTTCTATTGGGATGCGAGTAACTCCTTTCGGATGCACTATTCCTTCTTTATTGCATCCGTCGATCCCTCATAATGACGAATTAACGCAGAAATTGCATCGCTATGAAATACTATAGGTTCTATGCCTTCTCTTTCTAAATCGAGCAACGTTCTTATGGCAACGACAGGATCTTATATTGGGAGGCGAGTATTTCTTTTCGGATGCACTATTACTTCTTTATTGCATCCGTCAATCCCTCATAATGACGAATTAAGCCAAAAATTTGCGTCGCTATGAAATACTATAGGTTCTATGCCTTCTCTTTGTAAATCGATGAACGTTTCTATGGCAACGACAGGATCTTCTATTAAGAGGCGAATATCTCTTATCGGATGCGCTATTCCTTCTTCATTGCATCCGTCGATCCCTCACAATGACGAATTAACACACAAATTGCGTCGCTATGAAATACTATAGGTTCTATGCCTTCTCTTTCAAAGTGGATGAAAGTTTCTATGGCAACGACAGGATCTTATTTTGGGAGGCGAGTATCTCTTTTCGGATGCACTATTCCTTCTTTATTGCATCCGTCGATGCCTCACAATGACGAATTAACACACAAATTGCGTCGCTAAGAATTACTATAGCTTCTATAGCTTCTCTTTCTAAATCGAGGAACGTCTCTATGGCAACGACAGGATCTTCTATTGGGAGGCGAGTATGTCCTTCCGGGTGCACTATTCCTTCTTTATTGCATCCGTTGATCCCTCACAATGACAAACTAACACAGAAATTGCGTCTCTATGAAATACAATAGGTTCTAAGACTTCTCCTTCTAAATCGAGGAACGTTTCTATGGCAACGACAGGATCTTCTATTGGGAAGCGAGTATTTCTTTTCGGATTCACTGTTCCTTCATTATTGATTTCGTCGATCCCTCAGAATGACGAATTAACACAGCAATTGCGTCGCTATGAAATACTATAGGTACTATTCCTTCAGTTTCTAAATCGAGGAACGTTTCTATGGCAACGACCGGATCTTATATTGCGAGGCGAGTATCTCTTTTCGGATGCACTAATCCTTCGTTATTGCATCCGTCGATCCCACACAATGACGAATGAACACAGAAAATGCGTCCCTATGAAATACTATAGGTTCTATGCCTTCTCTTTCCAAATCGAAGAACGTTACTATGGCAACAACAGGATCTTCTATTGGGAAGCGAGTATTTATTTTCGGATGCACTATTCCTTCTTTATTGCATCCGTCGATCCCTCACAATGACGAACTAACACAGAAATTGCGTCGCTATGAAATACTATAGGTTCTATGCCCTCTATTTCAAAATGGAGGCACGTTTCTATGGCAACGACTGGACCTTATATTGGGAGGCGAGTATCACCTTTCGGATGCACTATTCCTTCTTTATTGCATCCGTCAATCCCTCACAATGACGAATTAACATGGAAATTGAGTCGCTATGAAATACTATAGGTTCTATGCCTTCTCTTTCTAAATCGAGGTTCGTTTCTATGGAAACGACAGGATCTTCTATTGGGAGGCGAGTATCTCCTTTCGAATGCACTATTCATTCTTTATTGCATCCGCCAATACCTCACAATGACGAAATAACACAGCAATTGCGTCGCTATGAATAACTATAGGTACTATTCCATCTGTTTCTAAATCGAGGAACGTTTCTATGGCAACGACAGGATCTTCTATTTGGAGGCGAGTATCTCTTTTCGGATGCACTAATCCTTCTCAATATCATTCCGTCGATCTCTCACAATCTCGAATTAACATGGAAATTGAGTCGCTATGAAATACTATAGGTTCTACGCCTTCTCTTTCTAAATCGAGGAACGTTTCTATGGTAACGACAGGATCTTATATTGGGAGGCGATTATCTCTTTTCGGATGCACAATTCCTTCTTTATTGCATCCGTCGATCCCTCACAACGACGAATTAACATGGAAATTGAGTCGCTATGAAATACAATTGGTTGTATGCCTTCTTTTTCTAAATCGAGGAACGTTTCTATGGCATTGACAGGATGTTCTATTGGGATGCGAGTAACTCTTTTCGGATGCACTATTCCTTCTTTATTGCATCCGTCGATCCCTAATAATGACGAATTAACGCATAAATTGCATCGCTATGAAATACTATAGGATCTATGCCTTCTCTTTCTAAACCGAGCAACGTTCCTATGGCAACGACAGGATCTTATATTGGGGGGCGAGTATCTCTTTTCGGATGCACTATTCCTTCTTTATTGCATCCGTCGATCCCTCACAATGACGAATTAACCCAAAAATTTGCGTCGCTATGAAATACTATAGGTTCTATGCCTTCTCTTTGTAAATCGATGAACGTTCCTATGGCAACGACAGGATCTTCTATTAAGTGGCGAGTATCTCTTTTCGGATGCACTATTCCTTCCTCATTGCATCCGTCGATCCCTCGCAATGACGAATTAACACAGAAATTGCGTCGCTATGAAATACTATAGGTTCTATGCCTTCTCTTTCAAAATGGATGAACGTTTCTATGGCAACGACAGGATCTTATTTTGGGAGGCGAGTATCTCTTTTCGGATGCACTATTCCTTCTTTATTGCATCCGTCGATGCCTCACAATGACGAATTAACACATAAATTGCGTCGCTAAGAATTACTATAGCTTCTATACCTTCTCTTTCTAAATCGAGGAACGTTTCTATGGCAACGACAGGATCTTCTATTGGGAGGCGAGTATGTCCTTTCGGGTGCACTATTCTTTCTTTATTGCATCCGTCGATCCCTCACAATGACAAACTAACACATAAATTGCGTCTCTATGAAATACAATAGGATCTAAGACTTCTCCTTCTAAATCGAGGAACGTTTCTATGGCAACGACATTATCTTCTATTGGGAGGCGGGTATCTCTTTTCGGATGCACTGTTCCTTCATTATTGATTTCGTCGATCCCTCACAATGACGAATTAACGCAGCAATTGCGTCGCTATGAAATACTATAGGTACTATTTCTTCTGTTTCTAAATCGCGGAACGTTTCTATGGCAACGACAGGATCTTCTATTTGGAGGCGAGTATCTCCTTTCGAATGCACTATTCCTTCTCAATATCATCCCGTCGATCTCTCACAATGACGAATTAACATGGAAATTGAGTCGCAATGAAATACTATAGGTTCTATGGCTTTTCTTTCTAAATCGAGGAACGTTTCTATGGCATTGACAGGATCTTATATTGGGATGAGAGTATCTCTTTTCGGATGCACTATTCCTTCTTTATTGCATCCGTCGATCCCTCACAATGACGAATTGACACAGAAATTGCGTCGCTATGAAATACTATAGGTTCTATGCCTTCTCTCTCTAAGTCGAGGAACGTCTCTATGGCAACGACCGGATCTTATATTGCGAGGCGTGTATCTCTTTTCGGATGCACTATTCCTTCGTTATTGCATCCGTCGATCCTACACAATCACGAATGAACACAGAAAATGCGTCACTATGAAATACTATAGGTTCTATGCCTTCTCTTTCCAAATCGAAGAACGTTACTATGGCAACAACAGGATCTTCTATTGGGAAGCGAGCATTTATTTTCGGATGCACTATTCCTTCTTTATTGCATCCGTCGATCCCTCACAATGACGAATTACCACAGAAATTGCGTCGCTATGAAATACTATAGGTTCTATGCCCTCTATTTCAAAATGGAGGCACGTTTCTATGGCAACGACTGGATCTTATATTGGGAGGCGAGTATCACCTTTCGGATGCACTATTCCTTCTTTATTGCATCCGTCGATCCCTCGCAATGACGAATTAACATGGAAATTGAGTCGCTATGAAATACTATAGGTTCTATGCCTTCTCTTTCTAAATCGAGGTACGTTTCTATGGCAACGACAGGATCTTTTATTGGGAGGCGAGCATCTCCTTTCGGATGCACTATTCTTTCTATATTGCATCCGCCGATCCCTCACAATGACGAATTAACACAGCAATTGCGTCGCTATGAAATACTATAGGTACTATTCCTTCTGTTTCTTAATCGAGGAACGTTTCTATGGCAACGACAGGATCTTCTATTTGGAGGCGAGTATCTCTTTTCGGATGCACTAGTCCTTCTCAATATCATTCCGTCGATCTCTGACAATCACGAATTAACATGGAAATCGAGTTGCTATGAAATACTATAGGTTCTATGCTATCTCTTTCTAAATCGAGGAACGTTTCTATGGCAACGACAGGATCTTATATTGGGAGGCGAGTATCTCTTTTCGGATGCACTATTCCTTCTTTACTGCTTCCGTCGATCCCTCACAATGACGAATTAACATGGAAATTGAGTTGCTATGAAATACAATAGGTTGTATGCCTTCTTTTTCTAAATCGAGGAACGTTTCTATGGCATTGACAGGATGTTCTATTGGGAGGCGAGTAACTCTTTTCGGATGCACTATTCCTTCTTTATTGCATCCGTCGATCCCTCATAATGACGAATTAACGCAGAAATTGCATCGCTATGAAATACAATAGGTTCTAAGTCTTCTCCTTCTAAATCGAGGAACGTTTCTATGGCATTGACAGGATGTTCTATTGGGAGGCGAGTAACTCTTTTCGGATGCACTATTCCTTCTTTATTGCGTCCGTCTATCCCTCATAATGACGAATTAACGCAGAAATTGCATCGCTATGAAATACTATAGTTTCTATGCCTTCTCTTTCTAAATCAAGCAACGTTCCTATGGCAACGACAGGATCTTATATTGGGAGGCGAGTATCTCTTTTCGGGTGCACTATTCCTTCTTTATTGCATCCGTCGATCCCTCATAATGACGAACTAACACAGAAATTTCGCCGCTATGAAATACTATAGGTTCTATGCCTTCACTTTCTAAATCGAGGAACGTTTCTATGGCAACGACAGGATCTTATATTGGGAGGCGAGTATCTCTTTTCGGATGCACTATTCCTTCTTTTGTAAAGGATGAGCCAGACAATAAGGGATTTTACTTTATTATATGAGCCTCAAACCGGTAACTTCATTTTTCCATTGCGGCCAAGCCACGGCCGGCAGTGTTAGCTGCCTGTAAATTCTTTCATCCCACGGTATAGTAACAGGAAGTCAGCACCGAGGAAGGGCACCTTGATCACGCGCCTCTCTCATGTGCTTACGAGGTAACGCCGCCCCAGGCGTCGCTTAACAGGCAACGCTCTGGAAAGTTCCATGCCGCCCGCACGGTTTGCTCGGACCTGAGCAATCAGGGCGGAGGAAGCCGCGTGGTGCGTCGAATATACCCGGCCGCCAGTCGCCGGGTTCGCTCTCTTGTATTCTTGCTCACCCGCGAGTCGGATGCGCGCCCTGTAGCATTGAACATCTCCCTCTTCTCCCGGTGCTGCGGCACTGTGGACTTAGTTTTGGCAGACAACCACTTTCGGTAGCTTCGCGAACAATGTTCGCCAAATTGTAAGCTCTGGCTCACCCTCACCTCCCTAGGCCTATGTAGCCCCTTTTCATCATGCTTTAGCCAATAAATGGCCTTTCTCTAAAAATTACCCTATTATTCCACAACGCCCACCGCCTGCCCACACCCGCCATCCTGTACAATTGGTGTCAGAAGTGGGATCCGAACCCACGCCCACAAAAGTGGGCCAAATGTTCGCCAAATTGTAAGCTCTGGCTCACCCTCACCTCCCTAGGCCTATGTAGCCCCTTTTCATCATGCTTTAGCCAATAAATGGCCTTTCTCTAAAAATTACCCTATTATTCCACAACGCCCACCGCCTGCCCACACCCGCCATCCTGTACAATTGGTGTCAGAAGTGGGATCCGTTCCCGTAGTGACTTTGTCGCTACACTAAATTTTTCCCGGCAAGACGCCGTACACTTCGCGCATGGAATGCGCCAACCGGCCGCCACGTTTGCTCCACGTGGGCCGTGGCTGCTCCACTAAACACGCACAGGGCGCGCGCTGCAGCGAGGCAGCCCACGCTAGTCAGCCACGTGAGCCGGACGCCGCCGCGCTGCCCGCTGCCTGAGTTCGAGGGGCCTTCGCTGCGCTGCGCGACCGGCCGGGCCGCCGTCATCCGCCGCCGCGCCAGCCGCCGCCGCCGTGCCGCCCACCGCCGCTGTCACCGACGCGCCAGGGGCCTGCCGCCATCGCCAACCGGCCGAGCCAGCGCCGTCCGCGGCCAACACATTTGCCGCCGCCCGAGTGTCCGGACGCCGCCGCCGCCGCCCGCTGACCGCCCGCCGACCACCGCCCGCCGCAGCCACTGCGTCGCACCGCCTCCATCGCCATGTAAGTCGCCGCGATGCTTACAACTATAGCTTCGACGATCTTCCGCCGCTGGATTGAGAATTTTTGTGGCCGTCCTTTTCTTGTAACAATCATTACTTTTTTCTGGTCACTAGCGTCCCATAAAATTGTAAACATGCCGATGGGAACACGAGTGACGGAACGAGATACCCTCGCAGAGGCACCTACTTCGCAAGACCCGCTCGAGGCCATAAATGCACAATTGCGCCAGTTATTCGCACAAAATCAGGAACTACTTGAGCAAAACCGCGTCTTGAAACAGACGCTGGAAGCTAGTGCGCGAACTTCCATACCTGTGGCTAGCTCCGCCCCTGTAACAAATGCTCAAACAGAGGCAACTAACACTAATTCTGTCTCTAACACAAACGCAACAATTTCAGCTAACATGGCGACTGTAAGCAATTTTCCTGCGGCTGATTTCATTCCCACCTTTTCTGGGAAGTCCCACGAAAATGTGGCTATGTTCTTACAAAATATTCGTGATGTGGGTCGTACGTGTGCCTGGCCGGATGATCTACTGGTCAATGTAGCCAGACTGAAGTTGACAGGGGAAGCTCGAATGTTTATAGAAACGGTGGACGAATTGCGTGACACGCACGAATTTGAAGTATTGGCTCGCGGATTGACTACGCGTTATTCCGATACCAGAGGTACCGCATATTACAGAGATCAATTATCAACCCTTAGGCAGAAGCCTAATGAGGATTTTGATGCCTTTGCAGATCGCATACGAGCAGTATCTTGTCGTACCTATAAGCTAGGCGAAAATGCCAGTGAAAACAGAATGTTGCGCTCAGAAGCGGAAGCGCGTGCAATTGATGCATTTGTTCGCGGTATTGACCCCCGCATCGGAGGAGAAGTCAAAGCAGCCTCCCCCACTTCTCTGTTTGAAGCTGTTCGTTTGGCAATGTTACGCGAAGAGGTATTGCGTTTTTGCGCTGCCGCACCGCGCCCATCGGACCCAGTACCGGTCCCAGCAAAAGCAGTATTCTGTCAGCGTTGTGGGAAGCCCAACCATACGGCAATGCGCTGTCGCGCGCCGTATTGCACTATTTGCCAGACAGTAGGCCGTGCTGATAATGTTTGCCCCACAAAGTCACCATTTTCTAATCAGATGCGCGGCCACCGCCGCAACGTGGGATCGAATCAGGGAAACGCTTGGGGGGCAGGTTTCGCCACCCACCCGCGCCCCCGACAAAAATAATACACCCGGTTAGGACCGAAAAATGTAAAGAGGTGGAACAAGTTAGTCTAGTTGGCGTACTCGGGAACAAATTAGTTAGAATTTTAGTTGATACTGGTGCTCAAGTTAGTGTACTGTTTGTGGAGAAAAATGATCGAAGGGTGTTACAGCCACCCCGGTACTATATCAGTGGCCTTGGAGAGGAAGTAATTGTCCCTGCAGGTTCGTGTGTAGTGAATCTGCAAATAGACGAGGGTAAATACAGTCAGAGGATGGAAGTAGTAAGGCTAAAGAAGGGTGAATTTGACATCATACTAGGGAATGACTTCCTGCACCGTTATCAGGGGATAGTGGATTATCGAACGCGAACTGTGCAGTTCGGCGAAGCAATTCACCGATTTGGCAGTGCGCACCCCCGTTGGACGCGAGGGAGCTGCGAAAGGCGCCGTTCACAGTCTCCCGTAAAACCGCAGATGTGGGCGATAAAAACCACTGACCCTGTGAGGATAAAAGGCGGAAGTGGAAAGATTCTCTGGATAGATATCAAAAATCAATAACAGCCTAAGACAGACATTCTGGTTGACCCGCTCACCCAGAATGATGTTTTAGATCGTCAGTCAGTACATATAAAGAGAAGTATCTGCCGACCGGAAAGGAGACAGAAGAGTTTTGCGATACCAGTAAGTATAGATAATTTTGGTGTAAAAGATGTTGTGATACCGAAGGGTACTATTGTTGCCAGTGGACAGGAAATTTTTGAGGAAATAAGAGGAGCTGAGAAGCAGCGAGATAAAGATGAGAAAGGAAGGAGAAGAAAGAAATGTTCAGTTAGGGAAGTGCGATATGTCGCGTCGACGTTAAGGAGTCAGTTAGCAGAGAAGTTAGGTCATTTAAACAGTGAGGAGAAAAGAATATTGCAGCCAGTATTAAAGGAATTTTCGTGGTTGTTTGAAGAGAGGCAGTTTCTACCGGCAACGGATTTGGTTCAGCACGAAATTCCGACCGGAGAAGCTCGGCCTATTACGCCAGCAGTTCCACCCAAAAAAGCAAGGAAAAAGGTAATACAACCGCCTAGACAGCGACGTAGATATGCTCTAAGGTCAAACCCCTATGATTTGCGTTCCAGAAAGTAGGTCTGAAATGGTATGTAAACAGTTGGAAAAGTCCTGCATGCAGCAAGAGACTCAATTGATGGAAAACACCGTCGTTACTATATCTTTAATTAAGTTGTGCATGTTAATTATAAGTAGACATAAGAATTGGCAACCATTGGTAACTGGTAATAGAATTTATGACGTTACATGTTAATGGAAGTGATTGAAGTTATGTAATAATTTTGTCTTGTCATTTAACGTCTCCAGTAATGTTATCGTAGCAGTCGAGAATTAAAAACACAACCATTCTTAATCATGGAATTAAGGGGAAAGTTGTCCTTGTCAAAAGAACACGTAGAGAAAGAATCAGTTAATCTTGTATATTTCAAAGGGAATCACATTTCACCTGTTAATTTAGTGAATAGTGCACGAACACAGTTATTAAAGCTTTACCATAAAAACATGATACTAATACGCCTTCGTAACTGCCAGTAGATCAGTGACTACATGCAGCCATCTACCTGTACTTTGAAAGACGCCCTATTACATGTATGTTTTGCTAAATGATCACACAACGATAAAAACATGAATAAATACGTCCAAGTTAAACAACCAATATGTTACTCTAAAGTAAGTCTTCCCCAAGTGCTATTTTATTGTTTTCGTGATGCGATGTGAACAGACAACAAGGTAAGTTTTCTTGGTACCACGTATTTCTGTATATTAAATGCCACGGAAGGAGTCGCGTAAATACCGCCACTGTTGTTTACAGCTGTTCACATGCGCCGAGCCCCGCCCTTCTCTGTCAGCTAGCGATGCGGTCCCCTTCTCTTCCCTCTCCATCCTACAGCCTGCAGAGAGAGAGCGGCCATTGCAGTTCCCCCTTCCCCACCCACCGCCTCTGCCTTTGGTGCGTGCAGCATCTGCACCTCTCCCCTCGCCCCTCCTCAGCATCCAACCATCGCCCTGCACGTCACGTGCGTCAGCCACGCTACACATTCGTACATTCGTTCGTTGCAGTTTAAACAGCAAACCTAAAGGGATAGTTATAGAAATAAAATCACCAGCTTAATATTGCCCTACAGATTTTATTAGTCTTATCTAAGGACGGGAATCTATTTGTGTTGTCTATCCGAGTTTTCAGTAAGGAACAAAATCGTGAGAGAGAACTTTTCCTGGTACGCATTGTCTAAACCATCAGGATTAGAAAACATTGGAATTTCAGATCGATCTCCGGCTATGTTGTATTACCACGACGGTTAATAAACGGATCTATATGGTGTCAGGGAAGCCGGCACTTGTCGCTATATTTGTCCTGTAAACGACCGCTGTGTGGGAAACGCATTAGCCGAGGAGTTGGGTTTGGAATGCCATCGCAAAATACAGTTTACCTAGAAGCCTGACACCTGCCATTTACCTAAATTTTAAAAGAACAGAGTGTTTAAGTAAAATAATTGGAACCCGATAGTTTTGTGATCTCCAGCGATTTAAGTTATTAGAGTCCCTTAGAAAAGAACATCCTCCATGCATAACTGTCGTGAACAACATAAGATAACTCTGGAAGGAAATTTTGTGACTGTACCGAGAGATTAACTCCACGCGTAGCAAGAGGACGGACCAAGCGTGAACGCCAGTTATGCTGCCGAGCCAGTGAAACCGGACGCAGCTGTACTGTCAGCTGTACTGTCAGCGACTTACAATCTCAAGAGCGCGACGCGTGTCGCACCTTAGCACCTCAAGCTGCACTGAATCTCGACATAGAAAATTCTTGACCATTGTATAACGAACCATTTGAATAACTTTATGCACATTTTCAATACTAAGGAACTTACTTTGCTCCCCACACACTTTATATACTATATGACAAATGAACTCTAAATTTTATTAAAAACCAAAGCACCGACAGGTAAGTCATATCGACGTCTTCCGAGATGCAACTAGCTTCGTCGAGCCGCCAATATTGATTATATGGAAGCAGGTAGGTGAGAGAATTAACAAAAGGAACAACAATCATATCCTTGAACGATTGGTTGGGTGACTGACAATCACAAATATTTGCAAAAACAAATCAACACAGCAAACAGCATATCACATGTTTAATAATTATTGGTCTGTCCATTGAAGGAGACATAAAATCATCTTTCATCAGAATCTTCTTAAAGGAAGTATTAACATGACATTACGCTATTCCACAGCATTACACACAGCATTGCCATTAGTTAATGACAGTTTTCTTGTGGGTAGAAGTACCAAAGATCGGTTGGAATGAAAATACAAACGAGAGCTTAAAGGAATACCAGGGGATGCTTACATTCATTTTGCTACGAAATGTAACTGGAGGATAAGGAAGTTTTGTTTGAAGGAAATAATATTTTAAACTTTTGCTTTTGTTACGGTTTTGCCACCGCTTATATCACTATGACGAGTTGCCAATTACTTATGTCAAATTGCTTGTGTCTAATTGATTACGTCCAATTACTTATGTCTAATTACTTATGTCCAATTCCTTATGTCTAATTACTTACGTCCACTTACTTAAGTCCATGTATTATCTTATTGTAGTTCATTTTGACTGTTTTATTACTACCTATTTAGAGAATTTTGCTAAAGTTTTGCCAGCACCAGTAATTTAGTATTTGTATCAATCTAGTGTTTCCATGTGTCACTGTGTTACTATATTGATGAGGATAATCATTTTGTAGGATTTCAAGTATGCTAGGATAGGTTCCCGAGTACTGCCAAGTACTTGTTTAATAATATTGATGTCTTAGGTGATAAATTGTTGTGGAAGAGTAATTTAGGATGTAACCATGCTTTATTTTGATTTGTATTTGAATGTTTATCTGGAGGGACATACCACATGCCTACCCCCGTGATAGATAACGTAAACAGAGTGAATCACACCCACAGAACGAGTATATATACTTAGTCTGTTGGATGAACAAGAGAACCACATCCGCAAGGGCACGTACCTTACGTGACGCGGTTGGCACCCGCGCGAACCCTTAGCTGTCTGTGTCGTTTCTTCACTTTTCATTTTCGCGACATAGTCCGTTTTAACCACTTTCATCTTTCAACTATCAACAGAACAACCCTTGAAGAGTCATGCACCACCCGCATGGGCACGTACCTTACGTGACGCGGTTGGCACCCGCGCGAACCCTTAGCTGTCTGTGTCGTTTCTTCACTTTTCATCTTCGCGGCATAGTCCATCCTAACCACTTTCATCTGACAACTTTCAACCGAACAACGCCTTTTGCAGTCTATTACCCGGGCGCATCCTAACACAAAATTATTCAGCCCAGACTTTGATCTTCCATCTCGAAGAAGAGTTCACGAGAACAGTGTTCCGTGCTCTCTGACGACAGCTGATCAGGCAACGTCAGACGCGTCTAGCCCGCAGCTAAACGCCAGTAAGCGGAAATCTCTGTTCAAAACCTTGAGCCTTCTTTGTTTTCCCATTGTATTTTCCGAAGGAATACCGACTATTGAAGTAGTAGCATTTAACTGTATGACGTGTCCCAGGACACTGCGATATAACCAAGGATAGACGGGGTTTTAAGCAACCAGCTGGGCCCGAGGAGGTTACAGAGACGGCGAGTTTAGTCGCAAAATGTTGAGAGGATGAAGACGGCGAATTTGGCCGCAAAGTAAAGTTAGTCGCAAGATGTTGAGAGGATAAAGACGGTGAATTTTGTCGCGCAGTAAAGTTTTGTTTTAGTGAGAGAAGTCGTATTTGAGGAAGAAGTAAGTAGCAGCAGCTATCTTGGAGTCGCAGAATTGTGATTTACACAGTTAAGTAGGCGACACCGTCGTGCCAACGATGCGCCGCGCACTATACCTTCATAAAGGAAAAGTCCTTCAGAAATTACGCTCAAATTAGTCTTTTCTAATTCAATTCCTTACACTTTCTTTTTCCATTGTGGAAATCTCTAGATTCTCGTCGAGTGTTATTTCCCTCCTTTCATTAGCAACAGCATTGACATCCAACGACAAAATCTACGCCCAACTTGCACCAAACTGGTGTCATTTTTCTTGGCCAGTCTCCATTTATGGCGTTCAGCAAATATATTGAGTTACGAGAAACTTCTTCTCAAAATGTGAATGTTATTACACTTAGAGGGTCAGCCCAAAGAGGCACTTAACTCTTTGTTTACTGATATGGAATATGCAGTAAATTTTATGATATTTGTGTACCTCATTTTTATATTTCCATGTTTATGTAACAATTATGGTCAGGCTAAAAGGGATTTCATAGGAACTTTGTTATGAACCAATTTACTAATGTATAATGTTATTTTAAACAGAACCCACTATAACAATTCATCTAGCTAGATGTCACGGGTAATCCCACTTCTATTTTGTTGCATTTGACAGTCGTAGACCCCTCAGCTGCCGCGGGCAGCCCTGACGCCGCGCTGGCCTTGGAAGTTATCTGCCGCGTGCGATTCTTACGTAGCGCGAAGATTCGGCCTTGCAGTCAGCTGCCACTCTGATGTAGCCTCCGCGCAGATCTATAGCAAAAGGTTCCTGTTGGAACACCACTTATAACCTCTCATGCCACTACGACTTACTTAGTATTCGCGCCCCTTTAATTATGTTTTTTTATACCCGAAAGCCCATTCATGATTACCTTGTCAGCTAACTTGCCAGCTTTGTATAACATATCAAAAGATCACCTCCTATCGTCAATTGATGACTTGCTAAAAAATGAAAAAGGACAAATTTCTTACGTTCGCCTGTTGGCACTTAAATGAATGGCAAACATCCACGAACTAAACAAAAAAATAGAAAACAAGAACCTATCAGGCATGTGCCCTCCCTTAGTTTTATGAGTGCAATTCTAATACCACCTAATGTGGAAAAACTAGTGTAGTGTAGCGAAGTGTTCCCTTAGTGATAACTCCCTTTTCAACTGTGTTTTGAAACATGTGGACCTCCCCTCATACCCCCCTTCCCTGCGCTGAGTTCCAGTGCACGGACCTGGCCACGGCCACGCCCCCTTCCTGCCGGCAGCCTGCGCGCTGCCCGCTGAGGACAACACACCACGCCGCCTCGTGCTACTCGCCCCCGCAGTGACTCACCAGTGGTGATATATTTACATTTTTAACTTATTTTAACAAAAGCAAAAAAAAGACATTTTTACTTCAACTTAGCAACAAGAACACTTGACATGTTTACCTAATTCACACTGTTATGTTTTGTTCTAATTTTGTGATGATTTTATGATGTTTTATGATGTTATGATGTTCTGATGTTTTATGATGATTCTTGTATACACACAATATTGTTGACATGTGTAAGCTCCCTTGCGACCCTTAGGAGGTCTTTAGAGTCTCTATACCCTCCCATAGATTAAGACCCCTGCCGTCTTCCGTGAGGGCCATTTTTAATCAAGTAGTGTTTACTTTGTTTTGCAAGCTAAATTTGTTTACTTTCAAATAATAATTGGATTGAGCGAATTCACATACGTTCTCCGCTCCCACGGAAGGGGGAGGAATGTAAAGGATGAGCCAGACAATAAGGGATTTTACTTTATTATATGAGCCTCAAACCGGTAACTTCATTTTTCCATTGCGGCCAAGCCACGGCCGGCAGTGTTAGCTGCCTGTAAATTCTTTCATCCCACGGTATAGTAACAGGAAGTCAGCACCGAGGAAGGGCACCTTGATCACGCGCCTCTCTCATGTGCTTACGAGGTAACGCCGCCCCAGGCGTCGCTTAACAGGCAACGCTCTGGAAAGTTCCATGCCGCCCGCACGGTTTGCTCGGACCTGAGCAATCAGGGCGGAGGAAGCCGCGTGGTGCGTCGAATATACCCGGCCGCCAGTCGCCGGGTTCGCTCTCTTGTATTCTTGCTCACCCGCGAGTCGGATGCGCGCCCTGTAGCATTGAACATCTCCCTCTTCTCCCGGTGCTGCGGCACTGTGGACTTAGTTTTGGCAGACAACCACTTTCGGTAGCTTCGCGAACAATGTTCGCCAAATTGTAAGCTCTGGCTCACCCTCACCTCCCTAGGCCTATGTAGCCCCTTTTCATCATGCTTTAGCCAATAAATGGCCTTTCTCTAAAAATTACCCTATTATTCCACAACGCCCACCGCCTGCCCACACCCGCCATCCTGTACACTTTATTGCATCCGTCGATCCCTCACAATGACAAATTAACATGGAAATTGAGTCGCTATGAAATGCTATAGGATGTATGCCTTCTCTTTCTAAATCGAGGAACGTTTCTATGGCATTGACAGGATGTTCTATTGGGAGGCGAGTAACTCTTTTCGGATGGACTATTCCTTCTTTATTGCATCCGTCGATCCCTCACAATGACGAATTAACACAGAAATTGCGTCGCTATGAAATACTATAGGATCTATGCCTTCCCTTCCGAAATGGAAGAACGTTTCTATGGCAACGACAGGATCCTATATTGGGAGGCGAGTATCTCTTTTCGGATGCACTATTCCTTCTTTATTGCATGCGTCGATGCCTCACAAATACGAATTAACACATAAATTGCGTCGCTATGAAATACTATAGGATCTATGCCTTCCCTTTCAAAATGGTGGAATGTTTCTATGGCAACGACAGGATCCTATATTGGGAGGCGAGAATCTCATTTCGGATGCACTATTCCTTATTTATCGCATCCGTCGATCCCTCACCATGACGAATTAACACAGAAATTGCGTCGCTATGAAATACTATAGGTACTATTCCTTCTGTTTCCAAATCGAGGAACGTTTCTATGGCAACGACAGGATCTTCTATTTGGAGGCGAGTATCTCTTTTCGGATGCACTATTCCTTCTCAATATCATTCCGTCGATCTCTCACAATGACGAATTAACATGGAAATTGAGTCGCTATGAAATACTGTACGTTCTATGCCTTCTCTTTCTAAATCGAGAAACGTTTCTATGGCAACGTCAGGATCTTATATTGGGAGGCGAGTATCTCTTTTCGGATGCACTATTCCTTCTTTATTCCATTCATCGATCCCTCGCAATGAAGAATTAACTCAGAAATTGCGTCACTATAAAATACTATAGGTTCTATTTCTTCGCTTTCTAATTCGAGGAACGTTTCTATGGCAACGACAGGATCTTATATTGGGAGGCGAGTATCTCATTTCGGATGCACTATTCCTACTCTCTTGCATCCGTCGATCCCTCACAATGACGAATTAACACAGAAATTGCGTCGCTATGAAATACTATAGGTTCTATGCCTTCTGTACCTAAATCTAGGAACGATTCTATGGCAACGACAGGATCTTATAATGGGAGGCGAGTAAGTCTTTTCGGATGCACTATTCCTTCTTTATTGCATCCGTCGATCCCTCACAATGACGAATTGACACAGAAATTGCGTCGCTATGAAGTACTATATGTTCTATGCCTTCTCTTTCTAAATCGAGGAACGTTACTATAGCAACGACTGGATCTTCTATTGGGAGGCGAGTATTTATTTTCCGATGCACTATTCCTTCTTTATTGGATGCGTCGATGCCTCACAATGACGAATTTACACATAAATTGCGTGGCTAAAAATTACTATAGCTTCCATGCCTTCTCTTCCTAAATCGAGGAACGTTTCTATGGCAACGACAGGATCTTCTATTTGGAGGCGAGTATCTCCTTTCGGGTGCACTATTCCTTCTGTATTCCATTCGCCGATCCCTCACGATGACGAGTTAACTCAGATATTGCGTTACTATAAAATACTATAGATTCTATTCCTTCGCTTTCTAAATCGAGGAACGTTTCTATGGCAACGACAGGATCTTATATTGGGATGCGAGTATCTCCTTTCGGATGCACTATTCCTTCTCTCTTGCATCCGTCGATCCCTCACAATGACGAATTAACATGGAAATTGAGTCGCTATGAAATACTATGGGTTCTATGCCTTCTCTTTGTAAATCGAGGAACGTTTCTATGGCAACGACGGGATCTTATATTGGGAGGCGAGTATCTCTCCTCGGATGCACTATTCCTTCTTTATTGCACCGTCGAACCCTCACAATGACGAATTGACACAGAAATTGCGTCGCTATGTAATACTAGAGGTTCTATTCCTTCTCTTTCAAAATCGAGGAACGTTTCTATGGCAACAACAGGATCTTATAATGGGAGGCGAGTAAGTCTTTTCGGATGCACTATTCCTTCTTTATTGCATCCTTCGATCCCTCACAATGACGAATTAACATTGCGTCGCTATGAAATGCTATAGGTTCTATGCCTTCTCTTTTTAAATCGATGAACGTTTCTATGCCAACGACAGGATCTTCTATTAAGGGGCGAGTATCTCTTTTCGGATGCACTATTCCTTCTTTATTGCATCCGTTGATCCCTCACAATGACGAATTAACACAGAAATTGCGTCGCTATGAAATACTATATGTTCTATGCCTTCTCTTTTAAAATCGAGGAACGTTAATATGGCAACAACAAGATCTTCTAATTTGAGGCGAGTGTTTATTTTCGGATCCACTATTCCGTCTTTATTGCTTCCGTCGATCCCTCACAATGACGAATTAACACAGAAATTGCGTCGCTATGAAATAGTATGGGTTCTATGCCCTCTCTTTCTAATACGAGGACCGTTCCAATGTCAACGACAGGATCTGATATTGGGAGGCGAGTATCTCTTTTCGGATGCACTATTCCTTCTTTATTGCATCCGTTGATCCCTCACAATGACGAATTAACACAGAAATTGCGTCGCTATGAAATACTATATGTTCTATGCCTTCTCTTTTAAAATCGAGGAACGTTTTTATGGCAACGACAGGATCTTCTATTGGGAGGCGAGTATCTCTTTTCGGATGCATTATTCCTTCTTTATTGCTTCCGTCGATCCCTCACAATGACGAATTAACACAGATATTTGCGTCAATAAGAAATACTATCGGTTCTATGACTTCTCTTTGTAAATCGATGAACGTTACTATCTCAACGACATGATCTTCTATTAAGAGGCGAGTATCTCTCTTCGGATGCACTATTCCTTCTTAATCGAATCCGTCGATCCATCACAATGACGAATTAACACAGAAATTACGTCGCTATGAAATACTATAGCTTCTATGCCTTCTCTTTCTAAATCGAGGAACGTTTCTATTGCAACGACAGGATCTTCTATTGGGAGGCGAGTACCTCCTTTCGGGTGCACTATTCCTTCTTTATTACTTCCGTCGATCCCTCACAACGACGAATTAACACAGAAATTGCGTCGCTATGAAATACTATAGGTTCTATGCCTTCTCTTTCTAAATCGAGGAACGTTTCCATGGCAACGACCGGATCTTATATTGGGAGGCGAGTATCTCTTTTCGGATGCACTATACCTTCTTTATAGCATCCGTTGATCCCTCACAATGACCAATTAACACAGATATTGCGTCGCTATGAAATACTATATGTTTATACCTTCTCTTTCTAAATCGAGGAACGTTACTATGGCAACGTCTGGATCTTCTATTGGGAGGCGAGTATTTATTTCCGGATGCACTATTCCTTCTTTATTGCATCCGTCGATCCCTCACAATGAGGATTTAACACAGATATTGCGTCGCTAAGAAATACTACAGGTTCTACGCCTTCTCTTTAAAAATGGAGGAACGTTTCTATGGCTACGACTGGATCTTCTATTGGGAGACGAGTATCTCTTTTCGGTTGCAATATTCCTTCTTTATTGCATCCATCGGTCCCAAACAATGACAAACTAACACAGAAATTGCGTCGCTATGAAATACTATAGGTTCTATGCCTTCTCTTTCTAATTCGATGAACGTTTCTAAGTCAACGACAGGAACTTCTATTGGGAGGCGAGGAACTATTTTCGGATGCAGTATGCCTTCTTTATTGCATACGTCGATCCCTCACAATGACGAATTAACACAGAAATTCAGCCGCTATGAAATACTATAGGTTCTATGCCTTCTCTTTCTAAATCGAAGAACGTTTCTATGGCAACGACAGGATCTTATATTGGGAAGCGAGTATCTCTTTTCGGATGTACTATTCCTTCTTTATTGCACCGTCGATCCCTAACAATGACGAATTAACACAGAAATTGCGTCGCTATGAAATACTATAGGTTCTATGCTTTCTCTTTCTAAATCGAGGAACGTTTCTATGGCAACGACAGGATCTTATAATGGGAGACGAGTAAGTCTTTTCGGATGCACTATTCCATATTTATTGCATCCGTCGATCAATCACAATGACGAATTAAAATTGCGTCGCTATGAAATACTATATGTTCTATGCCTTCTCTTTCTTAATCGAGGAACGTTTTTATGGCAACGACAGGATCTTCTATTGGGAGGCGAGTATCTCTTTTCGGATGCATTATTCCTTCTTTATTGCTTCCGTCGATCCCTCACAATGACGAATTAACACAATAATTTCCGTCGCTAAGTAATACAATAGGTTCTATGACTTCTCTTTGTAAATCGGTGAACGTTACTATGGCAACGACATGATCTTCTATTAAGAGGCGAGTATCTCTTTTCGGATCCACTATTCCTTCTTAATCGAATCCGTCGATCCCTCACAATGACGAATTAACACAGAAATTGCGTCGCTATGAAATACTATAGGTTCTATGCCTTCTATTTCTAAATCGAGGAACGTTTCTATGGCAACGACCGGATCTTATATTGGGAGGCGAGTATCTCTTTTCGGATGCACTATTCCTTCTTTATAGCATCCGACGATCCCTCACAATGACCAATTAACACAGAAATTGCGTCGCTATGAAATACTATATGTTCATACCTTCTCTTTCTAAATCGAGGAACGTTACTATGGCAACGACTGGATCTTCTATTGGGAGACGAGTATTTATTTTCGGATGCACTATTCCTTCTTTATTGCATCCGTCGATCCCTCACAATGAGGAATTAACACAGATATTGCTTCGCTATGAAATACCATAGGTTCTATGCCCTCTCTTTCAAAATGGAGGAACGTATCTATGGCAACGACAGGATCTTATATGGGGAGGCGGGTATCTCTTTTCGGATGCACTACTCCCTCTTCATTGCATCCGTCGACGCTTCACAATGACGAATTAACACATAAATTGCGTCGCTAAGAATTACTATAGCTTATATGCCTTCTCTTTCTAGATTGAGGAACGGTTCTATGGCAACGATAGGATCTTCTATTGGGAGGCGAGTATCTCGTTTCGGGTGCACTATTACTTCTTTATTGCTTCCGTCGAACCCTCACAATGACGAATTAACACAGAAATTGCGTCGCTATGAAATACTATAGGTTCTATGCCTTCTCTTTCTAATACGTGGAACGTTCCTATGGCAATGACAGTATCTTATATCGGGATGTGAGTAACTCTTTTCGGATGCACTATTCCTTCTTTATTGCATCCGTCGGTCCCTCACAATGACGAACTAACACAGAAATTGCGTCGCTATGAAATACTATAGGTTCTATGCCTTCTCTTTCTAAATAGAGGAACGTTTCTATGGCAACGACAGGATCTACTATTGGGAGGCGAGGAACTCTTTTCGGATGCACTATTCCTTCTTTATTGCATCCGCCGATCCCTCACAGTGAAGAATTAACACAGAAATTGCGTTGCTATGAAATACTATAGGTTCTATGCATTCTCTTTCTAAATCGAGGAACGTTTCTATGGAAAAGAAAGGATCTTATATTGGGAGGCGAGTATCTCTTCACGGATACACTATTCCTTGTTTATTGCATCCTTCGATCTCTCACATTGACGAATTAACAGAGAAATTGCGTCGCTATGAAATACTGTAGGTTCTATGCCTTTTTCTTTGTAAATCGAGGAAAGTTTCTATGGCCACCACTGGATCTTATATTGGGAGGCGAGTGTCTCTTTTCGGATGCACTATTGCTTCTTTATTGCACCGTCGATCTTTCACAATGACGAATTAACACAGTAATTGCGTCGCTATGAAATACTATAGGTTCTATGCCTTCTCATTCTAAATCGAGGAACGTTTCTATGGCAACGACAGGATCTTCTATTGGGAGGCGAGAATTAATTTTCGGATTCACTATTCCTTCTTCATTGCATCCGTCGATCCCTCACAATGACGAATTAGCACAGAAATTGCGTCGCCATGAAACACTACAGTTCTATGACTTCCCTTTCTAAATCGAGGAACGTTTCTACGGCAACGACAGGATCTTCTATTGGGAGTCGAATATCTCCTGTCGGATGCACTATTATTTTTTTATTGCATCCGTCGATCCCTCACAATGACGAATTAACATGGAAACTGAGTTCCTATGAAATACTATAGTTTCTATGCCTACTCTTCCTAAATCGAGGCACGTTTCTATGGCAACGACAGGATGTTCTATTGGGAGGCGAGTATCTCGTTTCGGATGCACTATTCCTTCTTTACTGCATCCGTCGATACCTCACAATGACGAATTAACACAGAAATTGCGTCGCTATGAAATACAATAGGATCTATGCCTTCTCTTTCTAAATCGAGGAACGTTCCGATGGCAACGACTGGATCTTAAGTTGGGAGGCGAGTATCTCTTTTCGGATGCACTATTCCTTCTTTATTGTATCCGTCGATCCCTCACAATGACGAACTAACACAGAAATTGCGTCGCTATGAAATACTATAGGTTCTATTCCTTCTCTTTCTAATTCGAGGAACGTTTCTGCGGCAACGACAGGATTTTCTATTGGAAAGCGTGTATCTGTTTTCGGATGCACTATTCCTTCTTTATTGCTTCATTCGATCCCTCACAATGACGAATTAACACAGAAATTGCGTCGCAATGAAATACCATACGTTCTATGCCTTCTCTTTCTAATACAAGGAACGTTCCTATGGCAACGTCAGGATCTTATATTGGGAGGCGAGTACCTCTTTTCGGATGCACTATTCCTTCTTTATTGCATCCGTCGATCCCTCACAATTACGAATTAAAACAGAAATTGCGTCGTTATGAAATACTATAGGTTCCTTGCCTTCTCTTTCTAAATCGAGGAACGTTTCTATGGCAACGACAGGATCTTATAATGGGAGACGAGTAAGTCTTTTCGGATGCACTATACCTTGTTTATTGCATCCGTCCATCCCTTAAAATGACGAATAAAAATTGCGTCGCTATGAAATACTATATGTCCTATGCCATCTCTTTCTAAATCGAGGAATGTTTTTATGGCAACGACAGGGTCTTCTATTGGGAGGCGAGTATCTCTTTTCGGATGCATTATTCCTTCTTTGTGGCTTCCGTCGGTCCCTCACAATGACGAATTAACACAAAAATTTGCATCGCTAAGAAATACTATCGGTTCTAAGACTTCTCTTTGTAAATCGATGAACGTTACTATCTCAACGACAAGATCTTCTATTAAGAGGCGAGTATCTCTATTCGGATGCACTATTCCTTCTTAATCGAATCCGACGATCCCTCATAATGACGAATTAACACAGAAATTGCGTCGCTATGAAATACTATAGGTTCTATGCCTTCTCTTTCTAAATCGAGGAACGTTTCTATGGCAACGAACGGATCTCATATTGGGAGGCGAGTATCTCTTTTCAGATGCATTATTCCTTCTTTTTTGCTTCAGTCGATCACTCACAATGACGAATTAACACAATAATTTCCGTCGCTAAGAAATACAATAGGTTCTATGACTTCTCTTTGTAAATCGGTGAACGTTACTATGGCAACGACATGATCTTCTATTAAGAGGCGAGTATCTCTTTTCGGATGCACTATTCCTTCTTTATTGCTTCCGTCGATCCCTCACAATGACGAATTAACACAGAAATTGCGTCGCTATGAAATACTATAGGTTCTATGCCTTCTTTTTCTAAATCGAGGAACGTTTCTATGGCAAAGGCAGTATCTTATATTGGGAGGCGAGTGTCTCTTTTCGGATGCACTATTGCTTCTTTATTGCACCGTCGATCTTTCACAATGACGAACTAACACAGTAACTGCGTCGCTATGAAATACTATAGGTACTATGCCTTCATATTCTAAATCGAAGAACGTTTCTATGGCAACGACAGGATCTTCTATTGGGAGGCGAGAATTTATTTTCGGATTCACTATTCCTTCTTCATTGCATCCGTCGATCCCTCACAATGACGAATTAACAGAGAAATTGCGTCGCTATGAAATACTATAGTTTCTATGACTTCTCTTTCTACATCGAGGAACGTTTCTACGGCAACGACAGGATCTTCTATTGGGAGTCGAATATCTCCTGTCGGATGCACTATTATTTTTTTATTGCATCCGTCGATCCCTCACAATGACGAATTAACTTGGAAATTGAGTCGCTATGAATTACTATAGGTTCTATGCCTTCTCTTCCTAAATCGAGGAACGTTTCTATGGCAACGACAGGATGTTCTATTGGGAGGCGAGTCTGTCTTTTCAGATGCACTATTCTTTCTTTATTGCATCCGTCGATACCTCACAATGACGAATTAACCCAGAAATTGCGTCGCTATGAAATATAATAGTTTCTATGCTTTCTCTTTCTAAATCGAGGAACGTTCCGATGGCAACGACTGGATCTTAAATTGGGAGGCGAGTATCTCTTTTCGGATGCACTATTCCTTCTTTATTGCATCCGTCGATCCCTCACAATGACGAACTAACACAGAAATTGCGTCGCTATTAAATACTATAGGTTCTATTCCTTCTCTTTATAATTCAAGGAACGTTTCTGCGGCAACGACAGGATCTTCTATTGGAAAGCGTGTATCTCTTTTCGGATGCACTATTCCTTCTTTATTGCTTCCTTTGATCCCTCACAATGACGAATTAACACAGAAATTGCGTCGCAATGAAATACCATAGGTTCTATGCCTTCTCTTTCTAATACGAAGAACGTTCCTATGGCAACGTCAGGATCTTATATTGGGAGGCGAGTATCTCTTTTCGGATGCACTATTCCTTCTTTGTTGCATCCGTCGACCCCTCACAATGACGAATTAACACAGAAATTGCGTCGCTATGAAATACTATGTGTTCCATGACTTCTCTTTCTAAATCGAGGAACGTTTCCATGGCAACGACAGGATCTTATAATGGGAGACGAGTAAGTCTTTTCGGATGCACTATACCTTATTTATTGCATCCGTCGATCCCTCAAAATGACGAATTAAAATTGCGTCGCTATGAAATACTATATGTTCTATGCCTACTCTTTCTGAATCGAGGAACGTTTTTATGGCAACGACAGGGTCTTCTATTGGGAGGCGAATATCTCTTTTCGGATGCACTATTCCTTCTTTGTTGCATCCGTCGAACCCTCACAATGACGAATTAACACAAAAAATTGCGTCGCTAAGAAATACTATCGGTGCTAAGACTTCTCTTTGTAAATCGATGAACGTTACTATCTCAACGACATTATCTTCTATTAAGAGGCGAGTATCGCTCTTCGGATGCACTATTCCTTCTTAATCGAATCCGTCGATCCCTCACAATGACGAATAAACACAGAAATTGCGTCGCTATGAAATACTATAGGTTCTATGCCTTCTCTTTCTAAATTGAGGAACGTCTCTATGGCAACGACCGGATCTTATATTGGGAGGCGAGTATCTCTTTTCGGATGCACTATACCTTCTTTATAGCATCCGTTGATCGCTCACAATGACCAATTAACGCAAAAATTGCGTCGCTATGAAATACTATATGTTCATACCTTCTCTTTCTAAATCGAGGAACGTTACTATGGCAACGACTGGATCTTCTATTGGGAGACGAGTATTTGTTTTCGGATGCACTATTCCATCTTTATTGCATCCGCCGATCCCTCACAATGAGGAATTAACACAGATATAGCGTCGCTATGAAATACTATAGGTTCTACGCCTTCTCTTTAAAAATGGAGGAACGTTTCTATGGCTACGACAGGATCTTATATTGGGAGGCGAGTATCTCTTTTCGGATGCACTATTCCTTCTCTATTGCATCCGTCGATGCCTCACAATGAAGAATTAACACATAAATTGCGTCGCTAAGAATTACTATAGCTTCTATGCCTTCTCTTTATAAATCGCGGAACGTTTCTATTGCAACGACAGGATCTTCTATTGGGAGGCGAGTATCTCCTTTCGGGTGCACTATTCCTTCTTTAATGCTTCCGTCGATCCCTCACATTGACGAATTAACACAGAAATACCGACGCTATGAAATACTATGGGTTCTATGCCCTCTCTTTCTAATACGAGGAACGTTCTAATGGCAACGACAAGATCTTATATTGGGAGGCGAGTATCTCTTTTCGGTTGCACTATTCCTTCTTTATTGCATCCATCGGTCCCTCTCAATGACGATTTAACACAGAAATTGCGTCGCTATGAAATACTATAGGTTCCATGCCTTCTCTTTCTAAATCGAGCAACATTTCTATGGCAACGACAGGATCTTATAATGGGAGACGAGTAAGTCTTTTCGGATGCACTATTCCATATTTATTGCATCCATCGATCCCTCACAATGACGAATTAAAATGCGTCGCTATGAAATACTATATGTTCTATGCCTTCTCTTTCTAAATCGAGGAACGTCTTTATGGCAACGACAGGATGTTCTATTTTTGAGGGGAGTATCTCTTTTCGGATGCATTATTCCTTCCTTATTGCTTCCGTCGATCCCTCACAATGACGAATTAACACAATAATTTCCGTCGCTAAGAAATACAATAGGTTCTATGACTTCTCTTCCTAAATCGGTGAACGTTACTATGGCAACGACATTATCTTCTATTAAGAGGCGAGTATGTCTTTTCGGATGCACTATTCCTTCTTAATCGAATCCGTCGATCCCTCACAATGACGAATTAACACAGAAATTGCGTCGCTATGAAATACTATAGGTTCTATGCCTTTTCTTTCTAAATCGAGGAACGTTTCCATGGCTACAACCGGATCTTATATTGGGAGGGGAGTATCTCTTTTCGGATGCACTATTCCTTCTTTATAGCATCCGTCGATCCCTCACAATGACGAATTAACTCAGAAATTGCGTCGCTAAGAATTACTATAGCTTCTATGAATTCTCTTTCTAAATCGAGGAACGTTTCTATGGCAATGACAGGATCTTCTATTGGGAGGCGAGTATCTCCTCTCGGGTGCACTATTCCTTTTTATTGCTTCCGTCGATCCCTCACAATGACGAATTAACACAGAAATTGCGTCGCTATGAAATACTATTGATTCTATGCCTTCTCTTTCTAATACGAGGAACGTTCCTATGGCAACGACAGGATCTTATATTGGGAGGCGAGTAACTCTTTTCGGATGCACTATTCCTTCTTTATTGCATCCGTCGGTCCGTCACAATGACGAATTAACACAGAAATTGCGTCGCTATGACATACTATAGTTTCTATGCCTTCTCTTTCTAAATCGAGGAACGTTTGAATGGCAACGACAGGATCTTTTATTGGGAGGCGAGTATCTCTACTCGGATGCACTATTCCTTCTTTATTGCATCCGTCGATCCCTCACAATGACGAATTGACACAGAAATTGCGTCGCTATGAAATACTATAGGTTCTATTCCTTCTATTTCTAAATCGAGGAACGTATCTACGGCAACGACACGATCTTATATTGAGAGACAAGTATCTCTTCTCGAATGCACTATTCCTTCTTTATTGCACCGTCGAACCCTCACAATGACGAATTGACACAGAAATTGCGTCGCTATGAAATACTATAGGTTCTATGCCTTCTCTTTCTAAATCGAGGAACATTTGTATGGCAACGACAGGATCTTAAAATGGGAGGCGAGTAAGTCTTTTCGGTTGCTTTACCCTTCTTTATTGCATCTGTCGATCCCTCACAATGACGAATTAACATTGCGTCGCTATGAAATGCTATAGGTTCTAAGCATTCTCTTTCTAAATAGAGGAACGTTTCTATGGCAACGACAGGATCTTATATTGGAACGTCAGTATCTCTCTTCGGATGCACTATTCCTTCTTTATTGCATCCGTCGATCCCTCACAATGACGAATTAACACAGAAATTGCGTCGCTATGAAATACTATAGGTTCTATGCCTTCTATTTCTAAGTCGAGGAACGTTTCTATTGCAACGACAGGATCTTATATTGGGAGACGAGTATCTTTTCTCGGATGCACTATTCCTTCTTTATTGCACCGTCGAACCATCACGTTGACGAATTAACACAGAAATTGCGTTGCTATGAAATACTATAGGTTCTATGCCTTGTCTTCCTAAATCGAGGAACGTATATATGGCAACGACAGGATGTTCTATTGGGAGGCGAGTATCTCTTTTCGAATGCACTATTCCTACTTTATTTCATCCGTCGATAACTCACAATGACGAATTAACACAGAAATTGCGTCGCTATGAAATAATATAGTTTTTATGACTTCTGTTTCCAAATCGAGGAACGTTTCTTTGGCAACGACAGGATCTTCTATTGGGAGGCATGTATCTCCTGTCGGATGCACTATTATTTCTTTATTGCATCCGTCGATCCCTCACAGTAACGAATTAACATGGAAATTGAGTCGCTAAGAAATACTATAGGTTCTATGCCTTGTCTTCCTAAATCGAGGAACGTTTCTATGGCAACGACAGGATGTTCTATTGGGAGGCGAGTATCTCTTTTCGGATGCACCATGCCTCCTTAATTTCATCCGTCGATCCCTCACAATGACGAATTAAATTTGCGTCGCTATGAAATACTATATGTTCTATGCCTTCTCTTTCTAAATCGAGGAACGTTTTTATGGCAACGACAGGATCTTCTATTGGGAGGCGAGTATCTCTTTTCGGATGCATTATTCCTTCTGTATTGCTTCGGTCGATCCCTCGCAATAACGAATTAACACAAAAATTTGCGTCGCTAAGAAATACTATAGGTTCTATACCTTCTCTTTGTAAATCGAGGAAAATTACTATGGCAACGACTGGATCTTCTATTGGGAGACGAGTATTTATTTTCGGATGCACTACTCTTTCTTTATTGCATCCGTCGATCCCTCACAATGACGAATTAACACAGATACTGCGTCGCTATGAAATACTATAGGTTCTATGCCCCCTCTTTCAAACTGGAGGAACGTTTCTATGGCAACGACAGGATCTTATATGGGGAGCGAGTATCTCTTTTCGTATGCACTATTCCCTCTTTATTGCATCCGTCGACGCTTCACAATGACGAATTAACACATAAATTGCGTCGCTATGAATTACTATAGCTTCTATGCCTTCCCTTTCTAGATTGAGGAACGGTTCTATGCCAACGATACGATCTTCTATTGGGAGGCGAGTATCTCCTTTCGGTTGCACTATTGATTCTTTATTGCTTCCGTCAAACCCTCACAATGACGAATTAACACAGAAATTGCGACGCTATGAAATACTATAGGTTCTATGCCATCTCTTTCTAATATGAGGAACGTTCCTATGGCAACGACAGGATCTTATATTGGGAGGCGAGTAATTCTTTTCGGATGCACTATTCCTTCTTTATTGCATCTGTCGGACCCTCACAATGACGAACTAACACAGAAATTTCGTCGCTATGAAATACTATAGATTCTATGACTTCTCTTTCTAAATCGAGGAACGTTTCTACGGCAACGACAGCATCTTCTATTGGGAGTCGAATATCTCCTGTCGGATGCACTATTATTTCTTTATTGCTTCCGTCGATCCCTCACAATGACGAATTAACATGGAAATTGAGTCGCTATGAAATACTATAGGTTCTATGCCTTCTATTTCTAAATCGAGGAACGTTTCAATGGCAACGACAGGATCTTATATTGGGAGACGAGTATCTCTTCTCGGATGCACTATTCCTTCTTTATTGCACCGTCGAACCCTCACAATGACGAATTGACACAGAAATTGCGTCGCTATGAAATACTATAGGTTCTATGCCTTCTCTTTCTAAATCGAGGAACGTTTCTATGGCAACGACAGGATCTTATAATGGGAGGCGTGTAAGTCTTTTCGGATGCACTATTCCTTCTTTATTGCATCCGTCGATCCCTCACAATGACGAATTAACATTATGTCGCTATGAAATGCTATAGGTTCTAAGCCTTCTCTTTCTAAATAGAGGAACGTTTCTATGGCAACGACAGGATTTTATATTGGAAGGTCAGTATCTCTCTTCGGATGCACTATTCCTTCTTTATTGCATCCGTCGATCCCTCACGTTGACGAATTAACACAGAAATTGCGTTGCTATGAAATACTATAGGTTCTATGCCTTCCCTTTCTGAACCGAGAAACGTTTCTATGGGAACGCAGGATCTTCTACTAAGAGGCGAGTATCTCTTTTCGGATGCGCTATTCCTTTCTTTATTGCATCCGTCGATCCCTCACAATGACGAATTAACACAGAAATTGCGTCGCTATGAAATAAAATAGTTTTTATGACTTCTGTTTCCAAATCGAGGAACGTTTCTTTGGCAACGACAGGATCTTCTATTGGGAGGCGTGTATCTCCTGTCGGATGCACTGTTATTTCTTTATTGCATCCGTCGATCCCTCACAATAACGAATTAACATGGAAATTGAGTCGCTATGAAATACTATAGGTTCTATGCCTTGTCTTTCTAAATCGAGGAACGTTTCTATGGCAACGACAGGATGTTCTATTGGGAGGCGAGTATCTCTTTTCGGATGCACTATTCCTACTTTATTTCATCCGTCGATCCCTCACAATGACGAATTAAATTTGCGTCGCTATGAAATACTATATGTTCTATGCCTTCTCTTTCTAATTCGAGGAACGTTTTTATGGCAACGACAGGATCTTCTATTGGGAGGCGAGTATCTCTTTTCGGATGCATAATTCCTTCTGTATTGCTTCGGTCGATCCCTCGCAATAACGAATTAACACAAAAATTTGCGTCGCTAAGAAATACTATAGGTTCTATACCTTCTCTTTGTAAATCGAGGAAAATTACTATGGCAACGACAGGATGTTATATTGGGAGGCGAGTATCTCTTTTCGAATGCACTATTCCTACTTTATTTCATCCGTCGATAACTCACAATGACGAATTAACACAGAAATTGCGTCGCTATGAAATAATATAGTTTTTATGACTTCTGTTTCCAAATCGAGGAACGTTTCTTTGGCAACGACAGGATCTTCTATTGGGAGGCGTGTATCTCCTGTCGGATGCACTATTATTTCTTTATTGCATCCGTCGATCCCTCACAGTAACGAATTAACATGGAAATTGAGTCGCTAAGAAATACTATAGGTTCTATGCCTTGTCTTCCTAAATCGAGGAACGTTTCTATGGCAACGACAGGATGTTCTATTGGCAGGCGAGTATCTCTTTTCGGATGCACCATGCCTACTTTATTTCATCCGTCGATCCCTCACAATGACGAATTAAATTTGCGTCGCTATGAAATACTATATGTTCTATGCCTTCTCTTTCTAAATCGAGGAACGTTTTTATGGCAACGACAGGATCTTCTATTGGGAGGCGAGTATCTCTTTTCGGATGCATTATTCCTTCTGTATTGCTTCGGTCGATCCCTCGCAATAACGAATTAACACAAAAATTTGCGTCGCTAAGAAATACTATAGGTTCTATACCTTCTCTTTGTAAATCGAGGAAAATTACTATGGCAACGACTGGATCTTCTATTGGGAGACGGGTATTTATTTTCGGATGCACTACTCCTTCTTTATTGCATCCGTCGATCCCTCACAATGACGAATTAACACAGATACTGCGTCGCTATGAAATACTATAGGTTCTATGCCCCCTCTTTCAAACTGGAGGAACGTTTCTATGGCAACGACAGGATCTTATATGGGGAGCGAGTATCTCTTTTCGTATGCACTATTCCCTCTTTATTGCATCCGTCGACGCTTCACAATGACGAATTAACACATAAATTGCGTCGCTATGAATTACTATAGCTTCTATGCCTTCCCTTTCTAGATTGAGGAACGGTTCTATGCCAACGATACGATCTTCTATTGGGAGGCGAGTATCTCCTTTCGGGTGCACTATTGATTCTTTATTGCTTCCGTCAAACCCTCACAATGACGAATTAACACAGAAATTGCGACGCTATGAAATACTATAGGTTCTATGCCATCTCTTTCTAATATGAGGAACGTTCCTATGGCAACGACAGGATCTTATATTGGGAGGCGAGTAATTCTTTTCGGATGCACTATTCCTTCTTTATTGCATCTGTCGGACCCTCACACTGACGAACTAACACAGAAATTTCGTCGCTATGAAATACTATAGGTTCTATGACTTCTCTTTCTAAGTCGAGGAACGTTTCTACGGCAACGACAGGATCTTATATTGGGAGTCGAATATCTCCTGTCGGATGCACTATTATTTTTTTATTGCTTCCGTCGATCCCTCACAATGACGAATTAACATGGAAATTGAGTCGCTATGAAATACTATAGGTTCTATGCCTTCTATTTCTAAATCGAGGAACGTTTCTATGGCAACGACAGGATCTTATATTGGGAGACGAGTATCTCTTCTCGGATGCACTATTCCTTCTTTATTGCACCGTCGAAACCTCACAATGACGAATTGACACAGAAATTGCGTCGCTATGAAATACTATAGGTTCTATGCCTTCTCTTTCTAAATCGAGGAACGTTTCTATGGCAACGACAGGATCTTATAATGGGAGGCGTGTAAGTCTTTTCGGATGCACTATTCCTTCTTTATTGCATCTGTCGATCCCTCACAATGACGAATTAACATTATGTCGCTATGAAATGCTATAGGTTCTAAGCCTTCTCTTCCTAAATAGAGGAACGTTTCTATGGCAACGACAGGATTTTATATTGGAAGGTCAGTATCTCTCTTCGGATGCACTATTCCTTCTTTATTGCATCCGTCGATCCCTCACGTTGACGAATTAACACAGAAATTGCGTTGCTATGAAATACTATAGGTTCTATGCCTTCCTTTTCTGAACCGAGAAACGTTTCTATGGGAACGCAGGATCTTCTATTAAGAGGCGAGTATCTCTTTTCGGATGCGCTATTCCTTTCTTTATTGCATCCGTCGATCCCTCACAATGACGAATTAACACAGAAATTGCGTCGCTATGAAATAATATAGTTTTTATGACCTCTGTTTCTAAATCGAGGAACGTTTCTTTGGCGACGACAGGATCTTCTATTGGGAGGCGTGTATCTCCTGTCGGATGCACTATTATTTCTTTATTGCGTCCGTCGATCCCTCACAGTAACGAATTAACATGGAAATTGAGTCGCTATGAAATACCATAGGTTCTATGCCTTGTCTTCCTAAATCGAGGAACGTTTCTATGGCAACGACAGGATGTTCTATTGGGAGGCGAGTATCTCTTTTCGGATGCACTATTCCTACTTTATTTCATCCGTCGATCCCTCACAATGACGAATTAAATTTGCGTCGCTATGAAATACTATATGTTTTATGCCTTCTCTTTCTAAATCGAGGAACGTGTTTATGGCAACGACAGGATCTTCTATTGGGAGGCGAGTATCTCTTTTCGGATGCATTATTCCTTCCGTATTGCTTCGGTCGATCCCTCACAATGACGAATTAACACAAAAATTTGCGTCGCTAAGAAATACTATAGGTTCTATACCTTCTCCTTGTAAATCGAGGAACGTTACTATGGCAACGACTGGATCTTCTATTGGGAGACGAGTATTTATTTTCGGATGCACTATTCCTTCTTTATTGCATCCGTCGATCCCTCACAATGACGAATTAACACACATATTGCGTCGCTAAGAAATACTATATGTTCTATACCTTCTCCTTGTAAATCGAGGAACGTTACTATGGCAACGACTGGATCTTCTATTGGGAGACGAGTATTTATTTTCGGGTGCACAATTCCTTCCTTATTGCTTCCGTCAAACCCTCACAATGACGAATTAACACAGAAATTGCGATGCTATGAAATACTATAGGTTCTATGCCCTCTCTTTCTAATATGAGGCACGTTCCTATGGCAACGACAGGATCTTACATTGGGAGGCGAGTAACTCTTTTCGGATGCACTATTCCTTCTTTATTGCATCTGTCGGTCCCTCACAATGACGAACTAACAGAGAAATTGCGTCGCTATGAAATACTAAAGTTTCTATGACTTCTCTTTCTAAATCGAGGAACGTTTCTACGGCAACGACAGGATGTTCTATTGGGAGGCGAGTATCTCTTTTCGGATGCACTATTCCTTCTTTATTGCATCCGTCGATACCTCACAATGACGAATTAACACAGAAATTGCGTCGCTATGAAATTCAATAGGTTCTATGCCTTCTCTTTCTAAATCGAGGAACGTTCCGATGACAACGAATGGATCTTATATTGGGAGGCGAGTATCTCTTTTCGGACGCACTATTCCTTCTTTATTGCATCCGTCGATCCCTCACAATGACGAACTATCACAGAAATTGAGTCGCTAAGAAATACTATAGGTTCTATGCCTTCTCTTTCTAATTCGAGGAACGTTTCTGCGGCAACGACAGGATCTTCTATTGGAAAGCGTGAATCTCTTTTCGGATGCACTATTCCTTCTTTATTGCTTCCGTCGATCCCTCACAATGACGAATTAACACAGAAGTTGCGACGCAATGAAATTCCATAGGTTCTATGCCTTCTCTTTCTAATACGTGGAACGTCCCTATGGCAACGTAAGGATCTTATATTGGGAGGCGAGTATCTCTTTTCGGATGCACTATTCCTTCTTTATTGCATCCGTCGATCCCTCACAATGACGAATTAACACAGAAATTTCGTCGCTATGAAATACTATGTGTTCCATGCCTTCTCTTTCTAAATCGAGGAACGTTTCTATGGCAACGACTGGATCTTATAATGGGAGGCGCGTAAGTCTTTTCGGATGCACTATTCCTTCTTTATTGCATCCGTCGATCCCTCACAGTGACGAATTAACACAGAAATTGCGTCGCTATGAAATACTATATGTTCTATGCCATCTCTTTCTAAATCGAGGAACGTTACTATGGCAATGACTGGATCTTCTAATGGGAGGCGAGTAATTATTTTCGGATGCACTATTCCTTCTTTATTGCATCCATCGATCCCTCACAATGACGAATTACTACAGAAATTGCGTCGCTATGAAATACTATAGGAACTACGCATTCTCTTTGAAAATGGAGGAACTTTTCTATGGCAACGAAAGGATCTTATATTGGGAGACGAGTATCTCTTTTCGGATGCACTATTACTTCTTTATTGCATCCGTCGATGCATCACAATGACTAATTAACACATAAATTGCGTCGCTAAGAATTACTATAGCTTCTATGCCTTCTCTTTCTAAATCGAGGAACGTTCATATGGCAACGACAGGATCTTATATTGGGAGGCGAGTAACTCTTTTCGGATGCACTATTCCTTCTTTATTGCATCCGTCGGTCCCTCGCAATGACGAACTAACACAGAAATTGCGTCGCTATGAAATACGAGAGATTCTATGCCTTCTCTTTCTAAATAGAGGAACGTTCATATGGCAACGACAGAATCTTATATTGGGAGGCGAGTGTCTCATCACCGATGCACTATTCCTTCTTTATTGCATCCGTCGATTCCTCACAATGACGAATTAACACAGAATTTGCGTCGCTATGAAATACTATAGGTTCTATGCCTTCTCCTTCTAAATCCAGGAACGTTACTATGGCAACGACTGAATCTTCTATTGGTAAACGAGTATTTATTTTCGGATGCACTACTCCTTCTTTAATGCATCCGTCGATCCCTCACAATGACGAATTATTACAGAAATTGCGTCGCTATGAAATACTATAGGATCTATGCCTTCTCTTTCAAAATGGAGGAACGTTTCTGTGGCAACGACAGGATCTTGTATTGGGAGGCGAGTAACTCTTTTCGGATGCACAATTCCTTCTTCATTGCATCCGTCGGTCCCTCACAATGACGAATTAACACAGAAATTGCGTCGCTATGAAATACTATAGGTTCTATGCCTTCTCTTTCTAAATCGAGGATCGTTTCAATGGCAACGACAGGATCTTATATTGGTAGGCGAGTATCTCTACTCGGATGCACTATTCCTTCTTTATTGCACCGTCGAACCCTCACAATGACGAATTGACACAGAAATTGCGTCGCTATGAAATACTATAGGTTCTATGCCTTCTCTTTCTAAATCGAGGAACGTTTCTATGGCAACGACAGGATCTCATAATGGGAGTCGAGTAAGTCTTTTCGGATGCACTATTCCTTCTTTATTGCATCCGTCGATCCCTCACAATGACGAATTAACATTGCGTCGCTATATAATGCTATAGGTTCTAAGCCTTCTCTTTCTAAATAGAGGAACGTTTCTACGGCAACGACAGGATCTTATATTGGAAGGTCAGTATCTCTCTTCGGATGCACTAATCCTTCTTTATTGCATCCCTCGATACCACACGTTGACGAATTAACACAGAAATTGCGTTGCTATGAAATACTATAGGTTCTATGCCTTCTCTTTCTGAACCGAGAAACATTTCTATGGCAACGCAGGATCTTCTATTAAGAGACGAGTATCTCTTTTCGGATGCACTATTCCTTTCTTTATTGCATCCGTCGATCCCTCACAATGACGAATTAACACAGAAAATGCGTCGCTATGAAATAATATAGTTTTTATGACTTCTGTTTCTAAATCGAGGAACGTTTCTTTGGCAACGACAGGAGCTTCTATTGGGAGGCGTGTATCTCCTGTCGGATGCACTATTATTTCTTTATTGCATCCGTCGATCCCTCACAATAACGAATTAACATGGAAATTGAGTCGCTATGAAATACTATAGGTTCTATGCCTTGTCTTCCTAAATCGAGGAACGTTTCTATGGCAACGACAGGATGTTCTATTGGGAGGCGAGTAACTTTTTTCGGATGCATTATTCCTTCTGTATTTCTTCGGTCGATCCCTCACAATGACGAATTAACACAAAAATTTGCGTCGCTAAGAAATACTATAGGTTCTATACCTTCTCTTTGTAAATCGAGGAACGTTACTATGGCAACGACTGGATCTTCTATTGGGAGACGAGTAATTATTTTCGGATGCACTATTCCTTCTTTATTGCATCCGTCGATCCCTCACAATGACGAATTAACACAGATATTGCGTCGCTATTAAATACTATAGGTTCTATGCCCCCTCTTTCAAAATGGAGCAACGTTTCTATGACAACGAGAGGATCTTATATGGGGAGGCGAGTATCTCTTTTCGTATGCACTATTCCCTCTCTATTGCATCCGCCGATGCTTCCAATGACGAATTAACACATAAATTGCGTCGCTATGAATTACTATAGCTTCTATGCCTTCCCTTTCTAGATTGAGGAACGGTTCTATGGCAACGGTACGATCTTCTATTGGGAGGCGAGTATCTCCTTTCGGGTGCACTATTCCTTGTCTATTGCTTCCGTCAAACCCTCACAATGACGAATTAACAGATATTGCGTCGCTATGAAATACTATAGGTTCTATGCCTACTCTTTCTAAATCGAGCAACGTTTCTATCGCAACGAGAGGATATTCTATAGGGAGGCGAGGAACTCTTTTCGGATGCACTATTCCCTCTTTATTGCATCCCACGATCCCTCACAGTGACGAATTAACACAGAAATTGCGTTGCTATGAAATACTATAGGTTCTATGCCTTCTCTTTCTAAATCGAGGAATGTTTCTATGGCAACGAAATAATCTTATATTGGGACGCGAGTATCTCTTCTCGGATGAACTATTCCTTCTTAATTACATTCGTCGATCCGTCACAATGACGAAATAACACAGAAATTGCGTCGCTATCTAATACTATAGGTTCTATGCCTTCTCTTTCTAAATCTAGGAACGTTTCTATGGCAACGACAGGAACTTCTATTGGGAGGCGAATATCTCCTGTCGGTTGCACTATTATTTTTTTATTGCATCCGTCGATCCCTCGCAATGACGAATTAACATGGAAATTGAGTCGCTATGAAATACTATAGGTTCTATGCCTTCTCTTCCTAAATCGAGGAACGTTTCTATGGCAACGACAGAATGTTCTATTGGGAGGCGAGTATCACTTTTCGGATGCACTATTCCTTCTTTATTGCATCCGTCGATACCTCACAATGACGAATTAACACAGAAATTGAGTCGCTATGAAATACAATAGGTTCTATGCCTTCTCTTTCTAATTCGAGGAACGTTTCTCTGGCAACGACTGGATCTTCTATTGGGAGACGAGTATTTATTTTCGGATGCACTATTCCTTCTTTATTGCATCCGTCGATCCCTCACAATGACGAATTAACACAGATATTGCGTCGCTATGAAATACTATATGTTCTATGCCCCCTCCTTCAAAATGGAGCAACGTTTCTATGACAACGAGAGGATCTTATATGGGGAGGAGAGTACCTCTTTTCGTATGCACTATTCCCTCTTTATTGCATCCGTCGATGCTTCACAATGACGAATTAACACATAAATTGCGTCGCTATGAATTACTATAGCTTCTATGCCTTCCCTTTCTAGATTGAGGAACATTTCTATGGCAACGAAAGGATCTTCTATAGGGAGACGAGGAACTAATTTCGGATGCACTATTCGTTCTTTATTGCATCCGTCGATCCCTCACAATGACGAATTAACACACAAATTGTATCGCTATGAATTACTATAGATTCTATGCCTTCTCTTTCTAATTCGATGAACGTTTCTATGGCAACGACAGGATCTTCAATTGGGAAGCGAGTATCCCTTCTCGGATGCACTATTCCTTCTTTATTGCATCTGTCGATCTCTCACAATGACGAGTTAACACGGAAATTGCGTCGCTATGAAATACTATAGGTTCTATGCCTTCACTTTCAAAATGGAGGAACGTTTCTATGGCAACGACAGGATCTTATATAGGGATGCGAGTATCTCTTTTCGGATGCACTATTCCCTCTTTATTGCATCCGTCGATGCCTCACTAAGACGAATTAACACATAAATTACGTCGCTAAGAATTACTATCGCTTCTATGCCTTCTGTTTGTAAATTGATGACGTTTCTATGGCAACGACAGGATCTTCTATTGGGAGGCGAGTATCTCCTTTCGGGTGCACTATTCCTTCCTTATTGCTTCCGTCGAACCCTCAAAATGACGAATTAACACAGAAATTGCGTTGCTATTAAATACTATAGGTTCCATGCCTTCTGTTTCTAATACGAGGAACGTTCCTATGGCAACGACAGGATCTTATATTGGGAGGCGAGTAACTTTTTCGGATAAACAAATCCTTCTTTATTGCATCCGTCGGTCCCTCACAATGACGAATTAACACAGAAATTGCGTCGCTATGAAATACTATAGGTTCTATGCTTTCTCTTTCTAAATCGAGGAACGTTTCAATGGCAACGACAGGATCTTATATTGGGAGACGAGTATCTCTACTCGGATGCACTATTCATTCTTTATTGCATCCATCGATCCCTCACAATGACGAATTAACACAGAAATTGCGTCGCTATGAAATACTATAGGTTCTATGCCTTCTATTTCTAAATCGAGGAACGTTTCTATGGCAACGACAGGATCTTATATTGGGAGACGAGTATCTCTTCTCGGATGCACTATTCCTTCTTTATTGCACCGTCGAACCCTCACAATGACGAATTAACACAGAAATTGCGTCGCTATGAAATACTGTAGGTTCAATACCTTCTCTTTCTAAATCGACGAACGTTTCTATGGCAACGACAGGATCTTATATTGGAAGGTCAGTATCTCTCTTCGGATGCACTATTCCTTCTTTATTGCATCCGTCGATCCCTCACGTTGACGAATTAACACCGAAATTGCGTTGCTATGAAATACTATAGGTTCTATGCCTTCTCTTTCTGAACCGAGAAACGTTTCTATGGCAACGCAGGATCTACTATTAAGAGGCGAGTATCTCTTTTCGGATGCACTATTCCTTTCTTTAGTGCATCCGTCGATCCCTCACAATGACGAATTAACACAGAAATTGGGGCGCTATGAAATAATATAGCTTTTATTACTTCTGTTTCTAAATCGAGGAACGTTTCTTTGGCGACGACAGGATCTTCTATTGGGAGGCGTGTATCTCCTGTCGGATGCACTATTATTTCTTTATTGCGTCCGTCGATCCCTCACAGTAACGAATTAACATGGAAATTGAGTCGCTATGAAATACCATAGGTTCTATGCCTTGTCTTCCTAAATCGAGGAACGTTTCTATGGCAACGACAGGATGTTCTATTGGGAGGCGAGTATCTCTTTTCGGATGCACTATTCCTACTTTATTTCATCCGTCGATCCCTCACAATGACGAATTAAATTTGCGTCGCTATGAAATACTATATGTTTTATGCCTTCTCTTTCTAAATCGAGGAACGTGTTTATGGCAACGACAGGATCTTCTATTGGGAGGCGAGTATCTCTTTTCGGATGCATTATTCCTTCCGTATTGCTTCGGTCGATCCCTCACAATGACGAATTAACACAAAAATTTGCGTCGCTAAGAAATACTATAGGTTCTATACCTTCTCCTTGTAAATCGAGGAACGTTACTATGGCAACGACTGGATCTTCTATTGGGAGACGAGTATTTATTTTCGGATGCACTATTCCTTCTTTATTGCATCCGTCGATCCCTCACAATGACGAATTAACACACATATTGCGTCGCTAAGAAATACTATATGTTCTATACCTTCTCCTTGTAAATCGAGGAACGTTACTATGGCAACGACTGGATCTTCTATTGGGAGACGAGTATTTATTTTCGGGTGCACAATTCCTTCCTTATTGCTTCCGTCAAACCCTCACAATGACGAATTAACACAGAAATTGCGATGCTATGAAATACTATAGGTTCTATGCCCTCTCTTTCTAATATGAGGCACGTTCCTATGGCAACGACAGGATCTTACATTGGGAGGCGAGTAACTCTTTTCGGATGCACTATTCCTTCTTTATTGCATCTGTCGGTCCCTCACAATGACGAACTAACAGAGAAATTGCGTCGCTATGAAATACTAAAGTTTCTATGACTTCTCTTTCTAAATCGAGGAACGTTTCTACGGCAACGACAGGATCTTCTATTGGGAGTCGAATATCTCCTGTCGGATGCACTATTATTTTTTTATTGCATCCGTCGATCCCTCACAATGACGAATTAACATGGAAATTGAGTCGCTATGAAATACAATAGGTTCTATGCCTTCTCTTCCTAAATCGAGGAACGTTTCTATGGCAACGACAGGATGTTCTATTGGGAGGCGAGTATCTCTTTTCGGATGCACTATTCCTTCTTTATTGCATCCGTCGATACCTCACAATGACGAATTAACACAGAAATTGCGTCGCTATGAAATTCAATAGGTTCTATGCCTTCTCTTTCTAAATCGAGGAACGTTCCGATGACAACGAATGGATCTTATATTGGGAGGCGAGTATCTCTTTTCGGACGCACTATTCCTTCTTTATTGCATCCGTCGATCCCTCACAATGACGAACTATCACAGAAATTGAGTCGCTAAGAAATACTATAGGTTCTATGCCTTCTCTTTCTAATTCGAGGAACGTTTCTGCGGCAACGACAGGATCTTCTATTGGAAAGCGTGAATCTCTTTTCGGATGCACTATTCCTTCTTTATTGCTTCCGTCGATCCCTCACAATGACGAATTAACACAGAAGTTGCGACGCAATGAAATTCCATAGGTTCTATGCCTTCTCTTTCTAATACGTGGAACGTCCCTATGGCAACGTAAGGATCTTATATTGGGAGGCGAGTATCTCTTTTCGGATGCACTATTCCTTCTTTATTGCATCCGTCGATCCCTCACAATGACGAATTAACACAGAAATTTCGTCGCTATGAAATACTATGTGTTCCATGCCTTCTCTTTCTAAATCGAGGAACGTTTCTATGGCAACGACTGGATCTTATAATGGGAGGCGCGTAAGTCTTTTCGGATGCACTATTCCTTCTTTATTGCATCCGTCGATCCCTCACAGTGACGAATTAACACAGAAATTGCGTCGCTATGAAATACTATATGTTCTATGCCATCTCTTTCTAAATCGAGGAACGTTACTATGGCAATGACTGGATCTTCTAATGGGAGGCGAGTAATTATTTTCGGATGCACTATTCCTTCTTTATTGCATCCATCGATCCCTCACAATGACGAATTACTACAGAAATTGCGTCGCTATGAAATACTATAGGAACTACGCATTCTCTTTGAAAATGGAGGAACTTTTCTATGGCAACGAAAGGATCTTATATTGGGAGACGAGTATCTCTTTTCGGATGCACTATTACTTCTTTATTGCATCCGTCGATGCATCACAATGACTAATTAACACATAAATTGCGTCGCTAAGAATTACTATAGCTTCTATGCCTTCTCTTTCTAAATCGAGGAACGTTCATATGGCAACGACAGGATCTTATATTGGGAGGCGAGTAACTCTTTTCGGATGCACTATTCCTTCTTTATTGCATCCGTCGGTCCCTCGCAATGACGAACTAACACAGAAATTGCGTCGCTATGAAATACGAGAGATTCTATGCCTTCTCTTTCTAAATAGAGGAACGTTCATATGGCAACGACAGAATCTTATATTGGGAGGCGAGTGTCTCATCACCGATGCACTATTCCTTCTTTATTGCATCCGTCGATTCCTCACAATGACGAATTAACACAGAATTTGCGTCGCTATGAAATACTATAGGTTCTATGCCTTCTCCTTCTAAATCCAGGAACGTTACTATGGCAACGACTGAATCTTCTATTGGTAAACGAGTATTTATTTTCGGATGCACTACTCCTTCTTTAATGCATCCGTCGATCCCTCACAATGACGAATTATTACAGAAATTGCGTCGCTATGAAATACTATAGGATCTATGCCTTCTCTTTCAAAATGGAGGAACGTTTCTGTGGCAACGACAGGATCTTGTATTGGGAGGCGAGTAACTCTTTTCGGATGCACAATTCCTTCTTCATTGCATCCGTCGGTCCCTCACAATGACGAATTAACACAGAAATTGCGTCGCTATGAAATACTATAGGTTCTATGCCTTCTCTTTCTAAATCGAGGATCGTTTCAATGGCAACGACAGGATCTTATATTGGTAGGCGAGTATCTCTACTCGGATGCACTATTCCTTCTTTATTGCACCGTCGAACCCTCACAATGACGAATTGACACAGAAATTGCGTCGCTATGAAATACTATAGGTTCTATGCCTTCTCTTTCTAAATCGAGGAACGTTTCTATGGCAACGACAGGATCTCATAATGGGAGTCGAGTAAGTCTTTTCGGATGCACTATTCCTTCTTTATTGCATCCGTCGATCCCTCACAATGACGAATTAACATTGCGTCGCTATATAATGCTATAGGTTCTAAGCCTTCTCTTTCTAAATAGAGGAACGTTTCTACGGCAACGACAGGATCTTATATTGGAAGGTCAGTATCTCTCTTCGGATGCACTAATCCTTCTTTATTGCATCCCTCGATACCACACGTTGACGAATTAACACAGAAATTGCGTTGCTATGAAATACTATAGGTTCTATGCCTTCTCTTTCTGAACCGAGAAACATTTCTATGGCAACGCAGGATCTTCTATTAAGAGACGAGTATCTCTTTTCGGATGCACTATTCCTTTCTTTATTGCATCCGTCGATCCCTCACAATGACGAATTAACACAGAAAATGCGTCGCTATGAAATAATATAGTTTTTATGACTTCTGTTTCTAAATCGAGGAACGTTTCTTTGGCAACGACAGGAGCTTCTATTGGGAGGCGTGTATCTCCTGTCGGATGCACTATTATTTCTTTATTGCATCCGTCGATCCCTCACAATAACGAATTAACATGGAAATTGAGTCGCTATGAAATACTATAGGTTCTATGCCTTGTCTTCCTAAATCGAGGAACGTTTCTATGGCAACGACAGGATGTTCTATTGGGAGGCGAGTAACTTTTTTCGGATGCATTATTCCTTCTGTATTTCTTCGGTCGATCCCTCACAATGACGAATTAACACAAAAATTTGCGTCGCTAAGAAATACTATAGGTTCTATACCTTCTCTTTGTAAATCGAGGAACGTTACTATGGCAACGACTGGATCTTCTATTGGGAGACGAGTAATTATTTTCGGATGCACTATTCCTTCTTTATTGCATCCGTCGATCCCTCACAATGACGAATTAACACAGATATTGCGTCGCTATTAAATACTATAGGTTCTATGCCCCCTCTTTCAAAATGGAGCAACGTTTCTATGACAACGAGAGGATCTTATATGGGGAGGCGAGTATCTCTTTTCGTATGCACTATTCCCTCTCTATTGCATCCGCCGATGCTTCCAATGACGAATTAACACATAAATTGCGTCGCTATGAATTACTATAGCTTCTATGCCTTCCCTTTCTAGATTGAGGAACGGTTCTATGGCAACGGTACGATCTTCTATTGGGAGGCGAGTATCTCCTTTCGGGTGCACTATTCCTTGTCTATTGCTTCCGTCAAACCCTCACAATGACGAATTAACAGATATTGCGTCGCTATGAAATACTATAGGTTCTATGCCTACTCTTTCTAAATCGAGCAACGTTTCTATCGCAACGAGAGGATATTCTATAGGGAGGCGAGGAACTCTTTTCGGATGCACTATTCCCTCTTTATTGCATCCCACGATCCCTCACAGTGACGAATTAACACAGAAATTGCGTTGCTATGAAATACTATAGGTTCTATGCCTTCTCTTTCTAAATCGAGGAATGTTTCTATGGCAACGAAATAATCTTATATTGGGACGCGAGTATCTCTTCTCGGATGAACTATTCCTTCTTAATTACATTCGTCGATCCGTCACAATGACGAAATAACACAGAAATTGCGTCGCTATCTAATACTATAGGTTCTATGCCTTCTCTTTCTAAATCTAGGAACGTTTCTATGGCAACGACAGGAACTTCTATTGGGAGGCGAATATCTCCTGTCGGTTGCACTATTATTTTTTTATTGCATCCGTCGATCCCTCGCAATGACGAATTAACATGGAAATTGAGTCGCTATGAAATACTATAGGTTCTATGCCTTCTCTTCCTAAATCGAGGAACGTTTCTATGGCAACGACAGAATGTTCTATTGGGAGGCGAGTATCACTTTTCGGATGCACTATTCCTTCTTTATTGCATCCGTCGATACCTCACAATGACGAATTAACACAGAAATTGAGTCGCTATGAAATACAATAGGTTCTATGCCTTCTCTTTCTAATTCGAGGAACGTTTCTCTGGCAACGACTGGATCTTCTATTGGGAGACGAGTATTTATTTTCGGATGCACTATTCCTTCTTTATTGCATCCGTCGATCCCTCACAATGACGAATTAACACAGATATTGCGTCGCTATGAAATACTATATGTTCTATGCCCCCTCCTTCAAAATGGAGCAACGTTTCTATGACAACGAGAGGATCTTATATGGGGAGGAGAGTACCTCTTTTCGTATGCACTATTCCCTCTTTATTGCATCCGTCGATGCTTCACAATGACGAATTAACACATAAATTGCGTCGCTATGAATTACTATAGCTTCTATGCCTTCCCTTTCTAGATTGAGGAACATTTCTATGGCAACGAAAGGATCTTCTATAGGGAGACGAGGAACTAATTTCGGATGCACTATTCGTTCTTTATTGCATCCGTCGATCCCTCACAATGACGAATTAACACACAAATTGTATCGCTATGAATTACTATAGATTCTATGCCTTCTCTTTCTAATTCGATGAACGTTTCTATGGCAACGACAGGATCTTCAATTGGGAAGCGAGTATCCCTTCTCGGATGCACTATTCCTTCTTTATTGCATCTGTCGATCTCTCACAATGACGAGTTAACACGGAAATTGCGTCGCTATGAAATACTATAGGTTCTATGCCTTCACTTTCAAAATGGAGGAACGTTTCTATGGCAACGACAGGATCTTATATAGGGATGCGAGTATCTCTTTTCGGATGCACTATTCCCTCTTTATTGCATCCGTCGATGCCTCACTAAGACGAATTAACACATAAATTACGTCGCTAAGAATTACTATCGCTTCTATGCCTTCTGTTTGTAAATTGATGACGTTTCTATGGCAACGACAGGATCTTCTATTGGGAGGCGAGTATCTCCTTTCGGGTGCACTATTCCTTCCTTATTGCTTCCGTCGAACCCTCAAAATGACGAATTAACACAGAAATTGCGTTGCTATTAAATACTATAGGTTCCATGCCTTCTGTTTCTAATACGAGGAACGTTCCTATGGCAACGACAGGATCTTATATTGGGAGGCGAGTAACTTTTTCGGATGCACAAATCCTTCTTTATTGCATCCGTCGGTCCCTCACAATGACGAATTAACACAGAAATTGCGTCGCTATGAAATACTATAGGTTCTATGCTTTCTCTTTCTAAATCGAGGAACGTTTCAATGGCAACGACAGGATCTTATATTGGGAGACGAGTATCTCTACTCGGATGCACTATTCATTCTTTATTGCATCCATCGATCCCTCACAATGACGAATTAACACAGAAATTGCGTCGCTATGAAATACTATAGGTTCTATGCCTTCTATTTCTAAATCGAGGAACGTTTCTATGGCAACGACAGGATCTTATATTGGGAGACGAGTATCTCTTCTCGGATGCACTATTCCTTCTTTATTGCACCGTCGAACCCTCACAATGACGAATTAACACAGAAATTGCGTCGCTATGAAATACTGTAGGTTCAATACCTTCTCTTTCTAAATCGACGAACGTTTCTATGGCAACGACAGGATCTTATATTGGAAGGTCAGTATCTCTCTTCGGATGCACTATTCCTTCTTTATTGCATCCGTCGATCCCTCACGTTGACGAATTAACACCGAAATTGCGTTGCTATGAAATACTATAGGTTCTATGCCTTCTCTTTCTGAACCGAGAAACGTTTCTATGGCAACGCAGGATCTACTATTAAGAGGCGAGTATCTCTTTTCGGATGCACTATTCCTTTCTTTAGTGCATCCGTCGATCCCTCACAATGACGAATTAACACAGAAATTGGGGCGCTATGAAATAATATAGCTTTTATTACTTCTGTTTCTAAATCGAGGAACGTTTCTTTGGCAACGACAGGAGCTTCTATTGGCAGGCGTGTATCTCCTGTCGGATGCACTATTATTTCTTTATTGCATCTGTCGATCCCTCACAATAACGAATTAACATGGAAATTGAGTCGTTATGAAATACTATAGGTTCTATGCCTTGTCTTCCTAAATCGAGGAACGTTTCTATGGCAACGACAGGATGTTCTATTGGCAGGCGAGTATCTCTTTTCGGATGCACTATTCCTACTTTATTTCATCCGTCGATCCCTCACAATGACGAATTAAATTTGCGTCGCTATCAAATACTATATGTTCTATGCCTTCTCTTTCTAAATCGAGGAACGTTTTTATGGCAACGCCAGGATCTTCTATTGGGAGGCGAGTATCTCTTTTCGGATGCATTATTCCTTCTGTATTGCATCGGTCGATCCTCCACAATGACGAATTAACACAAAAATTTGCGTCGCTAAGAAATACTATAGGTTCTATACCTTCACTTTGTAAATCGAGGAACGTTACTATGACAACGACTGGATCTTCTATTGGGAGTCGAGTATTTATTTTCGCATGCACTATTCCTTCTTTAATGCATCTGTCGGTCCCTCACAATGACGAACTAACACAGAAATTGCGTCGCTATGAAATACTATAGGTTCTATGCCTTCTCTTTCTAAATCGAGGAACGTTTCTATGGCAACGAAAGGATCTTAAATTGGGAGGCGAGTATCTTTTCTCGGATGCACTATTCCTTCTTAATTTCATCCATCGATCCCTCACAATGACGAATTAACACAGAAATTGCGTCGCTATCTAATACTATAGGTTCTATGCCTTCTCTTTCTAAATCGATGAACGTTTCTATGGCAACGACAGGATCTTCTATTGGGAGGCGAATATCCCCTGTCGGATGCACTATTATTTTTTTATTGCATCCGTCGATCCCTCGCAATGACGAATTAACATGGAAATTGAGTCGCTATGAAATACTATAGGTTCTATGCCTTCTCTTCCTAAATCGAGGAGCGTTTGTATGGCAACGACAGAATGTTATATTGGGAGGCGAGTATCTCTTTTCGGATGCACTATTTCTTCTTTATTGCATCCGTCGATACCTCACAATGACGAATTAACACAGAAATTGAGTCGCTATGAAATACTATAGGTTCTATGCCATCTCTTTATAAATCGAGAAACGTTTCTATGGCAACGACTGGATCTTCTATTACGAGGCGAGTATCTCCTTTCGGATGCACCATTCCTTCTTTATTGCATCCGTCGACCCCTCACAATGACGAAGTAACACAGAAATTGCGTCGCTATGAAATACTATCGGTTCTATGCCTTCTCTTTCTGAAACGAGGAACGTTTCTATGACAACGACAGGATCTTCTATTGGAAAGCGTGTATCTCTTTTCGGATGCACTATTCCTTCATTATTGGATCCGTCGATCCCTCACAATGACGAATTAACACAGAAATTGAGTCGCTATGAAATACTATAGGTTCTATGCCATCTCTTTATAAATCGAGGAACGTTTCTATGGCAACGACTGGATCTTCTATTACGAGGCGAGTATCTCTTTTCGGATGCACTATTCCTTCTTTACTGCAACCTTCGGTCTCACAAAATGACGAACTAACACAGAAATTGCGTCGCTATGAAATACTATAGGTTCTATGACTTCTCTTTCTAATTCGAGGAACATTTCTATGGCAACGAAAGGATCTTCTATTGGGAGGCGAGGAACTAATTTCGGATGCACTATTCGTTCTTTATTGCATCCGTCGATCCCTCACAATGACGAATTAACACAGAAATAGCGTCGCTATGAAATACTATAGTTTCTATGACTTCTCTTTCTAAATCGAGGAACGTTTCTATGGCAACGTCAGGATCTTCTATTGGGAGGCGAGAATTTATTTTCGGATTCACTATTCCTGCTTCATTGCATCCGTCGATCCCTCACAATGACGAATTAAACCAGAAATTGCGTCGCTATGAAATACTATTGTTTCTATGACTTCTCTTTCTTAATCGAGGGACGTTTGTATGGCAACGACAGGATCCTCTATTGGGAGGCGAATATCTCCTGTCGGATGCACTATTATTTTTCTATTGCATCCGTCGTTCCCTCACAATGACGAAATAACACAGAAATTGCGTCGCTATAAAATACAATAGGTTCAATGTCTTCTCTTTCTAAATCGAGTAACGTTCCGAAGGCAACGACTGGATCTTATATTGGGAGGCGAGTATTTCTTTTCGGATGCACTATTCCTTCTTTATTGCATCCGTCGATCCCTCACAATGACGAACTAACACAGAAATTGCGTCGCTATGAAATACCATAAGTTCTATGCCTACTCTTTCTAATTCGAGGAACTTTTCTATGGCAAAGACAGTATCTTCTATTGGAAAGCGAGTATCTCTTTTCGGATGCACTATTCCTTCATTATTGCATCCGTCGAACCCTCACAGTGACGAATTCACACAGAAATTGCGTCGCTATGAAATACTATACGTTCTATTCCTTCTCTTTCTAAATCGAGGAACGTTTCTATGGCAACGACAGGATTTTATATTGGGAGGCGAGTATCTCTTTTCGGATGCACTATTCCTTCTTTATTGCATCCGTCGATCCCTCACAATGACGAATTAACACAGAAATAGCGTCGCTATGAAATACTATAGTTTCTATGACTTCTCTTTCTAAATCGAGGAACGTTTCTATGGCAACGACAGGATCTTCAATTGGGAGGCGGGTATCCTTTCTCGGAAGCACTATTCCTTCTTTATTGCATCTGTCGATCCCTCACAATGAAGAGTTAACACAGAAATTGCGTCGCTATGAAATACTATGGGTTCCATGCCTTCACTTTCAAAATGGAGGAACGATTCTATGGCAACGGCAGGATCTTATATTGGGAGGCGAGTATCTCTTTTCGGATGCACTATTCCATCTTTATTGCATCCGTCGATGCCTCACTATGACGAATTAACACATAAATTACGTCGCTAAGAATTACTATCGCTTCTATGCCTTCTCTTTCTAAATTGATGACGTTTCTATGGCAACGACAGGATCTTCTATTGGGAGACGAGTATCTCCTTTCGGGTGCACTATTCCTTTCTTATTGCTTCCATCGAACCCTCAAAATGACGAATTAACACAGTAATTGCGTTGCTATTAAATAAAATAGTTTCTATGCCTTCTGTTTCTAATACGAGGAACGTTCCTATGGCAACGACAGGATCTTATATTGGGAGGCGAGTATCTCTTCTCGGATGCACTATTCCTTCTTTATTTCATCCGTCTATCCCCCACAATGACGAATTAACACAGAAATTGCGTCGCTATCTAATACTATAGGTTCTATGCCTTCTCTTTCTAAATCGAGGAACGTTTCTATGGCAACGACAGGAACTTCTATTGGGAGGCGAATATCTCCTGTCGGATGCACTATTATTTTTTTATTGCATCAGTTGATCCCTCGCAATGACGAATTAACATGGAAATTGAGTCGTTATGAATAACCATAGGTTCTATGCCATCTCTTCCTAAATCGAGGAACGTTTCTATGGCAACGACAGAATGTTCTATTGGGAGGCGAGTATCTCTTTTCGGATGCACTATTCCTTCTTTATTGCATCCGTCGATACCTCACAATGACGAATTAACACAGAAATTGCGTCGCTATGAAATACAATAGGTTCTTCGCCTTCTCTTTCTAATTCGAGGAACGTTTCTGTGGCAACGACAGGATCTTCTATTGGAAAGCGTGTATCTCTTTTCGGATGCACTATTCCTACTTTATTGGATCCGTCGATCCCTCACAATGACGAATTAACGCAGAAATTGCGTCGCTATGTAATACTATAGGATCTATGCCTTCTCTTTCTAATCCGAATGACGTATCTATGGCAACGACAGGATCTTCTATTGGGAGGTTAGTATCTCTTTTCGGATGCACTATTTCTTCTTTATTGCAACCATCGGTCTCACAAAATGACGAACTAACACAGAAATTGCGTCGCTATGAAATACTATAGGTTCTATGACTTCTCTTTCTAATTCGAGGAACGTTTCTATGGCAACGAAAGGATCTTCTATTGGGAGGCGAGGAACTAATTTCGGATGCACTATTCGTTCTTTATTGCATCCGTCGATCCCTCACAATGACGAATTAACACACAAATTGTGTCGCTATCAAATACTTTAGGTTCTATGCCTTTTCTTTCTAATTCGAGGAACGTATCTATGGCAACGACAGGATCTTCAATTGGGAGGCGAGTATCCCTTCTCGGATGCACTATTCCTTCTTTATTGCATCTGTCGATCCCTCACAATGACGAGTTAACACAGAAATTGCGTCGCTATGAAATATTATAGGTTCTATGCCTTCTGTTTCTAAATCGAGGAACGTTACTATGGCAACGACTGGATCTGCTTTTAGGAGGCGAGAATTTATTTTCGGATGCACTATTCCCTCTTTATTGCATCCGTCGATGCCTCACAATGACGAATTAACACATAAATTACGTCGCTAAGAATTACTATCGCTTCTATGCCTTCTCTTTCTAAATTGATGATGTTTCTATGGCAACGACAGGATCTTCTATTGGGAGGCGAGTATCTACTTTCGGGTGCACTATTCCTTCTTTATTGCATCTGTCGATCCCTCACAATGACGAGTTAACACAGAAATTGCGTCGCTATGAAATATTATAGGTTCTATGCCTTCTCTTTCTAAATCGAGGAACGTTTCTATGGCAACGACAGGATCTTATATTGGGAGACGAGTATCTCTTTTCGGATGCACTATACCTTCTGTATTGCACCGTGAATCCCTCACAATGACGAATTAACACAGAAATTGCGTCGCTATGAAATACTATAGGTTGTACGCCTTCTCTTTCTAAATCGAGGAACGTTTCTATGGCAACGACAGGATCTTCTATTGGGAGGCGAGAATTTATTTTCGGATTCACTATTCCTGCTTCATTGCATCCGTCGATCCCTCACAATGACGAATTAAACCAGAAATTGCGTCGCTATGAAATACTATTGCTTCTATGACTTCTCTTTCTTAATCCAGGGACGTTTGTATGGCAACGACAGGATCCTCTATTGGGAGGCGAATATCTCCTGTCGGATGCACTATTATTTTTTTATTGCATCCGTCGTTCCCTCACAATGACGAAATAACATAGAAATTGCGTCGCTATAAAATACAATAGGTTCAATGTCTTCTCTTTCTAAATCGAGGAACGTTCCGATGGCAACGACTGGATCTTATATTGGGAGGCGAGTATTTCTTTTCGGATGCACTATTCCTTCTTTATTGCATCCGTCGATCCCTCACAATGACGAACTAACACAGAAATTGCGTCGCTATGAAATACCATAAGTTCTATGCCTACTCTTTCTAATTCGAGGAACTTTTCTATGGCAAAGACAGTATCTTCTATTGGAAAGCATGTATCTCTTTTCGGATGCACTATTCCTTCATTATTGCATCCGTCGAACCCTCACAGTGACGAATTCACACAGAAATTGCGTCGCTATGAAATACTATACGTTCTATTCCTTCTCTTTCTAAATCGAGGAACGTTTCTATGGCAACGACAGGATTTTATATTGGGAGGCGAGTATCTCTTTTCGGATGCACTATTCCTTCTTTATTGCATTCGTCGATCCCTCACAATGACGAACTAACACAGAAATTGCGTCGCTATAAAATACTATAGGTTCTATGCCTTCTCTTTATGAATCGAGGAACGTTTCTATGGAAACGACAGGACCTTCTATTAGGAGGCGAGTATCTCTTTTCGGATGCACTATTCCTTCTTTATTGCATACGTCGATCCCTCACAATGACCAATTAACACACAAATTGCGTCGCTATGTAATACTATAAGTTCTATACCTTCTCTTTCTAATTCGAGGAACGTTTCTATTGCAACGACAGGATCTTATTTTGGGAGGCGAGTATCCCTTCTCGGATGCACTATTCCTACTTTATTGCATCTGTTGATCCCTCACAATGACGAATTAACACAGACATTGCGTCGCTATGAAATACTATAGGTTCTATGCCTCCTCTTTCTAAATCGAGGAACGTTTCTATGGCCACGACAGGATCTTATATTGGGAGGCGAATATCTCTTTTCGGATGCACTATTCCTGCTTCATTGCATCCGTCGATCCCTCACAATGACGAATTAAACCAGAAATTGCGTCGCTATGAAATACAATAAGTTCTATGCCTTCTCTTTCTAATTCGAGGAACGTTTCTATTGCAACGACAGGATCTTATTTTGAGAGGCGAGTATCCCGTCTCGGATGCACTATTCCTACTTTATTGCATCTGTTGATCCCTCACAATGACGAATTAACACAGACATTGCGTCGCTATGAAATAGTATAGGTTCTATGCCTCCTCTTTCTAAATTGATGACGTTTCTATGGCAACGACAGGATCTTCTATTGGGAGGCGAGTATCTCTTTTCGGATGCACTATTCCTTCTTTATTGCTTCCGTCGAACCCTCAAAATGACGAATTAACCCAGAAATTGCGTTGCTATGAAATACTATAGGTTCTATGCCTTCTGTTTCTAATACGAGGAACGTTCCTATGGCAACGACAGGATCTTATATTGGGAGGCGAGTAACTCTTTTCGGATGCACTATTCCTTCTTTATTGCATCTGTCGGTCCTTCACATTGACGATCTAACACAGAAATTGCGTCGCTATGAAATACTATAGGTTCTATGCCTTCTTTTTCTAAATAGAGGAACGTTTTTATGGCAACGACAGAATCTTATATTGGGAGGCGAGGAACCCTTTTCGGATGCACTATTCCTTCTTTATTGCATCCGTCGATCCCTCACAATGACGAATTAACACAGAAATTGCATCGCTATGAAATACTATAGGTTCTATGCCTTCTCTTTCTAAATCGAGGAAAGTTTCTATGGCAACGACAGGATCTTCTATTGGGAGGCGAGAATTTATTTTCGGATGCACTATTCCTGCTTCATTGCATCCGTCGATCCCTCACAATGACGAATTAAACCAGAAATTGCATCGCTATGAAATACAATAGGTTCAATGCCTTCCCTTTCTAAATCGAGGAACGTTCTGATGGCAACGACTGGATCTTGTATTGGGAGGCGAGTATCTCTTTTCGGATGCACTATTCCTTCTTTATTGCATCCGTCGATCCCTCACAATGACGAACTAACACAGAAATTGCGTCGCTATGAAATACTATAGGTTCTAAGTCTACTCTTTCTAATTAGAGGAACTTTTCTATGGCAACGACAGTATCTTCTATTGTAAAGCGAGTATCTCTTTTCGGATGCACTATTCCTTCTTTATTGCATCCGTCGAACCCTCACAATGACGAATTCACACAGAAATTGCGTCGCTATGAAATACTATACGTTCTATTCCTTCTCTTTCTAAATCGAGGAACGTTTCTATGGCAAGGACAGGATTTTATATTGGGAGGCGAGTATCTCTTTTCGGATGCACTATTCCTTCTTTATTGCATTCGTCGATCCCTCACAATGACGAACTAACACAGAAATTGCGTTGCTATGAAATACTATAGGTTCTATGCCCTCTCTTTCTAAATCGAGGAGCGCTTCTATGGCAACGACTGGATCTGATATTGGGAGGCGAGTTTCTCTTTTCGGATGCACTCTTCCTTCTTTATTGCATCCGTCGATCCCTCACATTGACGAACTAACACAGAAATTGCGTCGCTATGAAATACTATAGGTTCTATGCCCTCTCTTTCTAAATCGAGGAACATTTCTGTGGCAACGACAGGATCTTCTATTGGGAGGCGAGTATCTCCTTTCGGATGCACTCTTCCTTCTTTATTGCATCCGTCGAATCCTCACAATGACGAATTAAAACAGAAATTGCGTCGCTATGAATTACTATAGGTTCTATGCCTTCTCTTTCTAAATCGAGGAGCGCTTCTATGGCAACCACTGGATCTGATATTGGGAGGCGAGTTTCTCTTTTCGGATGCACTCTTCCTTCTTTATTGCATCCGTCGATCCCTCACAATGACGACTTAACACGGAAATTGCGACGCTATGAAATACTATAGGTTCTATGCCTTCTCTTTGTAAATCGTCCAACGTCTCTATGGCAACGACATGATCTTCGATTAAGAGGCGAGTATCTCTTTTCGGATGCACTTTTCCTTCTTTATTGCATCCGTCGATCCCTCACAATAACGAATTAACACAGAAATTGCGTCCCTATGAAATACTATAGGTTCTATGCCTTCCCTTTCTAAATCGAGGAACGATTCTATTGCAACGACAGGATCTTGTATTGGGAGGCGAGTATCTCTCTTCTGATGCACTATTCCTTCTTTATTGCATCCGTCGATCCCTCACAATGACGAATTAACACAGAAATTGCGTCGCTATGAAATACCATAGTTTCTGTGACTTCTCTTTCTAAATCGAGGAACGTTTCTGTGGCAACGACAGGATCTTCTATTGAGAGGCGAATATCTCCTGTTGGATGCGCTATTATTTTTTTATTGCATCCGTCGATCCCTCACAATGACGAATTAACATGGAAATTGAGTCGCTATGAAATAAAATAGGTTCTATGCCTTATCTTCCTTAATCGAGGAACGTTTCTATGGCATCGACAGAATGTTCTATTGGGAGGCGAGTATCTCTTTTCGGATGCACTATTCCTTCTTTATTGCATCCGTCGATACCTCACAATGACGAATTAACACAGAAATTGCGTCGCTATGAAATACAATAGGTTCTATGCCTTGTCTTTCTAATTCGAGGAACGTTTCTATGGCAACGACAGTATCTTCTATTGGAAAGCGAGTATCTCTTTTCGGATGCACTATTCCTTCTTTATTGCATCCGTCGATCCCTCACAATGACGAACTAACACGGAAATTGCGTCGCTATGAAATACTATAGGTTCTAAGCCTTCTCTTTCTAATTCGAGGAACGTTTCTGTGGCAACGACAGGATCTTCCATTGGACAGCGTGTATCTCTTTTCGGATGCACTATTCCTTCTTTATTGCATCCGTCGATCCCTCACAATGACGAATTAACACAGAAATTGCGTCGTTATGAAATACTATAGGTTCTATGCCATCTCTTTATAAATCGAGGAACGTTTCTATGGCAACGACTGGATCTTCTATTAGGAGGCGAGTATCTCCTTTCGGATGCAGTATTCCTTCTTTATTGAATCCGTCGATCCCTCACAATGACGAATTAACACAGAAATTGGGTCGCTATGAAATACTATCGGTTCTATGCCTTCTCTTTCTAAAACGAGGAACGTTTCTATGACAACGACAGGATCTTATATTGGGAGGCGTGTATCTCTTTTCGGATGCACTATTCCTTCTTTATTGCATCCGTCGATCCCTCACAATGGCGAATTATCACAGAAATTACGTCGCTTTGAAATACTAAGGGATTATGCCATCTCTTACTAAATCGAGGAACATTTCTATGGCAACGACAGGATCTTCTATTGGGAGGCGAGTATCTCTTTTCGGATGCACTATTCCTTCTTTATAGCAACCGTCGGTCTCACAAAATGACGAACTAACACAGAAATAACGTCGCTATGAAATACTATAGGTTCTATGACTTCTATTTCTATTTCGAGGAACGTTTCTATGGCAACGAAAGTATCTTCTATAGGGAGGCGAGGAACTAATTTCGGATGCACTATTCGTTCTTTATTGCATCCGTCGATCAGTCACAATGACGAATTAACACACTAATTGTGTCGCTATGAAATACTATAGGTTCTATGCCTTCTCTTTCTAATTCGAGGAACGTTTCTATGGCAACGACAGGATCTTCAATTGGGAGGCGAGTATCCCTTCCCGGATGCACTATTCCTTCTTTATTGCATCTGTCGATCCCTCACAATGACGAATTAACACAGAAATTGCGTCGCTATGAAATGCTATAGGTTCTATGCCATCTCTTTCTAAATCGAGGAACGTTTCTATGGCAACGACAGGATCTGCATTTAGGAGGCGAGTATTTATTTTCGGATGCACTATTCCTTCTCTATTGCATCCGTCGTTCCCTCACAATGACGAATTAACACAGAAATTGAGTCGCTATGAAATTCTATAGTTTCTATGACTTCTCTTTAAAAATCGAGGAACGTTTCTATGGCAACGACAGGATCTTCAATTGGGAGGCCAATATCCCTTCTCGGATGCACTGTTCCTTATTTATTGCATCCGTCGATCCCTCACAATGACGAATTAACACAGAAATTGCGTCGCTATGAAATACTATAGGTTCTATGCCTTCACTTTCAAAATGGAGGAACGTTTCTATGGCAACGACAGGATTTTGTATTGGGAGGCTAGTATCTCTTTTCGGATGCACTATTCCCTCTTTATTGCATCCGTCGATGCTTCACAATGACGAATTAACACACAAATTACGTCGCTAAGAATTACTATCGCTTCTATGCCTTCTCTTTCTAAATTGAGGTCGTTTCTATGGCAACGACAGGATCTTAAATTTGGAGGCGCGTAACTCTTTTCGGATGCACTATTACTTCTTTATTGCATCTGTCGGTCCCTCACAATGACGAACTAACACAGAATTTGCGTCGCTATGAAATACTGTAGGTTCTATGCCTTCTCTTACTAAATAGAGGAACGTTTTTATGGCAACGACAGGATCTTATATTGGGGACGAGTATCTCTTTTCGGATGCACTATTCCTTCTTTATTGCACCGTCGATCCCTCACAATGACGAAATAACACAGAAATTGTGTCGCTATAAAATACAATAGGTTCAATGCCTTCACTTTCTAAATCGAGGAACGTTCCGATGGCAACGTCTGGATCTTATATTGGGAGGCGAGTATCTCTTTTCGGATGCACTATTCCTTCTTTATTGCATCCGTCGATCCCTCACAATGACGAACTAAGACAGAAATTGCGTCGCTATGTAATACTATAGGTTCTATGCCTTCTCTTTCTAATTCGAGGAACTTTTCTATGGCAACGACAGTATCTTCTATTGGAAAGCGAGTATCTCTTTTCGGATGCACTATTCCTTCTTTATTGCATCCGTCGAACGCTCACAATGACGAATTAACACAGAAAATGCGTCGCTGTGAAATACTATTGCTCCTATTCGTTCTCTTTCTAAAACGTGGAACGTTTCTATGACAAAGACAGGATCTTATATTGGGAGGCGAGTATCGCTTTTCGGATGCACTATTCCTTCTTTATTGCATCCGTCGATCTCTCACAATGACGAATTAACACAGAAATTGCGTCGCTATGAAATACTATAGGTTGTATGCCTTCTCTTTCTAAATCGAGGAACGTTTCTATGGCAACGACAGGATCTTATATTTGGAGGCGAGTATCTCTTTTCGGATGCACTATTCCTTCTTTATCGCAACCGTCGGTCTCTCACAATGACGAACTATCACAGAAATTGGGTCGCTATGAAATACTATAGGTTCTATGACATCTCTTACTAATTCGAGGAACGTTTCTATGGCAACGAAAGGATCTTCAATTGGGAAGCGAGGAACTCTATCCGGATGCTCTATTAATTCTTCATTGCATCCGTCGATCCCTCACAATGACCAGTTAACACAGAAATTGCGTCGCTATGAAATACTATAGGTTCTATGCCTTCTCTTTCTAAATCGAGGAACGTTTCTATGGCAACGACAGGATCTTATTTTGGGAGGCGAGTACCCCTTCACGGATGCGCTATTCCTTCTTTATTGCATCTGTCGATCCCTCACAATGACGAATTAACACAGAAATTGCGTCAATATGAAATACTATAGGTTCTATGCCTTCTCTTTCTAAATCAAGAAACGTTTCTATGGCAACGACAGAATCTGCTATTAGGAGGCGACTATCTCTTTTCGGATGCACTATTCCTTCTTTATTGCACCCGTCGACCCCTCACAATGACGAAATAACACAGAAATTGCGTCGCTATGAAATACTTTAGGTTCTATGACTTCTGTTTTTCAATCGAGGAACGTTTCTATAGCAACGACACGATCTTATATTGGGAGGCGAGTATCTCTTTTCGGATGCACTATTCCTGCTTTATTGCAACCGTCGAGCCGTCACACTGACGAATTAACAAAGAAATTGCGTCGCTATGAAATACTATAGGTTCTATGCCTTCTCGTTCAAAATCGAGGAACGTTTCTACGGCAAAGACAGGATCTTCTATTGGCAGGCAAGTATCTCTTTTCGGATGCACTATTCCTTCTTTATTGCATCCGTCGATCCCTCACAATGACGAATTAACACAGAAATTGCGTCGCTATGAAATACTATAGGTTCTATGCCATCTCTTTATAAATCGAGGAACGTTTCTATGGCAACGACAGGATCTTATATTAGGAGGCGAGTATCTCCTTGCGGATGCACTATTCCTTCTTTATTGCATCCGTCGATCCCTCACAATGACCAATTAACACAGAAATTGCGTCGCTATGAAATACTATCGGTTCTATGCCTTCTCTTTCTAAAACGAGGAACGTTTCTATGACAACGAAAGGGTCTGATATTGGGAGGCGAGTATCTCTTTTCGGATGCACTATTCCTTCTTTATTGCATCCGTCGATCCCTCACAATGACGAAGTATCACAGAAATTACGTCCCTATGAAATACTATAGGATCTATGCCTTCTCTTACTAAATCGAGGAACGTATCTATGGCAACGACAGGATCTTCTATTGGGAGGCGAGTATCTCTTTTCGGATGCACTATTCCTTCTTTATTGCAACCGTCGGTCTCACAAAATGTCGAACTAACACAGAAATTGCGTCGCTATGAAATACTATAGGTTCTATGACTTCTATTTCTATTTCGGGGAACGTTTCTATGGCAACGAAAGGATCTTCTATTGGGAGGCGAGGAACTAATTGCGGATGCACTATTCGATCTTTATTGCATCCGTCGATCAGTCACAATGACGATATAACACACAAATTGTGTCGCTATGAAATACTATAGGTTCTATGCCTTCTCTTTCTAATTCGAGGAACGTTTCTATGGCAACGACAGGATCTTCAATTGGGAGGCGAGTATCCCTTCCCGGATGCACTATTCCTTCTTTATTGCATCTGTCGATCCCTCACAAAGACCAATTAACAAAGAAATAGCGTCGCTATGAAATGCTATAGTTTCTATGCCATCTCTTTCTAAATCGAGGAACGTTTCTATGGCAACGACAGGATCTGCATTTAGGAGGCGAGTATTTACTTTCGGATGCACTATTTTTTCTTTATTGCCTCTGTCGATACCTCACACTGACGAATTAACACAGAAATTGCGTCGGTATGAAATACTATAGATTCTATGACTTCTCTTTCTAAATCGAGGAACGTTTCTATGGCAACGACAGGATCTTCAATTGGGAGGCCAGTATCAATTCTCGGATGCACTATTCCTTCTTTATTGCATCCGTCGATCCCTCACAATGACGAATTAACACAGAAATACCGTCGCTATGAAATACTATAGGTTCCATGCCTTCAATTTCAAAATGGAGGAACGTTTCTATGGCAACGACAGGATCTTATATTGGGAGGCGAGTATCTCTTTTCGGATGCACTATTTCCTCTTTATTGCATCCGTCGATGCCTCACAATGACGAATTAACACATAAATTACGTCGCTAAGAATTGCTATCGCTGCTATGCCTTCTCTTTCTAAATTGAGGACGTTTCTATGGCAATGACAGGATCTTCTATTGGGAGGCGAGTATCTCCTTTCGGGTGAACTATTCCTTCTTTATTGCTTCCGTCGAACCCTCAAAATGACGAATTAACACAGAAATTGCGTCGCTATGAAATACTATAGGTTCTATGCCTTCAATTTCAAAATGGAGGAACGTTTCTATTGCAACGACAGGATCTTATATTGGGAGGCGAGTAACTCTTTTCGGATGCACTATTCCTTCTTTATTGCATCTGTCGGTCCCTCACAATGACGAACTAAAACAGAAATTGCGTCGCTATGAAATACTGTAGGTTCTATGCCTTCTCTTACTAAACAGAGGAACGTTTTTATGGCAACGACAGGATCTTATATTGGGAGGCGAGGAACTCTTTTCGGATGCACTATTCCTTCTTTATTGCATCCGCCGATCCCTCACAATGACGAATTAACACAGAAATTGCGACTCTATGAAATACTATAGGTTCTATGCCTTCTCTTTCTAAATCGATGAACGTTTCTATGGCAACGACTGGATCTTATATTGGGAGACGAGGATCTCTTTTCGGATGCACTATTCCTTCTTTATTGCACCGTCGATCCCTCACAATGACGAAATAACACAGAAATTGCGTCGCTATAAAATACAATAGGTTCAATGCCTTCTCTTTCTAAATCGAGGAACGTTCCGATGGCAACGACTGGATCTTATATTGGGAGGCGAGTATCTGTTTTCGGATGCACTATCCCTTCTTTATTGCATCCGTCGATCCCTCACAATGACGAACTAACACAGAAATTGCGTCGCTATGAAATACTATAGGTTCTATGCCTTCTCTTTCTAATTCGACGAACTATTCTATGGCAACGACAGGATCTTCTATTGGAAAGCTAGTATCTCTTTTCGGATGCACTATTCCTTCTTTATTGCATCTGTCGATCCCTCACAATGACGAATTAACACAGAAATTGCGTCGCTATGAAATACTATACGTTCGATTCCTTCTCTTTCTAAATCGAGGAACGTTTCTATGGCAACGACAAGATTTTATTTTGGGAGGCGAGTATCTTTTTTCGAATGCACTATTCCTTCTTTATTGCTTTCGTCGATCCGTCACAATGACGAATTAACACAGAAATTGCGTCGCTATGAAATACTATAGGTTCTATTCCTTCTCTTTATAAATCGAGGGACGTTTCTGTGGCAACGACAGGACCTTCCATTAGGAGGCGAGTATCTCTTTTCGGATGCACTATTCCTTCTATATTGCATCCGTCGAACGCTCACAATGACGAATTAACACAGAAATAGCGTCGCTGTGAAATACTATTGCTCCTATTCCTTCTCTTTCTAAAACGTGGAACGTTTCTATGACAAAGACAGGATCTTATATTGGGAGGGGAGTATCTCTTGTCGGATGCACTATTCTATCTTTATTGCACCCGTCGATCCCTCACAATGACCAATTAACATAGAATTTGCGTCGCTATGAAATACTATCCGTCCTATGCCTTCTCTTTCTAAAACGAGGAACGTTTCTATGACAACGACAGGATCTTATATTGGGAGACGAGTATCTCTTTTCGGATGCACTATTCCTTCTTTATTGCATCCGTCGATCCCTCACAATGACGAATTATCACAGAAATTACGTCCCTCTGAAATACTATAGGATCTATGCCTTCTCTCACTCAATCGAGGAACGTTTCTATGGCAACGACAAGATCTTCTATTAGGAGGCGAGTATCTCTTTTCGGATGCACTATTCCTTCTTTATTGCAACCGTCGGTCTCACAAAATGACGAACTAACACAGAAATTGCGTCCCTATGAAATACTATAGGTTCTATGACTTCTATTGCTATTTCGAGGAACATTTCTATGGCAACGAAAGGATCTTCTATTGGGAGGCGAGGAACTAATTTCGGATGCACTATTCGTTCTTTATTGCATCCGTCGATCAGTCACAATGACGAATTAACACACAAATTTGTGTCGCTATGAAATACTATAGGTTCAATGCCTTCTCTTTCTAATTCGAGGAACTTTTCTATGGCAACGACAGGATCTTCAATTGGGAGGCGAGTATCCCTTCCCAGATGCACTATTCCTTCTTTATTGCATCTGTCGATCCCTCACAATGACGAATTAACACAGAAATTGCGTCGCTATGAAATGCTATAGGTTCTATGCCATCTATTTCTAAATCGAGGAACGTTTCTATGGCAACGACAGGATCTGCATTTAGGAGGCGAGTATTTAATTTCGGATGCACTATTCCTTCTTTATTGCATCCGTCGATCCCTCACAATGACGAATGAACACAGAAATTGCGTCGGTATGAAATACTATAGTTTCTATAACTTCTCTTTCTAGATCGAGGAACGTTTCTATGGCAACGAGAGGATCTTCAATTGGGAGGCCAGTATCCCTTCTGGGATGCACTATTCCTTCTTTATTGCATCCGTCGATCCCTCACAATGACGAATTAACACAGAAATTGCGTCGCTATGACATATTATGAGTTCCATGCCTTCAATTTCAAAATGGAGGAAAGTTTCTATGGCAACGACAGGATCTTCTATTGGGAGGCGAGTATCTCTTTTCGGATGCACTATTCCCTCTTTATTGTATCCGTCGATGCCTCACAATGACGAATTAACACATAAATTACGTCGCTAAGAATTGCTATCGCTTCTGTGCCTTCTCTTTCTAAATTGAGGACGTTTCTATGGCAACGACAGGATCTTCTATTGGGAGGCGAGTATCTCCTTTCGGGTGCACTATTCCTTCTTTATTGCTTCCGTCGAACCCTCAAAATGACGAATTAACACAGAAATTGCGTCGCTATGAAATACTATAGGTTCTATGCCTTCAATTTCAAAATGGAGGAACGTTTCTATGGCAACGACAGGATCTTATATTGGGAGGAGAGTAACTCTTTTCGGATGCACTATTCCTTCTTTATTGCATCTGTCGGTCCCTCACAATGACGAACTAACACAGAAATTGCGTCGCTATGAAATACTGTAGGTTCTATGCCTTCTCTTACTAAATAGAGGAACGTTTTTATGGCAACGACAGGATCTTATATTGGGAGGCGAGGAACTCTTTTCGGATGCACTATTCCTTCTTTATTGCACCGTCGATCCCTCACAATGACGAAATAACACAGAAATTGCGTCGCTATAAAATACAATAGGTTCAATGCCTTCTCTTTCTAAATATAGGAACGTTCCGATGGCAACGACTGGATCTTATATTGGGAGGCGAGTATCTCTTTTCGGATGCACTATTCCTTCTTTATTGCATCCGTCGATCCCTCACAATGACGAATTAACACAGAAATTGCGTCGCTATGAAATACTATACGTTCTATTCCTTCTCTTTCTAAATCGAGGAACGTTTCTATGGCAACGACAAGATTTTATATTGGGAGGCGAGTATCTTTTTTCGGATGCACTATTCCTTCTTTATTGCATTCGTCGATCCCTCACAATGACGAATTAACACAGAAATTGCGTCGCTATGAAATACTATAGGTTCTATTCCTTCTCTTTATAAATCGAGGAACGTTTCTATTGCAACGACAGGACCTTCCATTAGGAGGCGAGTATCTCTTATCGGATGCACTATTCCTTCTACATTACATCCGTCGAACGCTCACAATGACGAATTAACACAGAAATTGCGTCGCTGTGAAATACTATTGCTCCTATTCCTTGGCTTTCTAAAACGTGGAACGTTTCTATGACAAAGACAGGATCTTATATTGGGAGGCGAGTATCTCTTTTCGGATGCACTATTCCTTCTTTATTGCATCCGTCGATCCCTCACAATGACGAATTAACACAGAAATTGCGTCGCTATGCAATACTATAGGTTGTATGCCTTCTCTTTCTAAATCGAGGAACGTTTCTATGGCAACGACAGGATCTTATATTGGGAGGCGAGTATCTCTTTTCGGATGCACTATTCCTTCTTTATCGCAACCGTCGGTCTCTCACAATGACGAACTAACACAGAAATTGGGTCGCTATGAAATACTATAGATTCTATGACTTCTCTTTCTAATTCGAGGAACGTTTCTATGGCAACGAAAGGATCTTCTATTGGGAGGCGAGGAACTCTTTGCGGATGCTCTATTCATTCTTTATTGCATCCGTCGATCCCTCACAATTACCAATTAACACAGAAATTGCGTCGCTATGAAATACTACAGGTTCTATGCCTTCTCTTTCTAATTCGAGGAACGTTTCTATGGCAACGATAGGATCTTATTTTGGGAGGCGAGTATCACTTCTTGGATGCACTATTCCTTCTTTATTGCATCTGTCGATCCCTCACAATGACGAATTAACACAGAAATTGCGTCGCTATGAAATACTATACGTTCTATTCCTTCTTTTTTTAAATCTAGGAACGTTTCTGTGTCAACGATAAGATTTTATATTGGGAGGCGAGTATCTTTTTTCGAATGCACTATTCCTTCTTTATTGCATTCGTCGATCCCTCACAATGACGAATTAACACAGAAATTGCGTCGCTATGAAATACTATAGGTTCTATTCCTTCTCTTTATAAATCGAGGAACGTTTCTGTGGCAACGACAGGACCTTCCATTAGGAGGCGAGTATCTCTTTTCGGATGCACAATTCCTTCTATATTGCATCCGTCGAACGCTCACAATGACGAATTAACACAGAAATTGCGTCGCTGTGAAATACTATTGCTCCTATTCCTTCTCTTTCTAAAACGTGGAACGTTTCTATGACAAAGACAGGATCTTATATTGGGAGGCGAGTATCTCTTGTCGGATGCACTATTCTATCTTTATTGCATCCGTCGATCCCTCACAATGACCAATTAACACAGAATTTGCGTCGCTATGAGATACTATCCGTTCTATGCCTTCTCTTTCTAAAACGAGGAACGTTTCCATGACAACGACAGGATCTTATATTGGGAGACGAGTATCTCTTTTCGGATGCACTATTCCTTCTTTATTGCAACCGTCGGTCTCACAAAATGACGAACTAACACAGAAATTGCGTCCCTATGAAATACTATAGGTTCTATGACTTCTATTGCTATTTCGAGGAACATTTCTATGGCAATGAAAGGATCTTCTATTGGGAGGCGAGGAACTAATTTCGGATGCACTATTCGTTCTTTATTGCATCCGTCGATCAGTCACAATGACGAATTAACACACAAATTTGTGTCGCTATGAAATACTATAGGTTCAATGCCTTCTCTTTCTAATTCGAGGAACCTTTCTATGGCAACGACAGGATCTTCAATTGGGAGGCGAGTATCCCTTCCCAGATGCACTATTCCTTCTTTATTGCATCTGTCGATCCCTCACAATGACGAATTAACACAGAAATTGCGTCGCTATGAAATGCTATAGGTTCTATGCCATCTATTTCTAAATCGAGGAACGTTTCTATGGCAACGACAGGATCTGCGTTTAGGAGGCGAGTATTTAATTTCGGATGCACTATTCCTTCATTATTGCATCCGTCGATCCCTCACAATGACGAATTAACACAGAAATTGCGTCGGTATGAAATACTATAGTTTCTAGAACTTCTCTTTCTAGATCGAGGAACGTTTCTATGGCAACGACAGGATCTTCAATTTGGAGGCCAGTATCCCTTCTGGGATGCACTATTCCTTCTTTATTGCATCCGTCGATCCCTCACAATGACGAATTAACACAGAAATTGCGTCGCTATGACATATTATAAGTTCCATGCCTTCAATTTCAAAATGGAGGAAAGTTTCTATGGCAACGACAGGATCTTCTATTGGGAGGCGAGTATCTCTTTTCGGATGCACTATTCCCTCTTTATTGCATCCGTCGATGCCTCACAATGACGAATTAACACATAAATTACGTCGCTAAGAATTGCTATCGCTTCTGTGCCTTCTCTTTCTAAATTGAGGACGTTTCTATGGCAACGACAGGATCTTCTATTGGGAGGCGAGTATCTCCTTTCGGGTGCACTATTCCTTCTTTATTGCTTCCGTCGAACCCTCAAAATGACGAATTAACACAGAAATTGCGTCGCTATGAAATACTATAGGTCCTATGCCTTCAATTTCAAAATGGAGGAACGTTTCTATGGCAACGACAGGATCTTATATTGGGAGGAGAGTAACTCTTTTCGGATGCACTATTCCTTCTTTATTGCATCTGTCGGTCCCTCACAATGACGAACTAACACAGAAATTGCGTCGCTATGAAATACTGTAGGTTCTATGCCTTCTCTTACTAAATAGAGGAACGTTTTTATGGCAACGACAGGATCTTATATTGGGAGGCGAGGAACTCTTTTCGGATGCACTATTCCTTCTTTATTGCACCGTCGATCCCTCACAATGACGAAATAACACAGAAATTGCGTCGCTATAAAATACAATAGGTTCAATTCCTTCTCTTTCTAAATATAGGAACGTTCCGATGGCAACGACTGGATCTTATATTGGGAGGCGAGTATCTCTTTTCGGATGCACTATTCCTTCTTTATTGCATCCGTCGATCCCTCACAATGACGAATTAACACAGAAATTGCGTCGCTATGAAATACTATACGTTCTATTCCTTCTCTTTCTAAATCGAGGAACGTTTCTATGGCAACGACAAGATTTTATATTGGGAGGCGAGTATCTTTTTTCGGATGCACTATTCCTTCTTTATTGCATTCGTCGATCCCTCACAATGACGAATTAACACAGAAATTGCGTCGCTATGAAATACAATAGGTTCTATTCCTTCTCTTTATAAATCGAGGAACGTTTCTATTGCAACGACAGGACCTTCTATTAGGAGGCGAGTATCTCTTTTCGGATGCACTATTCCTTCTACATTACATCCGTCGAACGCTCACAATGACGAATTAACACAGAAATTGCGTCGCTGTGAAATACTATTGCTCCTATTCCTTGGCTTTCTAAAACGTGGAACGTTTCTATGACAAAGACAGGATCTTATATTGGGAGGCGAGTATCTCTTTTCGGATGCACTATTCCTTCTTTATTGCATCCGTCGATCCCTCACAATGACGAATTAACACAGAAATTGCGTCGCTATGCAATACTATAGGTTGTATGCCTTCTCTTTCTAAATCGAGGAACGTTTCTATGGCAACGACAGGATCTTATATTGGGAGGCGAGTATCTCTTTTCGGATGCACTATTCCTTCTTTATCGCAACCGTCGGTCTCTCACAATGACGAACTAACACAGAAATTGGGTCGCTATGAAATACTATAGATTCTATGACTTCTCTTTCTAATTCGAGGAACGTTTCTATGGCAACGAAAGGATCTTCTATTGGGAGGCGAGGAACTCTTTGCGGATGCTCTATTCATTCTTTATTGCATCCGTCGATCCCTCACAATTACCAATTAACACAGTAATTGCGTCGCTATGAAATACTACAGGTTCTATGCCTTCTCTTTCTAATTCGAGGAACGTTTCTATGGCAACGATAGGATCTTATTTTGGGAGGCGAGTATCACTTCTAGGATGCACTATTCCTTCTTTATTGCATCTGTCGATCCCTCACAATGACGAATTAACACAGAAATTGCGTCGCTATGAAATACTATACGTTCTATTCCTTCTTTTTTTAAATCGAGGAACGTTTCTATGGCAACGACAAGATTTTATATTGGGAGGCGAGTATCTTTTTTCGAATGCACTATTCCTTCTTTATTGCATTCGTCGATCCCTCACAATGACGAATTAACACAGAAATTGCGTCGCTATGAAATACTATAGGTTCTATTCCTTCTCTTTATAAATCGAGGAACGTTTCTGTGGCAACGACAGGACCTTCCATTAGGAGGCGAGTATCTCTTTTCGGATGCACAATTCCTTCTATATTGCATCCGTCGAACGCTCACAATGACGAATTAACACAGAAATTGCGTCGCTGTGAAATACTATTGCTCCTATTCCTTCTCTTTCTAAAACGTGGAACGTTTCTATGACAAAGACAGGATCTTATATTGGGAGGCGAGTATCTCTTGTCGGATGCACTATTCTATCTTTATTGCATCCGTCGATCCCTCACAATGACCAATTAACACAGAATTTGCGTCGCTATGAGATACTATCCGTTCTATGCCTTCTCTTTCTAAAACGAGGAACGTTTCCATGACAACGACAGGATCTTATATTGGGAGACGAGTATCTCTTTTCGGATGCACTATTCCTTCTTTATTGCAACCGTCGGTCTCACAAAATGACGAACTAACACAGAAATTGCGTCCCTATGAAATACTATATGTTCTATGACTTCTATTGCTATTTCGAGGAACATTTCTATGGCAACGAAAGGATCTTCTATTGGGAGGCGAGGAACTAATTTCGGATGCACTATTCGTTCTTTATTGCATCCGTCGATCAGTCACAATGACGAATTAACACACAAATTGTGTCGCTATGAAATACTATAGGTTCTATGCCTTCTCTTTCTAATTCGAGGAACCTTTCTATGGCAACGACAGGATCTTCAATTGGGAGGCGAGTTTCACTTCCCAGATGCACTATTCCTTCTTTATTGCATCTGTCGATCCCTCACAATGACGAATTAACACAGAAATTGCGTCGCTATGAAATGCTATAGGTTCTATGCCATCTCTTTCTAAATCGAGGAACGTTTCTATGGCAACGACAGGATCTGCATTTAGGAGGCGAGTATTTAATTTCGGATGCACTATTCCTTCTTTATTGCATCCGTCGATCCCTCACAATGACGAATTAACACAGAAATTGCGTCGGTATGAAATACTATAGTTTCTATAACTTCTCTTTCTAGATCGAGGAACGTTTCTATGGCAACGACAGGATCTTCAATTGGGAGGCCAGTATCCCTTCTGGGATGCACTATTCCTTCTTTATTGCATCCGTCGATCCTTCACAATGACGAATTAACACAGAAATTGCGTCGCTATGAAATATTATAAGTTCCATGCCTTCAATTTCAAAATGGAGGAAAGTTTCTATGGCAACGACAGGATCTTCTACTGGGAGGCGAGTATCTGTTTTCGGGTGCACTATTCCCTCTTTATTGCATCCGTCGATGCCTCACAATGACGAATTAACACATAAAATACGTCGCTAGGAATTGCTATCGGTTCTGTGCCTTCTCTTTCTAAATTGAGGACGTTTCTATGGCAACGACAGGATCTTCTATTGGGAGGCGAGTATCTCCTTTCGGGTGCACTATTCCTTCTTTATTGCTTCCGTCGACCCCTCAAAATGACGAATTAACACAGAAATTGCGTCGCTATGAAATACTATAGGTTCTATGCCTTCAATTTCAAAATGGAGGAACGTTTCTATGGCAACGACAGGATCTTATATTGGGAGGAGAGTAACTCTTTTCGGATGCACTATTCCTTCTTTATTGCATCTGTCGGTCCCTCACAATGACGAACTAACACAGAAATTGCGTCGCTATGAAATACTGTAGGTTCTATGCCTTCTCTTACTAAATAGAGGAACGTTTTTATGGCAACGACAGGATCTTATATTGGGAGGCGAGGAACTCTTTTCGGATGCACTATTCCTTCTTTATTGCACCGTCGATCCCTCACAATGACGAAATAACACAGAAATTGCGTCGCTATAAAATACGATAGGTTCAATGCCTTCTCTTTCTAAATATAGGAACGTTCCGATGGCAACGACTGGATCTTATATTGGGAGGCGAGTATCTCTTTTCGGATGCACTATTCCTTCTTTATTGCATCCGTCGATCCCTCACAATGACGAACTAACACAGAAATTGCGTCGCTATGAAATACTATAGGTTCTATGCCTTCTCTTTCTAATTCGAGGAACTATTCTATGGCATCGACAGTATCTTCTATTGGAAAGCTAGTATTTTTTTTTCGGATGCACTATTCCTTCTTTATTGCATCCGTCGATCCCTCACAATGACGAATTAACACAGAAATTGCGTCGCTATGAAATACTATACGTTTTTTCCTTCTCTTTCTAAATCGAGGAACGTTTCTATGGCAAAGACAAGATTTTATATTGGAAGGCGAGTATCTTTTTTCGGATGCACTATTCCTTCTTTATTGCATTCGTCGATCCCTCACAATGACGAATTAACACAGAAATTGCGTCGCTATGAAATACTATAGGTTCTATTCCTTCTCTTTATAAATCGAGGAACGTTTCTATTGCAACGACAGGACCTTCCATTAGGAGGCGAGTATCTCTTTTCGGATGCACTATTCCTTCTACATTACATCCGTCGAACGCTCACAATGACGAATTAACACAGAAATTGCGTCGCTGTGAAATACTATTGCTCCTATTCCTTCTCTTTCTAAAACGTGGAACGTTTCTATGACAAAGACAGGATCTTATATTGGGAGGCGAGTATCTCTTTTCGGATGCACTATTCCTTCTTTATTGCATCCGTCGATCCCTCACAATGACGAATTAACACAGAAATTGCGTCGCTATGAAATACTATAGGTTGTATGCCTTCTCTTTCTAAATCGAGGAACGTTTCTATGGCAACGACAGGATCTTATATTGGGAGGCGAGTATCTCTTTTCGGATGCACTATTCCTTCTTTATCGCAACCGTCGGTCTCTCACAATGACGAACTAACACAGAAATTGGGTCGCCATGAAATACTATAGACTCTATGACTTCTCTTTTTAATTCGAGGAACCTTTCTATGGCAATGAAAGGATCTTCTATTGGGAGGCGAGGAACTCTTTGCGGATGCTCTATTCATTCTTTATTGCATCCGTCGATCCCTCATAATTACCAATTAACACAGAAATTGCGTCGCTATGAAATACTATAGGTTCTATGCCTTCTCTTTCTAATTCGAGGAAAGTTTCTATGGCAACGATAGGATCTTATTTTGGGAGGCGAGTATCACTTCTAGGATGCACTATTCCTTCTTTATTGCATCTGTCGATCCCTCACAATGACGAATTAACACAGAAATTGCGTCGCTATGAAATACTATCGGTTCTATGCCTTCTCTTTCTAAATCAAGGAACGTTTCTATGGCAACGACAGAATCTGCTATTAGGAGGCGACTATCTCTTTTCGGATACACTATTCCTTCTTTATTGCATCCGTCGATCCCTCACAATGACGAAATAACACAGAAATTGCGTCGCTATGAAATACTATAGGTTCTATGCCATCTCTTTATAAATCGAGGAACGTTTCTATGGCAACGACAGGATCTTCTATTAGGAGGCAAGTATCTCCTTTCGGATGCAGTATTCCTTCTTTATTGCATCCGTCGATCCCTCACAGTGACCAATCAACACAAAAATTGCGTCGCCATGAAATACTATCGGTTCTATGCCTTCTCTTTGTAAAACGAGGAACGTTTCTATGACAACGACAGGATCTTATATTTGGAGGCGAGTATCTCTTTTCGGATGCACTATTTCATCTTTATTGCATCCGTCGATCCCTCACAATGACGAATAGTCACAGAAATTACGTCCCTATGAAATACTATAGGATCTATGCCTTCTCTTACTAAATCGAGGAACGTTTTTATGGCAACGACAGGATCTTCTATTGGGAGGCGAGTATCTCTTTTCGGATGCACTATTCCTTCTTTATTGCAACCGTCGGTCTCACAAAATGACGAACTAACACAGAAATTGCGTCGCTGTGAAATACTATAGGTTCTATGACTTCAATTTCTATTTCGAGGAACGTTTCTACGGCAACGAAAGGATCTGCTATTGGGAGGCGAGGAACTAATTTCGGATGCACTATTCGTTCTTTATTGCATCCGTCGATCAGTCACAATGACGAATTAACACACAAATTGTGTCGCTATGAAATACTATAGTTTCTATGACTTCTCTTTCTAAATCGAGGAACGTCTCTATGGCAAAGACAGGATCTTCAATTGGGAGGCCAGTGTCCCTTCTCGGATGCACTATTCCTTCTTTATTGCATCCGTCGATCCCTCACAATGACGAATTAACACTGAAATTGCGTCGCTATGAAATACTATAGGTTCTATGCCTTCAATTTCAAAATGGAGGAACGTTTCTATGGCAACGACAGGATCTTATATTGGGAGGCGAGTAACTCTTTTCGGATGCACTATTCCCTCTTTATTGCACCCGTCTATGCCTCACAATGACGAATTAACACATAAATTACGTCGCTAAGAATTGCTATCGCTTCCATGCCTTCTCTTTCTAAATTGAGGACGTTTCTATGGAACGACAGGATCTTCTATTGGGAGGCGAGTATCTCCTTTCGGGTGCACTATTCCTTCTTTATTGCTTCCGTCGAACCCTCAAAATGACGAATTAACACAGAAATTGCGTTGCTATGAGATACTATGGGTTCTATGCCTTCTGTTTCTAATACGAGGAACGTTCCTATGGCAACGACAGGATCTTATATTGGGAGGCGAGTAACTCTTTTCGGATGCACTATTCCTTCTTTATTGCATCTGTCGGTCCCTCACAATGACGAACTAACACAGAAATTGCGTCGCTATGAAATACTGTAGGTTCTATGCCTTCTCTTACTAAATAGAGGAACGTTTTTATGGCAACGACAGGATCTTATATTGGGAGGCGAGGAACTCTTTTCGGATGCACTATTCCTTCTTTATTGCATCCGTCGATCCCTCACAATGACGAATTAACACAGAAATTGCGTCTCTATGAAATACTATAGGTTCCATGCCTTCTCTTTCTGAATCGAGGAACGTTTCTATGGCAACGACAGGATCTTATATTGGGAGACGTGTATCTCTTTTCGGATGCACTATTCCTTCTTTATTGCACCGTCGATCCCTCACAATGACGAAATAACACAGAAATTGCGTCGCTATAAAATACAATAGGTTCAATGCCTTCTCTTTCTAAATCGAGGAACGTTCCGATGGCAACGACTGGATCTTATATTGGGAGGCGAGTATCTCTTTTCGGTTTCACTATTCCTTCTTTATTGCATCCGTCGATCCCTCACAGTGACGAACTAACACAGAAATTGCGCCGCTATGAAATACTATAGGTTCTATGCCTTCTAATTCGAGGAACTATTCTATGGCAACGACAGTATCTTCTATTGGAAAGCTAGTATCTCTTTTCGGATGCACTATTCCTTCTTTATTGCATCCGTCGATCCCTCACAATGACGAATTAACACAGAAATTACGTCGCTATGAAATACTATACGTTCTATTCCTTCTCTTTCTAAATCGAGGAACGTTTCTATGGCAACGACAGGATCTTCTATTGGGAGGCGAGTATCTTTTTTCGGATGCACTATTCCTTCTTTATTGCATTCGTCGATCCCTCACAATGACGAATTAACACAGAAATTGCGTCGCTATGAAATACTATAGGTTCTATTCCTTCTCTTTATAAATCGAGGAACGTTTCTATGGCAACGACAGGACCTTCCATTAGGATTCGAGTATCTCTTTTCGGATGCACTATTCCTTCTATTTTGCATCCGTCGAACGCTCACAATGACGAATTAACACAGAAATTGCGTCGCTGTGAAATACTATTGCTCCTATTCCTTGTCTTTCTAAAACGTGGAACGTTTCTATGACAAAGACAGGATCTTATATTGGGAGGCGAGTATCTCTTTTCGGATGCACTATTCCTTCTTTATTCCATCCGTCGATCCCTCACAATGACGAATTAACACAGAAATTGCGTCGCTATGCAATACTATAGGTTGTATGCCTTCTCTTTCTAAATCGAGGAACGTTTCTATGGCAACGACAGGATCTTATATTGGGAGGCGAGTATTTCTTTTCGGATGCACTATTCCTTCTTTATCGCAACCGTCGGTCTCTCACAATGACGAACTAACACAGAAATTGGGTCGCTATGAAATACTATAGACTCTATGACTTCTCTTTCTAATTCGAGGAACCTTTCTATGGCAACGAAAGGATCTTCTATTGGGAGGCGAGGAACTCTTTGCGGATGCTCTATTCATTCTTTATTGCATCCGTCGATCCCTCATAATTACCAATTAACACAGAAATTGCGTCGCTATGAAATACTATAGGTTCTATGCCTTCTCTTTCTAATTCGAGGAAAGTTTCTATGGCAACGATAGGATCTTATTTTGGGAGGCGAGTATCACTTCTAGGATGCACTATTCCTTCTTTATTGCATCTGTCGATCCCTCACAATGACGAATTAACACAGAAATTGCGTCGCTATGAAATACTATCGGTTCTATGCCTTCTCTTTCTAAATCAAGGAACGTTTCTATGGCAACGACAGAATCTGCTATTAGGAGGCGACTATCTCTTTTCGGATACACTATTCCTTCTTTATTGCATCCGTCGATCCCTCACAATGACGAAATAACACAGAAATTGCGTCGCTATGAAATACTATAGGTTCTATGCCATCTCTTTATAAATCGAGGAACGTTTCTATGGCAACGACAGGATCTTCTATTAGGAGGCAAGTATCTCCTTTCGGATGCAGTATTCCTTCTTTATTGCATCCGTCGATCCCTCACAGTGACCAATCAACACAGAAATTGCGTCGCCATGAAATACTATCGGTTCTATGCCTTCTCTTTCTAAAACGAGGAACGTTTCTATGACAACGACAGGATCTTATATTTGGAGGCGAGTATCTCTTTTCGGATGCACTATTTCATCTTTATTGCATCCGTCGATCCCTCACAATGACGAATAGTCACAGAAATTACGTCCCTATGAAATACTATAGGATCTATGCCTTCTCTTACTAAATCGAGGAACGTTTTTATGGCAACGACAGGATCTTCTATTGGGAGGCGAGTATCTCCTTTCGGATGCACTATTCCTTCTTTATTGCAACCGTCGGTCTCACAAAATGACGAACTAACACAGAAATTGCGTCGCTGTGAAATATTATAGGTTCTATGACTTCAATTTCTATTTCGAGGAACGTTTCTACGGCAACGAAAGGATCTGCTATTGGGAGGCGAGGAACTAATTTCGGATGCACTATTCGTTCTTTATTGCATCCGTCGATCAGTCACAATGACGAATTAACACACAAATTGTGTCGCTATGAAATACTATAGGTTCAATGCCTTCTCTTTCTAATTCGAGATACGTTTCTATGGCAACGACAGGATCTTCATTTGGGAGGCGAGTATCCCTTCCCGGATGCACTATTCCTTCTTTATTGCATCTGTCGATCCCTCACAATGACGAATTAACACAGAAATTGCGTCGCTATGAAATGCTATAGGTTCTATGCCATCTCTTTCTAAATCGAGGAACGTTTCTATGGCAACGACAGGATCTGCATTTAGGAGGCGAGTATTTATTTTCGGATGCACTATTCCTTCTTTATTGCATCCGTCGATCCCTCACAATGACGAATTAACACAGAAGTTACGTCGGTATGAAATACTATAGTTTCTATGACTTCTCTTTCTAAATCGAGGAACGTCTCTATGGCAAAGACAGGATCTTCAATTGGGAGGCCAGTATCCCTTCTCGGATGCACTATTCCTTCTTTATTGCATCCGTCGATCCCTCACAATGACGAATTAACACAGAAATTGCGTCGCTATGAAATACTATAGGTTCTATGCCTTCAATTTCAAAATGGAGGAACGTTTCTATGGCAACGACAGGATCTTATATTGGGAGGCGAGTATCTCTTTTCGGATGCACTATTCCCTCTTTATTGCACCCGTCTATGCCTCACAATGACGAATTAACACATAAATTACGTCGCTAAGAATTGCTATCGCTTCTATGCCTTCTCTTTCTAAATTGAGGACGTTTCTATGGAACGACAGGATCTTCTATTGGGAGGCGAGTATCTCCTTTCGGGTGCACTATTCCTTCTTTATTGCTTCCGTCGAACCCTCAAAATGACGAATTAACACAGAAATTGCGTTGCTATGAGATACTATGGGTTCTATGCCTTCTGTTTCTAATACGAGGAACGTTCCTATGGCAACGACAGGATCTTATATTGGGAGGCGAGTAACTCTTTTCGGATGCACTATTCCTTCTTTATTGCATCTGTCGGTCCCTCACAATGACGAACTAACACAGAAATTGCGTCGCTATGAAATACTGTAGGTTCTATGCCTTCTCTTACTAAATAGAGGAACGTTTTTATGGCAACGACAGGATCTTATATTGGGAGGCGAGGAACTCTTTTCGGATGCACTATTCCTTCTTTATTGCATCCGTCGATCCCTCACAATGACGAATTAACACAGAAATTGCGTCTCTATGAAATACTACAGGTTCTATGCCTTCTCTTTCTGAATCGAGGAACGTTTCTATGGCAACGACAGGATCTTATATTGGGAGACGAGTATCTCTTTTCGGATGCACTATTCCTTCTTTATTGCACCGTCGATCCCTCACAATGACGAAATAACACAGAAATTGCGTCGCTATAAAATACAATAGGTTCAATGCCTTCTCTTTCTAAATCGAGGAACGCTCCGATGGCAACGACTGGATCTTATATTGGGAGGCGAGTATCTCTTTTCGGTTTCACTATTCCTTCTTTATTGCATCCGTCGATCCCTCACAGTGACGAACTAACACAGAAATTGCGCCGCTATGAAATACTATAAGTTCTATGCCTTCTAATTCGAGGAACTATTCTTTGGCAACGACAGTATCTTCTATTGGAAAGCTAGTATCTCTTTTCGGATGCACTATTCCTTCTTTATTGCATCCGTCGATCCCTCACAATGACGAATTAACACAGAAATTACGTCGCTATGAAATACTATACGTTCTATTCCTTCTCTTTCTAAATCGAGGAACGTTTCTATGGCAACGACAGGATCTTCTATTGGGAGGCGAGTATCTTTTTTCGGATGCACTATTCCTTCTTTATTGCATTCGTCGATCCCTCACAATGACGAATTAACACAGAAATTGCGTCGCTATGAAATACTATAGGTTCTATTCCTTCTCTTTATAAATCGAGGAACGTTTCTATGGCAACGACAGGACCTTCCATTAGGATTCGAGTATCTCTTTTCGGATGCACTATTCCTTCTATTTTGCATCCGTCGAACGCTCACAATGACGAATTAACACAGAAATTGCGTCGCTGTGAAATACTATTGCTCCTATTCCTTGTCTTTCTAAAACGTGGAACGTTTCTATGACAAAGACAGGATCTTATATTGGGAGGCGAGTATCTCTTTTCGGATGCACTATTCCTTCTTTATTCCATCCGTCGATCCCTCACAATGACGAATTAACACAGAAATTGCGTCGCTATGCAATACTATAGGTTGTATGCCTTCTCTTTCTAAATCGAGGAACGTTTCTATGGCAACGACAGGATCTTATATTGGGAGGCGAGTATTTCTTTTCGGATGCACTATTCCTTCTTTATCGCAACCGTCGGTCTCTCACAATGACGAACTAACACAGAAATTGGGTCGCTATGAAATACTATAGACTCTATGACTTCTCTTTCTAATTCGAGGAACCTTTCTATGGCAACGAAAGGATCTTCTATTGGGAGGCGAGGAACTCTTTGCGGATGCTCTATTCATTCTTTATTGCATCCGTCGATCCCTCATAATTACCAATTAACACAGAAATTGCGTCGCTATGAAATACTATAGGTTCTATGCCTTCTCTTTCTAATTCGAGGAAAGTTTCTATGGCAACGATAGGATCTTATTTTTGGAGGCGAGTATCACTTCTAGGATGCACTATTCCTTCTTTATTGCATCTGTCGATCCCTCACAATGACGAATTAACACAGAAATTGCGTCGCTATGAAATACTATCGGTTCTATGCCTTCTCTTTCTAAATCAAGGAACGTTTCTATGGCAACGACAGAATCTGCTATTAGGAGGCGACTATCTCTTTTCGGATACACTATTCCTTCTTTATTGCATCCGTCGATCCCTCACAATGACGAAATAACACAGAAATTGCGTCGCTATGAAATACTATAGGTTCTATGCCATCTCTTTATAAATCGAGGAACGTTTCTATGGCAACGACAGGATCTTCTATTAGGAGGCAAGTATCTCCTTTCGGATGCAGTATTCCTTCTTTATTGCATCCGTCGATCCCTCACAGTGACCAATCAACACAGAAATTGCGTCGCCATGAAATACTATCGGTTCTATGCCTTCTCTTTCTAAAACGAGGAACGTTTCTATGACAACGACAGGATCTTATATTTGGAGGCGAGTATCTCTTTTCGGATGCACTATTTCATCTTTATTGCATCCGTCGATCCCTCACAATGACGAATAGTCACAGAAATTACGTCCCTATGAAATACTATAGGATCTATGCCTTCTCTTACTAAATCGAGGAACGTTTTTATGGCAACGACAGGATCTTCTATTGGGAGGCGAGTATCTCCTTTCGGATGCACTATTCCTTCTTTATTGCAACCGTCGGTCTCACAAAATGACGAACTAACACAGAAATTGCGTCGCTGTGAAATATTATAGGTTCTATGACTTCAATTTCTATTTCGAGGAACGTTTCTACGGCAACGAAAGGATCTGCTATTGGGAGGCGAGGAACTAATTTCGGATGCACTATTCGTTCTTTATTGCATCCGTCGATCAGTCACAATGACGAATTAACACACAAATTGTGTCGCTATGAAATACTATAGGTTCAATGCCTTCTCTTTCTAATTCGAGATACGTTTCTATGGCAACGACAGGATCTTCATTTGGGAGGCGAGTATCCCTTCCCGGATGCACTATTCCTTCTTTATTGCATCTGTCGATCCCTCACAATGACGAATTAACACAGAAATTGCGTCGCTATGAAATGCTATAGGTTCTATGCCATCTCTTTCTAAATCGAGGAACGTTTCTATGGCAACGACAGGATCTGCATTTAGGAGGCGAGTATTTATTTTCGGATGCACTATTCCTTCTTTATTGCATCCGTCGATCCCTCACAATGACGAATTAACACAGAAGTTACGTCGGTATGAAATACTATAGTTTCTATGACTTCTCTTTCTAAATCGAGGAACGTCTCTATGGCAAAGACAGGATCTTCAATTGGGAGGCCAGTATCCCTTCTCGGATGCACTATTCCTTCTTTATTGCATCCGTCGATCCCTCACAATGACGAATTAACACAGAAATTGCGTCGCTATGAAATACTATAGGTTCTATGCCTTCAATTTCAAAATGGAGGAACGTTTCTATGGCAACGACAGGATCTTATATTGGGAGACGAGTATCTCTTTTCGGATGCACTATTCCTTCTTTATTGCACCGTCGATCCCTCACAATGACGAAATAACACAGAAATTGCGTCGCTATAAAATACAATAGGTTCAATGCCTTCTCTTTCTAAATCGAGGAACGCTCCGATGGCAACGACTGGATCTTATATTGGGAGGCGAGTATCTCTTTTCGGTTTCACTATTCCTTCTTTATTGCATCCGTCGATCCCTCACAGTGACGAACTAACACAGAAATTGCGCCGCTATGAAATACTATAAGTTCTATGCCTTCTAATTCGAGGAACTATTCTTTGGCAACGACAGTATCTTCTATTGGAAAGCTAGTATCTCTTTTCGGATGCACTATTCCTTCTTTATTGCATCCGTCGATCCCTCACAATGACGAATTAACACAGAAATTACGTCGCTATGAAATACTATACGTTCTATTCCTTCTCTTTCTAAATCGAGGAACGTTTCTATGGCAACGACAGGATCTTCTATTGGGAGGCGAGTATCTTTTTTCGGATGCACTATTCCTTCTTTATTGCATTCGTCGATCCCTCACAATGACGAATTAACACAGAAATTGCGTCGCTATGAAATACTATAGGTTCTATTCCTTATCTTTATAAATCGAGGAACGTTTCTATGGCAACGACAGGACCTTCCATTAGGATTCGAGTATCTCTTTTCGGATGCACTATTCCTTCTATTTTGCATCCGTCGAACGCTCACAATGACGAATTAACACAGAAATTGCGTCGCTGTGAAATACTATTGCTCCTATTCCTTGTCTTTCTAAAACGTGGAACGTTTCTATGACAAAGACAGGATCTTATATTGGGAGGCGAGTATCTCTTTTCGGATGCACTATTCCTTCTTTATTGCATCCGTCGATCCCTCAGAATGACGAATTAACACAGAAATTGCGTCGCTATGCAATACTATAGGTTGTATGCCTTCTCTTTCTAAATCGAGGAACGTTTCTATGGCAACGACAGGATCTTATATTGGGAGGCGAGTATCTCTTTTCGGATGCACAATTCCTTCTTTATTGCAACCGTCGGTCTCTAACAATGACGAAATAACGCAGAAATTGGGTCGCTATGAAATACTATAGGTTCTATGACTTCTCTTTCTAATTCGAGGAACTATTCTATGGCAACGACAGGATCTGCTATTAGGAGGCGACTATCTCTTTTCGGATGCACTATTCATTCTTTATTGCATCCGTCGATCCCTCCCAATGACGAATTAACACAGAAATTGCGTCTCTATGAAATACTATAGGTTCTATGCCTTCTCTTTCTAAATCGAGGAACGATTCTATGGCAACGACACGATCTTATATTGGGAGACGAGTATCTCTTTTCGGATGCACTATTCCTTCTTTATTGCACCGTCGATCCCTCACAATGACGAAATAACACAGAAATTGCGTCGCTATAAAATACAATAGGTTCAATGCCTTCTCTTTCTAAATCGAGGAACGTTCCGATGGCAACGACTGGATCTTATATTGGGAGGCGAGTATCTCTTTTCGGATGCACTATTCCTTCTATATTGCATCCGTCGAACGCTCACAATGAAGAATTAACACAGAAATTGCGTCGCTGTGAAATACTATTGCTCCTATTCCTTCTCTTTCTAAAACGTGGAACGTTTCTATGACAAAGACAGGATCTTATATTAGGAGGCGAGTATCTCTTTTCGGATGCACTATTCCTTCTTTATTCCATCCGTCGATCCCTCAAAGTGACGAATTAACACAGAAATTGCGTCGCTATGAAATACTATAGGTTGTATGCCTTCTCTTTCTAAATCGAGGAACGTTTCTATGGCAACGACAGGATCTTATATTGGGAGGCGACTATCTCTTTTCGGATGCACAATTCCTTCTTTATTGCAACCGTCGGTCTCTCACAATGACGAACTAACACAGAAATTGGGTCGCTATAAAAATACTATAGGTTCTATGACTTCTCTTTCTAATTCGAGGAACGTTCCTATGGCAACGAAAGGATCTTCTATTGGGAGGCGAGGAACTCTTTCCGGATGCTCTATTCATTCTTTATTGCATCCGTCGATCCCTCACAATGACCAATTAACACACAAATTGCGTCGTTATGAAATACTATAGGTTCTATGCCTTCTCTTTCTAATTCGAGGAATGTTTTTATGGCAACGACAGGATCTTATTTTGGGAGGCGAGTATCCCTCCTCGGATGCACTATGCCTTCTTTATTGCATCTGTCGATCCCTCACAATGACGAATAAACACAGAAATTGCGTCGCTATGAAATACTATAGGTTCTATGCCTTCTCTTTCTAAATCGAGGAACGTTTCTATGGCAACGACAGGATCTGCTATTAGGAGGCGACTATCTATTTTCGGATGCACTATTCCTTCTTTATTGCATCCGTCGATCCCTCAAAATGACGAATTAACACAGAAATTGCGTCTCTATGAAATACAATAGGTTCAATGCCTTCTCTTTCTAAATCGAGGAACGTTCCGATGGCAACGACTGGATCTTATATTGGGAGGCGATTATCTCATTTCGGATGCACTATTCCTGCTTTATTGCAACCGTCGATCCGTGACACTGACGAATTTACACAGAAATTGCGTCGCTATGAAATACTATAAGTTCTATGACTTCTCGTTCTAAATCGAGGAACGTTTCTACGGCAACGACTGGATCTTCTATTGGGGGGCAAGTATCTCTTTTCGGATGCACTATTCCTTCTTTATTGCATCCGTCGATCCCTCACAATGACGAATTAACACAAAAATTTGCGTCGCTATGAAATACTATTGGTTCTATGCCTTCTCTTTGTAAACCGATGAACGTTACTATGGCAACGAAAGGATCTTCTATTACGAGGCGGGTATCTCTTTTCAGATGCAATATTCCTTCTTTATTGCATCCGTCGATCCCTCACATGACGAATTAACACAGAAATTGCGTCGCTATGAAATACTATATGTTCTATGCCTTCTCTTTCTAAATCGAAGAACGCTTCTATGGCTACGACAGTATCTGATATTGGGAGGCGAGTTTCTCTTTTCGGTTGCACCCTTCCTTTTTTATTGCATCCGTCGATCCCTCACATTGACGAACTAACACAGAAATTGCGTCGCTATGAATACTATAGGTTCTATGCCTTCTCTTTCTAAATCGAGGAACGTTTCTATGACAACGACAGAATCTTGTATTGGAAGGTGAGTATCTCTTTTCTGATGCACTATTCCTTCTTTATTGCATCCGTCGATCCCTCACAATGACGAATTAACACGGAAATTGCGACGCTATGAAATACTATATGTTCTATGCCTTCTCTTTCTAAATCGAGGAACGTTTCTATGACAACGACAGAATCTTGTATTGGAAGGTGAGTATCTCTTTTCTGATGCACTATTCCTTCTTTATTGCATCCGTCGATCCCTCACAATGACGAATTAACACGGAAATTGCGACGCTATGAAATACTATATGTTCTATGCCTTCTCTTTCTAAATCGAGGAACGTTTCTATGGCAACGAAAGAATCTTATATTGGGAGGCGAGTATCTCTTCTCGGATGCACTATTCCTTCTTTATTGCATCCGTCGATACCTCACAATGACGAATTAACACAGAAATTGCGTCGCTATGAAATACAATAGGTTCTATGCCTTCTCTTTCTAAATCGAGGAACGTTTCTATGGCAACGACAGGATCTTGTATTGGGAGGCGAGTATCTCTTTTCTGATGCACTATTCCTTCTTTATTGCATCCGTCGATCCCTCACAATGACGAATTAACACGGAAATTGCGTCGCTATGAAATACTATAGGTTCTATGCCTTCTCTTTCTAAATCGAGGAACGTTTCTATGGCAACGACAGGATCTTCCATAGGGGGACGAGTATCTCTTTTCGGATGGACTATTCCTACTTTATTGCACCCGTCGATCCCTCACAATGTCCAATTAACACAGAAATTGCGTCGCTATGAAATACTATATGTTCCTTGCCTTCTCTTTCTAAATCGAAGAACGTTACTATGGCAACGACTGGATCTGCTATTGGGAGACGAGTATTTATTTTCGGATGCACTATTCCTTCTTTATTGCATCCGTCGATCCCTCACAATGACGAATTAACACAGATATTGCGTCGCTATGAAATACTATAGGTTCTATGCCCCCTCCTTCAAAATGGAGGAACGTTTTATGGCAACGACAGGATTTTATATGGGGAGGCGTGTAACTCTTTTCGGATGCACTATTCCTTCTTTATTGCATCTGACGGTCCCTCACAATGACGAACTAACACAGAAATTACGTCGCTATGAAATACTATAGGTTCTATGCCTTCTCTTTCTAAATCGAGGAACGTTTCTATTGCAACGACAGGATCTTCTATTGGGAGTCGAGAATTTATTTTCGGATTCACTATTCCTTCTTCATTGCATCCGTCGATCCTTCAAAATGACGAATTAACATGGAAATTGAGTCGCTCTGAAATACTATAGGTTCTATGCCTTCTCTTTCTAAATCGATGAACGTTTCTATGGCAACGACAGGATCTTCTATTAAGAGCGAGAGGCACCCACATGCCTTGCTCATACTGTGGCATCAAGCAGTCAGGCCTGCAAGATGAGTGGTCTGCCAAGCGAGTGGATTCATTCTTAGTTATCGAGTAATATTAGCTCTAGTACTCTCACTTAAGTTACAAGTTATCCTCCTAAAAGATTACTACGCAACGGAAACGCATATCTGACTATCAGTGATTTACAGAACTCTGACTGTACACTACGCACTGGCAGTACCACATTTTCTTTTTGTCTTTTATTTGACGGCTTTTATTAACACGTGGCCATCCCACTGAATATGAATGTCGCACACATTATAAATTCGGGACATTATGACATCATACAATTTGAAGGAATAGTCTACCAATCTATTTCTTTTCACTATCTGATTTATTCCGATAAATTCCCTAACCTAAACACACAAATTCTATAACCTACAACAATAACATATGAGAAATTCCGCCCAGTGGGCATGGCTTTACATTAGTGAATCTCTATATTATGGTCTCGTAATTTATTTAACGCTACAGTGCACTTTCTGGATAGGTTGGTGGATTTTTATTATACCTCACACTTCGACTCTCACAATCATCATCACGAAACTTTCCTCCAGACCGAGCGCTACAGAAGGAACAAGCATAACCCACTAATCTTTTGAAACTACTTCGCTACACACCCATGGAAACCACACATACCCAAATTACATGACATACACCACACAACAATATGAAATACTACACAGAGAATGGTTACAACATTATCACTTTCAGCTTTCCCACTTCAATTAATATTGATCCCAGTTTCACATGACACTGCCCCACTTTGTAATTCTACTTTCCTACTGTGAACTCTGGAGATAAATGCACGTCTTCCTGTGCAATGCAAGCCATGTGGCGTTGCTGGATAGATGGCCGACTCACCTTGCTTCTCTCTCAGAGTTTGAATCTAGCGTCACACGCAAAGTAATATTAATGTATTCATCACACACGCGAGTCCTCAACTGATACCATGGACGAGTACTTCTCTTTATCCTTTGTCTCATACACAGATTGAGACTCACAAAGTACTCAAGACGTGGAAGTACTCGTCTCTAATTTCAAGTCCTGCACACGCCATTTCTTAAATATTTCAAATTATGGTACACACGCTATCTCTTAAATATTTCAAAATATTGTACACACGCTAGTGATTCAGCTTAACTTAAGCACACGGTAGTATTTCAACTTATTGCTACACGTGGTTTCTTTGTGACCGTTGGTCACTTCTGAAGATTACTAAAATCCCATTAATATTACCTGCCTGACATTTAATTCTCCCCACAAAAGTTCCTGAAATAGAGAAATTATTATTTCAAACTACTCTTAAATATTCCACATGCATACCATGCCTCCACTCTTTCGTCATTACGGAGCACATCTAAAACAGGTGTTAACAGCACAGGATCCAGCGGCAGAGTGCTGAAACCATGGCCGTTCTCGAGGTCCTCTCACACTTCTGTCGAAGTGGGGGAGCACCTTACTACCCTATTGGTCAGCCACATTTCTGGCGCTCAAAGCTCAGGTAAATTTCATCTCTTTGGTCCCACCGAAGGTGGCCAAAGGATCGACTCAAAGATGATCATATATTCACATTCACTATCTGCGGTTAGCAGACGACCATACATTCATTCATTTCACAGATCTCACCAAACTGGATGTAGGGATTTATTTTGTGGGAGTGCACATATGATAAATTAAATAAATAAATTGTCATTCTTTCCCACACTGGTATCCGGCTTCGCTGTATTACTTGAAATTAAGTTATTTTACAAAAAAAAAAAAGTGTGTTGTTCTGACAAAAATACTGAAGTATGTTGTACCTATTTTCAATGTTGGGCGGTACTGTACCCTTTCACCACCGGCTACCCATGCAGAAAGAAATGGCACGGTACTATCTTTGCAATGCGAGGGTAGTTCCGAACTTTTTTTTTTTTAAGAAAACTGTATTAGAACAAACGTAGCAAGTCATCAAAATAACCAGGAAGAGACCTTAGCCCCTGGTGACCTAAAATTGGCGACCAAATGTCGTTACTTTACCAAATTATTGACACAGTTGTTGCATTATTGTACTCTCCACAATCCGGAGTAATGTACTCATACAAATTTACAACAATCCACATGACAAATAAAACATTACATCATACAAATAAAAAATAATGGTGAGATAAAAATTTGCTTAGTTACTGGGATCTTCGTTATTTTTATGAGTAATCCAAACTTCACTAATTCTATGACAAATAAAAAAAATACTAATTGTACTCATGAAATTTTAAATAGCTCACCGTCCAAACACAGAGCAAGTAATCTGACATCCATAAATTGCGAGGTAAAAACCTTTACACAGCAAAGTCTAAATACAAAACAAAATCAACAAAAGAAAAACATTGCGTACACCAGTTACATGTAGAATGTCAGGCTCCATACCATTACTCTAAAATATACATCAAACGTACAGAGAAATAAAACTGAGAAGAAAAACAATGAAATATACCACAAGTTACATACTGGTTACGTAATATAGTCAACCTAAGACATCATGTCATACCACGTTAACTATCATCACTTAAGCAATTGCCACAACTACTCGACAGTGAGTTTAACCTTATCCTTATCCACAAGTACAAATACCTGCTGCTGAGCTAGTCAGTCCATCAACTTGGATCAATACACGCAGTAAATAGTTTAGCAATAAGTGCTTGAATCCCCCAGTAGCTCTCGTATCTTACTCTACTGCTCATTTCCCTATTGTTACACACTTAGACGACAAGAACTTGCATTTCGACTAGCCTTCGTTACACTTTAATGTGAAATATCACCACTGTGATAATGAAAATAAGTGGCTTCAGTCAACACACCAACAAGATCAATACTGTCCACGACATCAAAATGCATCAGTTAATTCCGCTATTTGTTGTGCAATGCAAATTCTTGTCCCCTGTGACAACCTTACTGACCAATGCAACAAGAGCCGCTACATTAGTATTGCGCCACTGGCTAATAATTACAGCATCATTGTACCAAATATTCTAATAAACATGTTACGTGTACTTGATAACCCAGAACAAACAAACAACAAAAAAAACACACTAACTATTCTACACACAAATGTTGATAAATTACAATTACACTTGCTGTCCCTTCAGGAATGAAACATATAAAAAAAACATTTACACAATTACAAATACATTATTCCCTATCTTTCGAGTCACACGGAAACATTTCATTCTGTGATTTTCTTGGGGTCAAAAAAGTTGCTGACAGGTTCCCTAGAAACACTGTCTCGGTGTCAAAGCTCTCCCATGGTTACCCGGACGAAAGTCTTTAAGTCACTCAAATCGGCATTTTGAACACGCACTGAACAGTAAACTGTATCTCACATTAAACACAAATGTCATAGTCACTCTCAGCGTACCATCCACACGAATCTGGTCGTCCAAAAATGGCCCTACAACTACTATTACCCACGGTTCTGTCCTTTCAGTTCATGGTGTAATTAAAAGTCGTAAGTTCCAACAAACAGCACTTACTCCCGCACCAATTCAAGAAATGTCTCCTAGTGCAAATGCAAATGTCAATGTCCCACTTTAGTTTCTTGCGTTCATACAATAATTAGTCACCAAACGACAACTGTCCTCTTTAAGTATACCAAGCGTCCCACATGCAATTCACAACGCACACTTAACAAGTCACTGCCAAAAGTTTATGGATCCCACCGTTCAGTGGTCAAGACAAAACAAAACGATCGTCCTGTCTGCTAAAGCCAAAATCTTTTCCACCACTCACAACGTGGAAATACCAGTCCTTCACTTTCCACCTTATGGAGACATACGAGCAGTCGTCTTGTTTCACGGCTCCACAGTCCAGTACCAGTTAATAGTTGCTGGTAAAAAATGCCCGCCGTGCTCTCCCGCGCGTCGTCCATTCTGCCATGGCGCCGCTGCGCGCCCCGTTGAGCAGAAGAAACCACCCGCTGTTGCCTCCGCGGGATACTTTCCCCAGTCGTAAGGGTGGCAGAACTTATGAATGGCCAGTGGTACGTGCGTGTCGCCCCAGGCCGTTGACCTGCTGTAGCGGGCGCGTGGAGCGTACCACGACTGGCAATGGAGTGGGGAGTGCCGCGGTTCTGTTGCCGACGTCTGCTTGGCTTATGTGGTACGGGCGTGTTCGGTGTAGCCCTCAGCGCTACGACACCCAATCAGTCAGACCCTTAGGTGCATCTCGCAACATTACAGACAAAAGGATATTGTTACATTATTTAAATACTCATTGATTACATGTATGATCTATTAGATACATTGGTAATAAAAGAATCTTTGTTCTAAAAAACATAAAATTATACACCCTAGTTTTCTACACATACAACATCAACATTTATCTCTTTTCTATATACAGCCCATACTTCTGCTACTGATTGTACCTGTCGTCCTTCATACAAAACATGAAAGTGTTAAAAAAAAGGAATAAGAAACAATCTATACAGCTCATAATTACAATATCAAATAGTAGACTACTTTAACATCCTATCACAGTGAAAATATTAGAAACTGTTGATCCTAATACTACAATATACAACGCACCTTTGTGCTTGTGACAGACTGAAATTAATACCCCTTGAAAGTGTTCCAACAAAAAAATAAGAAATAATCTACACAGCTCACAACTAACTACCACATGTTATTAACTAGCAAACTACTTTAACATCCTAACACAATAAACATTTTAGAAACTGGTGACTCTAAATCTACAACATACAATGCACCTTTGTGCTTGTGACAGACTGAAATTAGTATCTCTTTATATATTTTACATTTTATTATATATAACAACATTTCTAGGACACGTATGTACCATCCACATGTTAGATCCTGACCTGCCATCGAGGTTCATCCAAACAAACAATAAAACACAATAATGTTTTAGTTATGGATCGGTAGCATCCCCTTTACAGGAGTGTGCGCATTGATTACACTACTCTACGACTCTCACTCACCAGACATCACATTTTCCTTCTCATTCAGTCCATTAATACACTAACAGAATAGGTCTAGAAGTCAGCTAACCTTAACACCACCACACTCACGACAACATACCATACCTTTGCTCCCTTATACTCATAACACCACCACACTCACGACAACATACCATACCTTTGCTCCCTTATACTCATAACACCACCACTCTCACGACAACATACCATACCTTCGCTCCCTTATACTCAACCACATAACACATGAAGCTGTTTCGGAGATAGCTTTCCAGTCTCCAAATTCGTCCTTTCACTCTGGCACCTCTCTCCATCGGCTTACCTCAGCATTCACTTCCCCGATTATTCCTCCTGCTAAATATCACTTAGAATTGCGACATTTCATCTAAGAACAAAAAATACACAAATTATTCATACTGAAAAATAACTGTACACATTCTTGGTACCGTTTTGATTAGTTATACTGGTACTAGGCTTCAACAACAACAAAAATATTATTTTTGCAATATTGCAAATGTTATGGTAAGAATCAGATTTACACTTATATTACATCTTACGTCAGTATTCCACAACGTTCACCATCTGGATCTCATACTCCCTTTATGTCCCTTCACGTTGTGCAGTTGTCCTCATCTCTTCATTCGTATTTCGGCTCTCCGTCCGTCCATTACTCCATCATTTCCTGGTCTTCCTTCGCCATTCGCATCAATCTCTATTGCAGCATACACAGGCCTCTCTGTAACATACATCTAAGACATATCCACATTATTCAATTCTACTCACCTTTATTTACCACTGTTTCATCACGTCGAATCTCCCTTTATTAATCACACTGCTTCACGTCGCTACTCTCCTTAAATATCACCTTTATCCACTAATATTTATCACGTCGCTTCTCTATCTACCATCTTTATCCACTCATTAATCACCACGTCGTTTCTGCTTGATCCTTATTCATATGACAAAAAATACGTACATACACCACTCTGTCGACTCCTGTTCATGACTCATTCGACCAGTCTATTCCGTCATACTTCCTGACATCCCGCCTGAAAATTGTTATGTTCGATTTGACCCTGCACAACGTTACACACCACAAATAAATACACTGACTATCTAACATAAATTGCCTACTTTCGATCTATCCTTAACTTTTTCATAATTTGACGTTAGAAATGTGATGAAGCCCACTCGATTGTTTTCCCTTGATTGTCTCAATCAGTACAGCATTTTCATGGACAATCCGCCTCACTCTGAATGGTCCACTATACACAGTAAAGAATTTGCCAGTTAGGAATCTAAGCTTACATGAAAATTAAATGTGTGCAGAGAGTATACAAGCTGGGAGAGATGGGACAGCCCAAGTGTTAGAAACTTTGGTGCTAGTGACCTCTTTCACTAACACCAGATTCCGAACAACCATACACAGCACTTCATTATAACTGTCACCAAGACAATGACATCAGATGGCATCTAATTTAAAAACTTCGATCACAATGTTGACTCTTTACATTACCTGCAATAGTCAAACCGCACTAATTAAACTGGACTCATTGGTACTCTGAGATACCAGCCTAACAGATTCCATTACTGGTGTTTTATTCTATGATCAGAAGTATGGTATTTGCATTCCTACATATCAGTAGAGTACGTCTGCTACATAGACAATTTTCAGTGCCAGCTGCATGTGTTTTAAAGCAATATATTAAGGGCTGATATGTTGGATTTGTTTCTCCTGTCCATCCATCTATTACGACAAGAAAGAAATACCAGGATTCCATGCTCTCCTGTCATTATGATAGTTTCTGCCGTTCCTATCCTCAACTCTGTCTGACCTAAGAGTCGTGTCGCCGTTCACAATGTTGATCTCATTACCCAGTTCCTGTAACAAGTGCTGAAATGATGCGGAATCGTCTATGCCTCTGCCTGCTATCACTATATCTCTGCGCAATCTCACTGGCAACTTCGTTATACAAATCCTAATGAGCTCCCCAGTTTCGTATGGCACATCCAAATACCTATTTCGTCTCAGCATTTCCTGATAGCACGACACTGGATCTCTTATACCACCTTCGTTACAATTTGGCATCATCAATATGCTTTGCTTAACCTGGTCCTGCTTACTTTTCGACCAGAATTCATTTAAAAACTTGTCACAAAATATCTTGTAGCTACTACAATCTTTAATAACTTCCTGCATTTTCGCTCTAGCCTCGTCCCTCAAATGGTTACACACAAACTTCATTTTGAGGAGCGGTCCCCACGATGAAGGTAATGAATCTTGAAACTGAGACAGCCACAGGCATGGATGTTGGTAATTATCAGGATCCGGAAAACAAGTGTACGTTTGTACCGACACGAAGTGCCTCCTACATTCTTCTTCCGCACTTATAATTTCCGACCTTGGACTATACCCAGTTGGGTTTGCCACCTGTTTTATCCGACACAACCGTTCTTCTAGCTCTCTGAGTTCGTCTTCCTCTTTCTGCCTATTTTCGTTTTTTGAATTTATCTCACTCTCCCTCTGCAGTCTACCTGGTGGTGTTTCTCCTTCACTTCTGCACGCTAATTGCAACTGTGCAAGTTCTTCCCTATGTTTCCTATTTGTTTCTAATTGTGCCTCTCTAAACTGTAATAGTGATTGTATCTCCTCCTGGTCGGCATAAACCTCTCGCTGCGTACTGTCAGAGCCTGTTTCACCTCTTATACTGATCTTTTCTACATCTGCGCTAATCGTATTCATTCTGACCACTACCTCCGCAATTTCATCCCTGTGTTTATTTAGCGCCACTTCCTGCCGGGTGACTTGAGCTTCCACGCTGTCTAATGCCCCTTGTTTATCTGCAAGTAAGTCCTCCACTATCTCTTTGATTCGCTCATCCGGCAACACGTCCCTACGTTCTGTAATATCGCTCTCTATTGCACTTATTCGTACCTCCAAATTATTGGTTTTTTCTTTCACGGCATCACATACTTGCTTCATCGCACTCAGATTCTTCTCCCCCTCATCTAACCGATTATTAACTGCGGACAGGCGCTCATCGATAACTGTGTGTAGCTTCCTCATTGCCTCTTTATTTCCCTTATCCATTGCTTCCAACCTTTCCTTAGTTGCTTCAAATCTTTCCTTATTCTCCCTATCTCTCTCCTTATTATCTCTACTCATCGCTTCTAATCTTTCCTTATTATCTTTATTCATCACTTCCAATCTTTCCTTATTATCTCTATCTCTCTCCTTATTATCTCTATTCATCGCTTTGAATCTTTCCTTATTATCTTCATTCATCCTCTGTAAAAACAGCAGTAGCACACTGTCATTTGCTACTTTCTGTGCGCTCATCTCGTTCGCCTGTGAAACCGTAGCTTCGGTAAGGGTAGCTGCACTTTCACTGCATACCTGACCTAGTCCCGGCTCGCCCGTGTCGTCGGGAAAAGCCCGCGTTTGTGGACAAAGCCCGCCACATAATGGATCACCTAGCCGTGGTCCGCTGAACAATACAGCCCCTTCCGAGTGTTTGCTGTCCCCGCTCATCAACCGATGGTCAACAGCTACTTCCTGCTGCACTGCTACGTTCACCCCAGAATCGCTATTCTCCATAGTAGCTACACTTTTCGACTGCGACCTAGTTACTACGGACATTACGCAAAAAAAATTATGCAACGATCTTCCAGCCTTGGACGATATAGCAATTAATTACATAAAAAAAAATAAAAGGTCTTCACCAATCCAGAAAGAAATTGCAAACAGAAAAAATTTTACTTCTTAGCGCTATCACAATATATTCCATCAAAAAATAAAAAAAAATCTTAACAGGAAATTCTAACAGCAAAATATCCTGGCAGGGTCGAAATTATGAGAGGCACCCACATGTCTTGCTCATACTGTGGCATCAAGCAGTCAGGCCTGCAAGATGAGTGGTCTGCCAAGCGAGTGGATTCATTCTTAGTTATCGAGTAATATTAGCTCTAGTACTCTCACTTAAGTTACAAGTTATCCTCCTATATGATTACTACGCAACGGAAACGCATATCTGACTATCAGTGATTTACAGAACTCTGACCGTACACTACGCACTGGCAGTACCACATTTTCCTTTTGTCTTTTATTTGACGGCTTTTATTAACACGTGGCCATCCCACTGAATATGAATAGCGCACACATTATAAATTCAGGACATTATGACAACATACAATTTGAAGGAATAGTCTACCAATCTATTTCTTTTCACTATCTGATTTATTCCGATAAATTCCCTAACCTAAACACACAAATTCTATAACCTACAACAATAACATATGAGAAATTCCGCCCAGTGGGCATGGCTTTACATTAGTGAATCTCTATATTATGGTCTAGTAATTTATTTAACGATACAGTGCACTTTCTGGATAAGTTGGTGGATCTTTTATTATACCTCACACTTCGACTCTCACAATTATCATCACGAAACTTTCCTCCAGACCGAGCGGTACGGAAGGAACAAGCATAACCCACTAATCTTTTGAAACTACTTCGCTACACACCCATGGAAACCACACATACCCAAATTACATGACATACACCACACAACAATATGAAATACTACACAGAGAATGGTTACAACATTATCACTTTCAGCTTTCCCACTTCAATTAATATTGATCCCAGTTTCACACGACACTGCCCCACTTTGTAATTCTACTTTCCTACTGTGAACTCTGGAGATAAATGCACGTCTTCCTGTGCAATGCAAGCCATGTGGCGTTGCTGGATAGATGGCCGACTCACCTTGCTTCTCTCTCAGAGTTTGAATCTAGCGTCACACGCAAAGTAATATTAATGTATTCATCACACACGCGAGTCCTCAACTGATACCATGGACGAGTACTTCTCTTTATCCTTTGTCTCATACACAGATTGAGACTCACAAAGTACTCAAGACGTGGAAGTACTCGTCTCTAATTTCAAGTCCTGCACACGCCATTTCTTAAATATTTCAACTTATGGTACACACGCAATCTCTTAAATATTTCAAATTATTGTACACACGCTAGTGATTCAGCTTAACTTAAGCACACGGTAGTATTTCAACTTATTGCTACACGTGGTTTCTTTGTGACCGTTGGTCACTTCTGAAGATTACTACAATCCCATTAATATTACCTGCCTGACATTTAATTCTCCCCACAAAAGTTCCTGAAATAGAGAAATTATTATTTCAAACTACTCTTAAATATTCCACATGCATACCATGCCTCCACTCTTTCGTCATTACGGAGCACATCTAAAACAGGTGTTAACTGCATAGGATCCAGCGGCAGAGTGCTGAAACCATGGCCGTTCTCTAGGTCCTCTCACACTTCTGTCGAAATGGGGGAGCACCTTACTACCCTATTGGTCAGCCACATTTCTGGCGCTCAAAGCTCAGGTAAATTTCATCTCTTTGGTCCCACCAAAGGTGGCCAAAGGATCGACTCAAAGATGATCATATATTCACATTCACTATCTGCGGTTAGCAGACGACCATACATTCATTCATTTCACAGATCTCACCAAACTGGATGTAGGGATTTATTTTGTAGGAGTGCACATATGATAAATTAAATAAATAAATTGTCATCTCTTCGGATGCACTATTCCTTATTTATTGCATCCGTCGATCCCTCACGTTGACGAATTATCACAGAAATTGCGTTGCTATGAAAAACTATAGGTTCTATGCCTTCTCTTTCTGAACAGAGAAACGTTTCTATGGCAACGCAGGATCTTCTATTAAGAGGCTAGTTTCTCTTTTCGGATGCACTATTCCTTCTTTATTGCATCCGTCGATCCCTCACAATGACGAATTAACACAGAAATTGCGTCGCTATGAAATACTATAGGTTCTATGCCTTTTCTTTGTAAATCGAGGAAAGTTTCTATGGCCACCACAGGATCTTATATTGGGAGGCGAGTATCTCTTTTCGGATACACTATTCCTTCTTTATTGTATCCGTCGATCCCTCACAATGACGAATTAACACAGAAATTGCGTCGCTATGAAATGCTATAGGTTCTATTCCTTCTCTATCTAAATCGAGGAACGTTTCTGTGGCAACGACAGGATCTTATACTGGGAGGCGAGTATCTCTTTTCGGATGCTATATTCCTTCTTTATTGCATCCGTCGATCCCTCACAATGACGAATTAACACAGATATTGCGTCGCTATGAAATACTATAGGTTCTATGCCTTCTCTTTCTAAATCGAGGAACGTTTCTATGGCAACGACAGGATCTTATATTGGGAGGCGATTATCTCTTTTCGGATGCACTATTAACTCTTTATTGCATCCGTCGATCCCTTACAATGACGAATTAACACAGAATTTGCGTCGCTATGAAATACTATAGGTTCTATGCCTTCTCTTTCTAAATAAGGAACGTTTCTATGGCAACGACAGGATCTTCTATTGGGAGGCGAGTATCTCTTTTCGGATGCACTATTCCCTCTTTATTGAATCCGTCGATCGCTCACAATGACGAATTAACACAGAAATTGCTTCGCTATGAAATACTATAGGTTCTATGCCTTCTCTTTCTAAATCGAGGAACGTTTCTATGGCAACGACAGGATCTTATATTGGGAGGAGAGTATCTCATTTCGGATGCACTATTCCCTCTTTATTGCATCCGTCGGTCCCTCACAATGAAGAATTAACACAGAAATTGCGTCGCTATGAAATACTATAGGTTCTATGCCTTCTCTTTCTAAAAAAGGAACGTTTCTATGGCACCGATAGGTTCTTATATTGGGAGGCGAGTATCTCTTTTCGGATGCACTATTAATTCTTTATTGCATTCGTCGATCCCTCACAATGACGAATTAACACAGAATTTGCGTCGCTATGAAATACTATAAGTTCTATGCCTTCTCTTTCTAAATAAGGAACGTTTCTATGGCAACGACAGGATCTTATATTGGGAGGCGAGTATCTCCTTTCGGATGCATTATTCCTTCTTTATTGCATCCGTCGATCCCTCACAATGACGAATTAACACAGAAATTGCGTCGCTATGAAATTCTATAGGTTCTATGCCTTCTCTTTCTAAATCGAGGAACGTTTCAATGGCAACGACCAGATCTTTTATAGGGAAGCGAGTATCTTTTTTCGGATTCACCATTCCTTCTTTGTTGCATCCGTCGATCCCTCACAATGACGAATTTACACAGAAATTGCGTCGCTATGAAATACTATAGGTTCTACGCCTTCTCTTTCTAAATCAAGGAACGTGTCTATGGCAACGACAGGACCTTCTATTGGGAGGCGAGTATTTCTTTTCAATTGCCCTAATGCTTCTTTATTGCAACCGTCGATCTCTCACAATGACGAATTAACAAAGAAATTGCGTCGCTATGAAATACTATAGGTTCTAAGCCTTCTCTTTCTAAATCGTGGAACGTTTCCATGGAAACGACAGGATCTTATATTGGAAGGTCAGTATCTCTCTTCGAATGCACTATTCCTTCTTTATTGCATCCGTCGATCCCTCACGTTGACGAATTAACACAGAAATTGCGTTGCTATGAAATACTATGGGTTCTATGCCTTCTCTATCTAAACCGAGAAACGTTTCTATGGCAACACAGGATCTTCTATTAAGAGGCGAGTATCTCTTTTCGGATGCACTATTCCTTCTTTATTGCATCCGTCGATCCTTTCACAAAGACGAATTAACACAGTAATTGCGTCGCTATGAAATACTATAGGTTCTGTGCCTTCTCTTTCAAAATCGAGAAACGTTTCATTGGCAACGACAGGATCTTCTTTTGGGAGGCGTGAATCTCTTTTCGGATGCACTATTCCTTCCTTATTGCATCCGTCGATCCCTCAAAATGACGAATTAATACAGAAATTGCCTCGCTATGAAATACAATAGATTCTATGCCTTCTCTTTCTAAATCGAGGAACGTTTCTATGGGAACGAAAGGATCTTCTATTGGGAGGCGAGTATCTCTTTTCGGATGCACTATTCCTTCTTTATTGCATCCGTCGATCCCTCACAATGACGAATTAACACAGAAATTGTGTCGCTATGAAATACTATAGGCTCTATGCCTTCTCTTTCTAAATCGAGGAACGTTTCTATGGCAAAGAGAGGATATTATTTTGGGAGGCGGGTATCTATTTTCGGATGCAATATTCCTTCTTCATTGCATCCGTCGAATCCTCACAATGACGAATTTACACAGAAATTGCGTCGCTATGAAATACTATAGGTTCTACGCCTTCTCTTTCTAAATCAAGGAACGTGTCTATGGCAACGACAGGACCTTCTATTGGGAGGCGAGTATTTCTTTTTAATTGCCCTAATGCTTCTTTATTGCAACCGTCGATCTCTCACAATGACGAATTAACAAAGAAATTGCGTCGCTATGAAATACTATAGGTTCTACGCCTTCTCTTTCTAAATCGAGAAACGTTTCTATGGCAACGACAGGATCTTATATTGGAAGGTCAGTATCTCTCTTCGAATGCACTATTCCTTCTTTATTGCATCCGTCGATCCCTCACGTTGACGAATTAACACAGAAATTGCGTTGCTATGAAATACTATGGGTTCTATGCCTTCTCTATCTAAACCGAGAAACGTTTCTATGGCAACGCAGTATCTTCTGTTAAGAGGCGAGTATCTCTTTTCGGATGCACTATTCCTTCTTTATTGCATCCGTAGACCCCTCACAATGACGAATTAACACAAAAATTTGCGTCGCTATGAAATACTATAAGTTCTATGACTTCTCTTTGTAAATCGTTGATCGTTTCTATGGCAACGAGAGGATCTTCTATTAAGAGGCCAGGATCTCTTTTCGGATGCACTATTCCTTCTTTATTGCATCCGTCGATCCCTCACAATGACGATTTAACACAGAAATTGTGTCGCTATGAAATACTATATGTTCTATGCCTTCTCTCACAAAATCGGGGAACGTTTCTATGTCATCGACAGGATCCTATATTGGGAGGCGAGTGTCTCTTTTCGGATGCACTATTCCCTCTTTATTGCATCCGTCGATCCATCACAATGACGAATTAACACAGAAATTGCGTCGCTATGAAATAATATGGGTTCTATTCGTTTTCTTTCTTAATCGAGAAACGTTTCTATGGCAACGACAAGATCTTATATTGGGAGACGAATATCTCTTTTCGGATGCACTATGCCTTCTTTATTGCATCCGTCGATCCTTTCACAAAGACGAATTAACACAGCAATTGCGTCGCTATGAAATACTATAGGTTCTGTGCCTTCTCTTTCAAAATCGAGAAACGTTTCTATGGCAACGACAGGATCTTCTTTTGGGAGGCGTGAATCTCTTTTCGGATGCACTATTCCTTCCTTATTGCATCCGTCGATCCCTCAAAATGACGAATTAACACAGAAATTGCGTCGCTATGAAATACAATAGATTCTATGCCTTCTCTTTCTAAATCGAGGAACGTTTCTATGGGAACGAAAGGATCTTCTATTGGGAGGCGAGTATCTCTTTTCGGATGCACTATTCCTTCTTTATTGCATCCGTCGATCCCTCACAATGACGAATTAACACAGAAATTGTGTCGCTATGAAATACTATAGGCTCTATGCCTTCTCTTTCTAAATCGAGGAACGTTTCTATGGCAAAGAGAGGATATTATATTGGGAGGCGGGTATCTATTTTCGGATGCAATATTCCTTCTTCATTGCATCCGTCGAATCCTCACAATGACGAATTTACACAGAAATTGCGTCGCTATGAAATACTATAGGTTCTACGCCTTCTCTTTCTAAATCAAGGAACGTGTCTATGGCAACGACAGGACCTTCTATTGGGAGGCGAGTATTTCTTTTTAATTGCCCTAATGCTTCTTTATTGCAACCGTCGATCTCTCACAATGACGAATTAACAAAGAAATTGCGTCGCTATGAAATACTATAGGTTCTACGCCTTCTCTTTCTAAATCGAGGAACGTTTCTATGGCAACGACAGGATCTTATATTGGAAGGTCAGTATCTCTCTTCGAATGCACTATTCCTTCTTTATTGCATCCGTCGATCCCTCACGTTGACGAATTAACACAGAAATTGCGTTGCTATGAAATACTATGGGTTCTATGCCTTCTCTATCTAAACCGAGAAACGTTTCTATGGCAACGCAGTATCTTCTGTTAAGAGGCGAGTATCTCTTTTCGGATGCACTATTCCTTCTTTATTGCATCCGTAGACCCCTCACAATGACGAATTAACACAAAAATTTGCGTCGCTATGAAATACTATGAGTTCTATGACTTCTCTTTGTAAATCCTTGATCGTTTCTATGGCAACGAGAGGATCTTCTATTAAGAGGCCAGGATCTCTTTTCGCATGCACTATTCCTTCTTTATTGCATCCGTCGATCCCTCACAATGACGATTTAACACAGAAATTGTGTCGCTATGAAATACTATATGTTCTATGCCTTCTCTCACAAAATCGGGGAACGTTTCTATGTCATCGACAGGATCCTATATTGGGAGGCGAGTGTCTCTTTTCGGATGCACTATTCCCTCTTTATTGCATCCGTCGATCCATCACAATGACGAATTAACACAGAAATTGCGTCGCTATGAAATAATATGGGTTCTATTCGTTTTCTTTCTTAATCGAGAAACGTTTCTATGGCAACGACAGGATCTTCTTTTGGGAGGCGTGAATCTCTTTTCGGATGCACTATTCCTTCTTTATTGCATCCGTCGATCCCTCAAAATGACGAATTAACACAGATATTGACTCGCTATGAAATACAATAGATTCTATGCCTTCTCTTTCTAAATCGAGGAACGTTTCTATGGGAACGAAAGGATCTTCTATTGGGAGGCGAGTATCTCTTTTCGGATGCACTATTCCTTCTTTATTGCATCCGTCAATCCCTCACAATGACGAATTAACACAGAAAATGCGTCGCCATGAAATATTATAGGTGCTATGCCCTCTCTTTCTAAAGCGAGGAACGTTTCTATGGCCACGATAGGATCTTCTATTGGGAGGGAAGTATCTCTTTTCGGAAGCACTATTCCTTCTTTATTCCATCCGTCGATCCCTCACAGTGACGAATTAACACAGAAATTGTGTCGCTATGAAATACTATAGGCTCTATGCCTTCTCTTTCTAAATCGAGGAACGTTTCTATGGCAAAGACAGGATCTTATATTGGGAGGCGAGTATCTATTTGCGGATGCAATATTCCTTCTTTATTGCATCCGTCGATCCCTCACAATGACGAATTAACACAGAAATTGCGTCGCTATGAAATACTATAGGTTTTATGACTTCTCTATCTAAATCGAGGAACATTTCTATGGCAACAACGTGATTTTCTATTAAGAGGCGAGTATCTCTTTTCGGATGCACTATTCTTTCTTTATTGCATCCGTCGATCCCTCACAATGACGAATTAACACAGAAATTGCGTCGCTATGAAATACTATAGGTTCTATGATTTCTCTTTCAATATCGAGGAACATTTCTATGGCAACGGCAGGACCTTCTATTGGGAGGCGAGTATTTCTCTTTGATTGCACTAATCCTTCTTTATTGCAACCGTCGATCTCTCACAATGACGAATTGACACAGAAATTGCGTCGCAAAGAAATACTATAGATTCTAAGCCATCTCTTTCTAAATCGTGGAACGTGTCTACGGCAACGACAGGATCTTCTATTGGGAGGCGAGTATCTCTTTCCGGATGCACTATTCCTTCCTTACTGCATCCATCTATCCATCAAAATGACAAATTAACACAGAAATTGCGTCGCTATGAAATACTATAGGTTCTATGCCTTTTCTTTCTAAATCGAGGAACGTTTCTATGGCAACGACAGGATCTTATATTGGGAGTCCAGTATCTCTCTTCGGATGCAGTATTCCTTCTGTATTGCATCCGTCGATCCCTCACGTTGACGAATTAGAACAGAAACTGCGTCGCTATTAAATACTATAGGTTATATGCCGTCTCTTACTACATCGAGGAACGTTTCTATGGCAACGCAGGATCTTCTTTTGGGAGGCGAGTATCTCTTTTCGGATGCACTATTTCTTCTTTATTGCATCCGTCGATCCCTCACAATGACGAATTAACACAGAAAATGGGTCGCTATGAAATACTATAGGTTCTAAGCCATCTCTTTCTAAATCGTGGAACGTGTCTATGGCAACGACAGGATCTTCTATTGGGAGGCGAGTATCTCTTTCCGGATGCACTATTCCTTCCTTATTGCATCCATCGATCCCTCAAAATGACAAATTAACACAGAAATTGCGTCGCTATGAAATACTATGGTTTCTATGCCCCTTCTTTGTACATCGAGGAAAGTTCCTATGGCCACCACAGGATCTTCTACTGGGAGGCGAGTAGGTCTTTCCGGATGCACTATTCCTTCCTTATCGCATCCGTCGATCCCTCACAATGACGAATTAACACAGAAATTCCTTCGCTATGAAATACTATAGGTTCTATGCCTTTTCTTTCTAAATCGAGGAACGTTTCTATGGCAACGAAAGGATCTTCTATTGGGAGGCGATTATCTCTTTTCGGATGCACTATTTCTTATTTATTGCAAACATCGATCCCTCACAATGACGTATTAACACAAAAATTTTCGTCGCTATGAAATAGTATAGGTACTATGCCTTCTCTTTGTAAATCGAGGAACGTTTCTATGGCAACGACAGGATCTTATATTGGGAGGCGAGTATCTATTTTCGGATGCACTATTCCTTCTTTATTGCATCCGTCGATCCCTCACAATGACGAATTAACACAGAAATTGCGTCACTATGAAATACTATAGGTTCTAAGCCTTCTCTTTCTAAATCGAGGAACGTTTCTATGGCAACGAGAGGATCTCCTATTCGGAAGCGAGTATCTCTTTTGGGATGTACTATTCCTTCTTTATTGCATCCATCAATCCCTCACATTGACGAATTAAGACAGAAATGGCGTCGCTATGAAATACTATATGTTCTATGCCTTCTCTTACTAAATCGAGGAACGTTTCTATGTCAACGACAGGATCTTATATTGGGAGGCGAGTATCTCTTCTCGGATGCACTATTCCTACTTTATTGCATCCGTCGATTCCTCACAATGACGAATTAACACAGAAATTGCATCGCTATGTAATCCTATAGTCTCTATGCCTTCTTATTCTAAATCGACGAATGTTTCTATGGTAACGACAGGATCATCTATTGGGAGGCGAGTATTTTCTTTCGAATGCACTATTCCTTCTTTATTGCATCCGTCGATCCCTCACAATGACGAATTAACACAGAAATTGCGTCGCTATTAAATACTATAGGTTCTATGCCTTCTCTTTGTAAATCGAAGAACGTTTCAATGGAAACGTCAGAATCTTCTACTGGGAGGCGAGTATTTCTCTTTGATTGCACTAATCCTTCTTTATTGCAACCGTCGATCTCTCACAATGACGAATTGACACAGAAATTGCGTCGCAAAGAAATACTATAGGTTCTAAGCCTTCTCTTTCTAAATCGTGGAACGTGTCTACGGCAACGACAGGATCTTCTATTGGGAGGCGAGTATCTCTTTCCGGATGCACTATTCCTTCCTTATTGCATCCATCGATCCATCAAAATGACAAATTAACACAGAAATTGCGTCGCTATGAAATACTATAGGTTCTATGCCTTTTCTTTGTAAATCGAGGAAAGTTTCTATGGCCACCACAGGATCTTCTATTGGGAGGCGAGTAGGTCTTTCCGGATGCACTATTCCTTCCTTATTGCATCCGTCGATCCCTCACAATGACGAATTAACACAGAATTCGCTTCGCTATGAAATACTATAGGTTCTATGCCTTTTCTTTCTAAATCGAGGAACGTTTCTATGGCAACGACAGGATCTTATATTGGGAGGCCAGTATCTCTCTTCGGATGCACTATTCCTTCTTTATTGCATCCGTCGATCCCTCACGTTGACGAATTAACACAGAAATTGCGTTGCTATGAATAACTATAGGATCTATGCCTTCTCTTTCTGAACAGAGAAACGTTTCTATGGCAACGCAGGATCTTCTATTAAGAGGCTAGTGTCTCTTTTCGGATGCACTATTCCTTTTTATTGCATCCGTCGATCCCTCACAATGACGAATTAACACAGAAATTGCGTCGCTATGAAATACTATAGGTTCTATGCCTTTTCTTTGTAAATCGAGGAAAGTTTCTATGGCCACCACAGGATCATCTATTGGGTGGCGAGTATCTATTTTCGGATGCACTATTCCTTCTTTATTGCAACCTTCGATCCCTCACAATGACGAATTATCACAGAAATTGCTTCGTTATGAAATATTATAGGTTCTATGCCTTCTCTTTCTAAATAAGGAACGTTTCTATGGCACCGATAGGTTCTTATATTGGGAGGCGAGTATCTCTTTTCGGATGCACTATTAATTCTTTATTGCATTCGTCGATCCCTCACAATGACGAATTAACACAGAATTTGCGTCGCTATGAAATAGTATAAGTTCTATGCCTTCTCTTTCTAAATAAGGAACGTTTCTATGGCAACGACAGGATCTTATATTGGGAGGCGAGTATCTACTTTCGGATGCAATATTCCTTCTTTATTGCATCCGTCGATCCCTCACAATGACGAATTAACATAGTAATTAAGTCGCTATGAAATACTACAGGTTCTATGCCTTCTCTTTCTAAAACGAGGAACGTTTCAATGGCAACGACCAGATCTTTTATTGGGAGGCGAGTATCTCTTTTCGGATTCACCATTCCTTCTTTATTGCATCCGTCGATCCCTCACAATGACGAATTTACACAGAAATTGCGTCGCTATGAAATACTATAGGTTCTACGCCTTCTCTTTCTAAATCAAGGAACGTGTCTATGGCAACGACAGGACCTTCTATTGGGAGGCGAGTATTTCTTTTCAATTGCCCTAATGCTTCTTTATTGCAACCGTCGATCTCTCACAATGACGAATTAACAAAGAAATTGCGTCGCTATGAAATACTATAGGTTCTAAGCCTTCTCTTTCTAAATCGAGGAACGTTTCTATGGGAACGAAAGGATCTTCTATTGGGAGGCGAGTATCTCTTTTCGGATGCACTATTCCTTCTTTATTGCATCAATCGATCCTTTCACAATGACGAACTAACACAGAAATTGCGTCGCTATGAAATACTATAGGTTCTATGCCTTCTCTTTCTAAATCGAGAAACGTTTCTATGTCAACGACAGGATCTTATATTGGGAGGCGAGTGTCTCTTCTCGGATGCACTATTCCTACTTTATTGCATCCGTCGATTCCTCACAATGACGAATTAACACAGAAATTGCATCGCTATGTAATCCTATAGTTTCTATGCCTTCTTATTCTAAATCGACGAATGTTCCTATGGTAACGACAGGATCATCTATTGGGAGGCGAGTATTTACTTTCGAATGCACTATTCCTTCTTTATTGCATCCGTCGATCCCTCACAATGACGAATTAACACAGAAATTGCGTCGCTATTAAATACTATAGGTTCTATGCCTTCTCTTTGTAAATCGAAGAACGTTTCTATGGAAACGTCAGAATCTTCTATTGGGAGGCGAGTATCTCTTTTCGGATGCACAATTCCTTCTTTATTGCATCCGTCGATCCCTCACAATGACGAATTAACACAGAAATCGCGTCGCTATGAAATACTATAGGTTCTATGCCCTGTCTTACTAAAGCGAGGAACGTTTCTATGGCAACGACAGGATCTTCTATTCGGAAGCGAGTATCTCTTTTCGGGACAACTATTCCTTCTTTATTGCATCCGTCGATTCGTCACAATGACGAATTAACACAGAAATTGCATCGCTATGAAATATTATTTGTTCTATGCCTTCTCTTTCTAAATCGGGGAACGTTTCTATGTCAATGACAAGATCCTATATTGGGAGGCGACTATCTCTTTTCGGATGCACTATTCCTTCTTTATTGCATCCGTCGATCCTTTCACAAAGACGAACTAACACAGAAATTGCGTCGCTATGAAATACTATAGGTTCTATATCTTCTCTTTCAAAATCGAGGAACGTTTCTATGGCAACGAGTGAATCTTCTATTGGGAGCCGAGTATCTCTTTTCGGATGCACTATTCCTTCTTTATTGCATCCATCGATCCCTCACAATGACGAATTAACACAGAAATTGCGTCGCTATTAAATACTATAGGTTCTATGCCCTGTCTTTCTAAAGCGAGGAACGTTTCTATGGCAATGACAAGATCCTATATTGGGAGGCGACTATCTCTTTTCGGATGCACTATTCCTTCTTTATTGCATCCGTCGATTCGTCACAATGACGAATTAACACAGACATTGCATCGCTATGAAATATTATTTGTTCTATGCCTTCTCTTTCTAAATCGGGGAACGTTTCTATGTCAATGACAAGATCCTATATTGGGAGGCGACTATCTCTTTTCGGATGCACTATTCCTTCTTTATTGCATCAATCGATCCTTTCACAATGACGAACTAACACAGAAATTGCGTCGCTATGAAATACTATAGGTTCTATATCTTCTCTTTCAAAATCGAGGAACGTTTCTATGGCAACGAGTGAATCTTCTATTGGGAGCCGAGTATCTCTTTCCGGATGCACTATTCCTTCCTTATTGCATCCGTCGATCCCTCACAATGTCGAATTATAACAGAAATTGCTTCGCTATGAAATACTATACGTTCTATGCCTTTTCTTTCTAAATCGAGGAACGTTTCTATGGCAACGAAAGGATCTTCTATTGGGAGGCGATTATCTCTTTTCGGATGCACTATTTCTTATTTATTGCAAACATCGATCCCTCACAATGATGTATTAACACACAAATTTTCGTCGCTATGAAATAGTATAGGTACTTTGCCTTCTCTTTGTAAATCGAGGAACGTTTCTATGGTAACGACAGGATCTTTTACTGGGAGGGGAGTATCTATTTTCGGATGCACTATTCCTTCTTTATTGCATCCGTCGATCCCTCACAATGACGAATTAACACAGAAATTGCGTCACTATGAAATACTATAGGTTCTAAGCCTTCTCTTTCTAAATCGAGGAACGTTTCTATGGCAACGAGAGGATCTCCTATTCGGAAGCGAGTATCTCTTTTCGGATGTACTATTCCTTCTTTATTGCATCCATCGATCCCTCACATTGACGAATTAAGACAGAAATTGCGTCGCTATGAAATACTATATGTTCTATGCCTTCTCTTTCTAAATCGAGAAACGTTTCTATGTCAACGACAGGATCTTATATTGGGAGGCGAGTGTCTCTTCTCGGATGCACTATTCCTACTTTATTGCATCCGTCGATTCCTCACAATGACGAATTAACACAGAAATTGCATCGCTATGTAATCCTATAGTTTCTATGCCTTCTTATTCTAAATCGACGAATGTTCCTATGGTAACGACAGGATCATCTATTGGGAGGCGAGTATTTACTTTCGAATGCACTATTCCTTCTTTATTGCATCCGTCGATCCCTCACAATGACGAATTAACACAGAAATTGCGTCGCTATTAAATACTATAGGTTCTATGCCTTCTCTTTGTAAATCGAAGAACGTTTCTATGGAAACGTCAGAATCTTCTATTGGGAGGCGAGTATCTCTTTTCGGATGCACAATTCCTTCTTTATTGCATCCGTCGATCCCTCACAATGACGAATTAACACAGAAATCGCGTCGCTATGAAATACTATAGGTTCTATGCCCTGTCTTACTAAAGCGAGGAACGTTTCTATGGCAACGACAGGATCTTCTATTCGGAAGCGAGTATCTCTTTTCGGGACATCTATTCCTTCTTTATTGCATCCGTCGATTCGTCACAATGACGAATTAACACAGAAATTGCATCGCTATGAAATATTATTTGTTCTATGCCTTCTCTTTCTAAATCGGGGAACGTTTCTATGTCAATGACAAGATCCTATATTGGGAGGCGACTATCTCTTTTCGGATGCACTATTCCTTCTTTATTGCATCCGTCGATCCTTTCACAAAGACGAACTAACACAGAAATTGCGTCGCTATGAAATACTATAGGTTCTATATCTTCTCTTTCAAAATCGAGGAACGTTTCTATGGCAACGAGTGAATCTTCTATTGGGAGCCGAGTATCTCTTTTCGGATGCACTATTCCTTCTTTATTGCATCCATCGATCCCTCACAATGACGAATTAACACAGAAATTGCGTCACTATGAAATACTATAGGTTCTAAGCCTTCTCTTTCTAAATCGAGGAACGTTTCTATGGCAACGGGAGGATCTTCTATTGGGAAGCGAGTATCTCTTTTCGGATGCACTATTCCTTCTTTACTGCATCCATCGATCCGTCACATTGACGAATTAAGACAGAAATTGCGTCGCAATGAAATACTATAGGTTCTATGCGTTCTCTTTCTAAATCGAGAAACCATTCTATGGCAACGACAAGACCTTATATTGGGAGCCGAGTATCTCTTTTCGGATGCACTATTCCTTCTTTATTGCATCCGTCGATCCCCCACAATGACGAATTAACACAGAAATCGCGTCGCTATGAAATACTATAGGTTCTATGCCTTCTCTTCGTAAATCGAAGAACGTTTCTATGGCAACGTCAGAATCTTGTATTGGGAGGCGAGTATTTGTTTTTGATTGCACTAATCCTTCTTTATTGCATCCGTCGGTCACTCACAATGACGAATTGACAGAGAAATCGCGTCGCTATGAAATACTATAGGTTCTAAGCCTTCTCTTTCTAAATCGAGGAACGTTTCTATGGCAACGACAGGATCTTCTTTTGGGAGGCGTGTATCTCTTTTCGGATGCATTATTCCTTCTTTATTGTATCCGTCGATCCCTCAAAATGGCGAATTAACACAGAAATTGCGTCGCTATGAAATACTATAGATTCTATGCCTTCTCTTTCTAAATCGAGGAACGTTTCTATGGCAACGAAAGGATCTTCTATTGGGAGGCGAGTATCTCTATTCGGATGCACTATTCCTTCTTTATTGCATCCGTCGATCCCTCACAATGACGAATTAACACAGAAATTGCATCGCAATGAAATACTATAGGTTCTATGCCTTCTCTTTCTAAAGCGGTCAACGTTTCTATGGCCACGAAAGGGTCTTCTATTGGGAGGCAAGTATCTCTTTTCGGAAGCACTATTCCTTCTTTATTCCATCCGTCGATCCCTCACAGTGACGAATTAACACAGAAATTGCGTCGCTATGAAATACTATAGGTTCTATGACTTCTCTTTCTAAGTCGAGGAACGTTTCTATGGCAACGACAGGACCTTCTATTGGGAGGCGAGTATTTGTTTTTGATTGCACTAATCCTTCTTTATTGCAACCGTCGGTCACTCACAATGACGAATTGACACAGAAATCGCGACGCTATGAAATACTATAGGTACTAAGCCTTCTCTTTCTAAATCGAGGAACGTTTCTATGGAAACGACAGGATCTTATATTTGGAGGCCAGTATCTCTCTTCGGATGCACTATTCCTTCTTTATTGCATCCGTCGATCCCTCACGCTGACGAATTAACACAGATATTGCGTCGCTATGAAATACTATAGGTTCTATGCCTTTTCTTTCTAAGTCGATAAACGTTCCTATGGCAACGACAGGATCTTCTTTTGGGAGGCGTGTATCTCTTTTCGGATAGAATATTCCTTCTTTATTGCATCCGTCGATCCCTCAAAATGGCGAATTAACACAGAAATTGCGTCGCTATGAAATACTATAGATTCTATGTCTTCTTTTTTAAATCGAGGAACGTTTCTATGGCAACGAAAGGATCTTCTATTGGGAGGCGAGTATCTCTATTCGGATGCACTATTCCTTCTTTATTGCATCCGTCGATCCCTCACAATGACGAATTAACACAGAAATTGGGGCGCTATGAAATACTATAGGTTCTATCCCTTCTCTTTCTAAAGCGGTCAACGTTTCTATGGCCACGAAATGGTCTTCTATTGGGAGGCAAGTATCTCTTTTCGGAAGCACTATTCCTTCTTTATTCCATCCGTCGATCCCTCACACTGACGAATTAACACAGAAATAGTGTCGCTATGAAATACTATAGGTTCTATGCCTTCTGTTTCTAAATCGCGGAACGTTTCTATGGCAAATACAGGATCTTATATTGGGAGGCGAGTATCTATTTTCGGATGCACTATTCCTTCTTTATTGCATCCGTCGATCCCTCACAATGACGAATTAACACAGAAATTGCGTCGCTATGAAATACTATGGGTTCTATGACTTCTCTTTCTATATCGAGGATCGTTTCTATGGCAACGACAGGACCTTCTATTGGGAGGCGAGTATTTGTTTTTGATTGCACTAATCCTTCTTTAGTGAAACCGTCGGTCACTCACAATGACGAATTGACACAGAAATCGCGTCGCTATGAAATACTATAGGTTCTAAGCCTTCTCTTTCTAAATCGAGGAACGTTTCTATGGCAACGACAGGATCTTATATTTGGAGGCCAGTATCTCTCTTCGGATGCACTATTCCTTCTTTATTGCATCCGTCGATCCCTCACGTTGACGAATTAACACTGATACTGCGTCGCTATGAAATACTATAGGTTCTATGCCTTCTCTTTCTATACCGAGGAACGTGTCTATGGCATCGAGAGGATCCTCTATTGGGAGGCGAGTATCTCTTTTCGGATGCACTATTCCTTCCGTATTGCATCCATCGATCCCTCACAATGACAAATTAACACAGAAGTGGCGTCGCTATGAAATACGATAGGTTCTATGCCTTTTCTTTTTAAATCGAGGAAAGTTTCTATGGCCACCACAGGATCTATATTGGGAGGCGAGTATCTCTTTTCGGATGCACTATTCCTTCATTAATCTATCCGTCGATCATTCACAATGACGAATTAACACAGAAATTGCTTCGCTATGATATACTATAGGTTCAATGCCTACTCTTTCTAAATCTAGGAACGTTTCTATGGCATCTACGGGATCTTATATTGGGAGGCGAGTAGGTCTTTTCGGATGCACTAATCCTTCCTTATTGCATCGATCGATCCCTCACAATGACAAATTAACACAGAAGTGGCGTCGCTATGAAATACTATAGGTTCTATGCCTTTTCTTTTTAAATCGAGGAAAGTTTCTATGGCCCCCAGGATCTTCTATTGGGAGGCGAGTATCTCTTTTCGGATGCACTATTCCTTCTTTATTGCATCCGTCGATCCCTCACAATGACGAATTAACACATAAATTGCGTCGCTACGAAATACTATAGGTTCTAAGCCTTCTCTTTGTAAATCGAGGAACGTTTCTATGGCAACGACAGGATCTTATATTGGGAGGTGAGTATGTCTTTTCGGATTCACTATTCCTTCCTTAATGCATCTTTCGATCCCTCACAATTACGAATTAACACAGAAATTGCGTCCCTATGGAATACAATAGGTTCTACGCCTACTCTTTCTAAATCTAGGAACCGTTCTATGGCAACGGCAGGATCTGATATTGGGAGGCGCGTATGTCTTTTCGGATTCACTATTCCTTCTTTATTGCATCCTTCGACCTCTCATAATGTCGAATTTACCAAGAAATTGCCTCGCTATGAAATACTATAGGTTCTATGATTTCTCTTTCTAAATCGAGGAACGTTTCTATGGCAACGACAGGATGTTCTATTGCGAGGCGAGTATCTCTTTTCGGATGCACTATTCCTTCTTTATTGCATCCTTCGATCCCTCACAATGACGAATTAACACAGAAATTGCGTCGCAATGAAATACTATAGGTTCTATGCCTTCTCATTCTAAATCGAGAAACGTTTCTATGGCAACGACAGGATCTTCCATTGGGAGGCGAATATTTACTTTCGGATGCACTAATCCTTCTTTATTGCATCCGTCGATCCCTCACAATGACTAAGGTAACAGAGATTGCATCGCTATGAAATACTATATTTTCTATGCCTTCTCTTTCTAAATCGGGGAACGTTTCTATGGCAACGAAAGGATCTTCTATTGGGAGGCGATTATCTCTTTTCGGATGCACTATTTCTTATTTATTGCAAACATCGATCCCTCACAATGATGTATTAACACACAAATTTTCGTCGCTATGAAATAGTATAGGTACTATGCCTTCTCTTTGTAAATCGAGGAACGTTTCTATGGTAACGACAGGATCTTTTACTGGGAGGGGAGTATCTATTTTCGGATGCACTATTCCTTCTTTATTGCATCCGTCGATCCCTCACAATGACGAATTAACAAAGAAATTGCGTCACTATGAAATACTATAGGTTCTAAGCCTTCTCTTTCTAAATCGAGGAACGTTTCTATGGCAACGAGAGGATCTCCTATTCGGAAGCGAGTATCTCTTTTCGGATGTACTATTCCTTCTTTATTGCATCCATCGATCCCTCACATTGACGAATTAAGACAGAAATTGCGTCGCTATGAAATACTATATGTTCTATGCCTTCTCTTTCTAAATCGAGAAACGTTTCTATGTCAACGACAGGATCTTATATTGGGAGGCGAGTGTCTCTTCTCGGATGCACTATTCCTACTTTATTGCATCCGTCGATTCCTCACAATGACGAATTAACACAGAAATTGCATCGCTATGTAATCCTATAGTTTCTATGCCTTCTTATTCTAAATCGACGAATGTTCCTATGGTAACGACAGGATCATCTATTGGGAGGCGAGTATTTACTTTCGAATGCACTATTCCTTCTTTATTGCATCCGTCGATCCCTCACAATGACGAATTAACACAGAAATTGCGTCGCTATTAAATACTATAGGTTCTATGCCTTCTCTTTGTAAATCGAAGAACGTTTCTATGGAAACGTCAGAATCTTCTATTGGGAGGCGAGTATCTCTTTTCGGATGCACAATTCCTTCTTTATTGCATCCGTCGATCCCTCACAATGACGAATTAACACAGAAATCGCGTCGCTATGAAATACTATAGGTTCTATGCCCTGTCTTACTAAAGCGAGGAACGTTTCTATGGCAACGACAGGATCTTCTATTCGGAAGCGAGTATCTCTTTTCGGGACAACTATTCCTTCTTTATTGCATCCGTCGATTCGTCACAATGACGAATTAACACAGAAATTGCATCGCTATGAAATATTATTTGTTCTATGCCTTCTCTTTCTAAATCGGGGAACGTTTCTATGTCAATGACAAGATCCTATATTGGGAGGCGACTATCTCTTTTCGGATGCACTATTCCTTCTTTATTGCATCCGTCGATCCTTTCACAAAGACGAACTAACACAGAAATTGCGTCGCTATGAAATACTATAGGTTCTATATCTTCTCTTTCAAAATCGAGGAACGTTTCTATGGCAACGAGTGAATCTTCTATTGGGAGCCGAGTATCTCTTTTCGGATGCACTATTCCTTCTTTATTGCATCCATCGATCCCTCACAATGACGAATTAACACAGAAATTGCGTCACTATGAAATACTATAGGTTCTAAGCCTTCTCTTTCTAAATCGAGGAACGTTTCTATGGCAACGGGAGGATCTTCTATTGGGAAGCGAGTATCTCTTTTCGGATGCACTATTCCTTCTTTACTGCATCCATCGATCCGTCACATTGACGAATTAAGACAGAAATTGCGTCGCAATGAAATACTATAGGTTCTATGCGTTCTCTTTCTAAATCGAGAAACCATTCTATGGCAACGACAAGACCTTATATTGGGAGCCGAGTATCTCTTTTCGGATGCACTATTCCTTCTTCATTGCATCCGTCGATCCCCCACAATGACGAATTAACACAGAAATCGCGTCGCTATGAAATACTATAGGTTCTATGCCTTCTCTTTGTAAATCGAAGAACGTTTCTATGGCAACGTCAGAATCTTGTATTGGGAGGCGAGTATTTGTTTTTGATTGCACTAATCCTTCTTTATTGCAACCGTCGGTCACTCACAATGACGAATTGACAGAGAAATCGCGTCGCTATGAAATACTATAGGTTCTAAGCCTTCTCTTTCTAAATCGAGGAACGTTTCTATGGCAACGACAGGATCTTCTTTTGGGAGGCGTGTATCTCTTTTCGGATGCATTATTCCTTCTTTATTGTATCCGTCGATCCCTCAAAATGGCGAATTAACACAGAAATTGCGTCGCTATGAAATACTATAGATTCTATGCCTTCTCTTTCTAAATCGAGGAACGTTTCTATGGCAACGAAAGGATCTTCTATTGGGAGGCGAGTATCTCTATTCGGATGCACTATTCCTTCTTTATTGCATCCGTCGATCCCTCACAATGACGAATTAACACAGAAATTGCATCGCAATGAAATACTATAGGTTCTATGCCTTCTCTTTCTAAAGCGGTCAACGTTTCTATGGCCACGAAAGGGACTTCTATTGGGAGGCAAGTATCTCTTTTCGGAAGCACTATTCCTTCTTTATTCCATCCGTCGATCCCTCACAGTGACGAATTAACACAGAAATTGCGTCGCTATGAAATACTATAGGTTCTATGACTTCTCTTTCTAAGTCGAGGAACGTTTCTATGGCAACGACAGGACCTTCTATTGGGAGGCGAGTATTTGTTTTTGATTGCACTAATCCTTCTTTATTGCAACCGTCGGTCACTCACAATGACGAATTGACACAGAAATCGCGTCGCTATGAAATACTATAGGTACTAAGCCTTCTCTTTCTAAATCGAGGAACGTTTCTATGGAAACGACAGGATCTTATATTTGGAGGCCAGTATCTCTCTTCGGATGCACTATTCCTTCTTTATTGCATCCGTCGATCCCTCACGCTGACGAATTAACACAGATATTGCGTCGCTATGAAATACTATAGGTTCTATGCCTTTTCTTTCTAAGTCGATAAACGTTCCTATGGCAACGACAGGATCTTCTTTTGGGAGGCGTGTATCTCTTTTCGGATAGAATATTCCTTCTTTATTGCATCCGTCGATCCCTCAAAATGGCGAATTAACACAGAAATTGCGTCGCTATGAAATACTATAGATTCTATGTCTTCTTTTTTAAATCGAGGAACGTTTCTATGGCAACGAAAGGATCTTCTATTGGGAGGCGAGTATCTCTATTCGGATGCACTATTCCTTCTTTATTGCATCCGTCGATCCCTCACAATGACGAATTAACACAGAAATTGGGGCGCTATGAAATACTATAGGTTCGATCCCTTCTCTTTCTAAAGCGGTCAACGTTTCTATGGCCACGAAATGGTCTTCTATTGGGAGGCAAGTATCTCTTTTCGGAAGCACTATTCCTTCTTTATTCCATCCGTCGATCCCTCACACTGACGAATTAACACAGAAATAGTGGTGCTATGAAATACTATAGGTTCTATGCCTTCTGTTTCTAAATCGCGGAACGTTTCTATGGCAAATACAGGATCTTATATTGGGAGGCGAGTATCTATTTTCGGATGCACTATTCCTTCTTTATTGCATCCGTCGATCCCTCACAATGACGAATTAACACAGAAATTGCGTCGCTATGAAATACTATGGGTTCTATGACTTCTCTTTCTATATCGAGGATCGTTTCTATGGCAACGACAGGACCTTCTATTGGGAGGCGAGTATTTGTTTTTGATTGCACTAATCCTTCTTTAGTGAAACCGTCGGTCACTCACAATGACGAATTGACACAGAAATCGCGTCGCTATGAAATACTATAGGTTCTAAGCCTTCTCTTTCTAAATCGAGGAACGTTTCTATGGCAACGACAGGATCTTATATTTGGAGGCCAGTATCTCTCTTCGGATGCACTATTCCTTCTTTATTGCATCCGTCGATCCCTCACGTTGACGAATTAACACTGATACTGCGTCGCTATGAAATACTATAGGTTCTATGCCTTCTCTTTCTATACCGAGGAACGTGTCTATGGCATCGAGAGGATCCTCTATTGGGAGGCGAGTATCTCTTTTCGGATGCACTATTCCTTCCTTATTGCATCCATCGATCCCTCACAATGACAAATTAACACAGAAGTGGCGTCGCTATGAAATACGATAGGTTCTATGCCTTTTCTTTTTAAATCGAGGAAAGTTTCTATGGCCACCACAGGATCTATATTGGGAGGCGAGTATCTCTTTTCGGATGCACTATTCCTTCATTAATCTATCCGTCGATCATTCACAATGACGAATTAACACAGAAATTGCTTCGCTATGATATACTATAGGTTCAATGCCTACTCTTTCTAAATCTAGGAACGTTTCTATGGCATCTACGGGATCTTATATTGGGAGGCGAGTAGGTCTTTTCGGATGCACTAATCCTTCCTTATTGCATCGATCGATCCCTCACAATGACAAATTAACACAGAAGTGGCGTCGCTATGAAATACTATAGGTTCTATGCCTTTTCTTTTTAAATCGAGGAAAGTTTCTATGGCCCCCAGGATCTTCTATTGGGAGGCGAGTATCTCTTTTCGGATGCACTATTCCTTCTTTATTGCATCCGTCGATCCCTCACAATGACGAATTAACACATAAATTGCGTCGCTACGAAATACTATAGGTTCTAAGCCTTCTCTTTGTAAATCGAGGAACGTTTCTATGGCAACGACGGATCTTATATTGGGAGGTGAGTATGTCTTTTCGGATTCACTATTCCTTCCTTAATGCATCTTTCGATCCCTCACAATTACGAATTAACACAGAAATTGCGTCCCTATGGAATACAATAGGTTCTACGCCTACTCTTTCTAAATCTAGGAACCGTTCTATGGCAACGGCAGGATCTGATATTGGGAGGCGCGTATGTCTTTTCGGATTCACTATTCCTTCTTTATTGCATCCTTCGACCTCTCATAATGTCGAATTTACCAAGAAATTGCCTCGCTATGAAATACTATAGGTTCTATGATTTCTCTTTCTAAATCGAGGAACGTTTCTATGGCAACGACAGGATGTTCTATTGCGAGGCGAGTATCTCTTTTCGGATGCACTATTCCTTCTTTATTGCATCCTTCGATCCCTCACAATGACGAATTAACACAGAAATTGCGTCGCAATGAAATACTATAGGTTCTATGCCTTCTCATTCTAAATCGAGAAACGTTTCTATGGCAACGACAGGATCTTCCATTGGGAGGCGAATATTTACTTTCGGATGCACTAATCCTTCTTTATTGCATCCGTCGATCCCTCACAATGACTAAGGAAACAGAGATTGCATCGCTATGAAATACTATATTTTCTATGCCTTCTCTTTCTAAATCGGGGAACGTTTCTATGTCATCGACAGGATCTTATATTGGGAGGCGAGTATCTCTTTTCGGATGCACTATTCCTTCATTACCCCATCCGTCGATCCCTCACAATGACGAATTAACACAGAAATTGCATCGCTATGAAATGCTATGGGTTATATGCCTTCTCATTCTAAATCGAGGGACGTTTCTATGGCAACGACAGGATCTTCCATTGGGAGGTGAATATTTACTTTCGGATGCACTATTCCTTCTTTATTGCATCCGTCGATCCCTCACAATGACGAATTAACACAGAAATTGCGTCGCTATGAAATAATATGGGTTCTATGCGTTTTCTTTCTAAATCGAGAAACGTTTCTATGGCAACGACAAGATCTTATATTGGGAGGCGAGTATCTCTTTTCGGATGCACTTTTCCTTCTTTATTGCATCCGTCGATCCTTTCACAAAGACTAATTAACACAGAAATTGCGTCGCAATGAAATACTATAGGTTCTATGCCTTCTCTTTCAAAATCGAGGAACGTTTCTATGGCAACGACAGAATCTTGTATTGGGAGGCGAGTATCTCTTTTCGGATGCACTATTCCTTCTTTATTGCATCCGTCGATCCCTCACAATGACGAATTAACCCAGAAATTGCTTTGCTATGAAATACTATAGTTTCTATGCCTTCACTTTCTAAATCGAGGAACGTTTCTATGGCAACGATAGGATCTTCTATTGCGAGGCGAGTATCTCTTTTCGGATGCACTATTCCTTCTTTATTGCATGCGTAGATCCCTCACAATGACGAATTAACACAGAAATTGCGTCGCTATGACATACTATAGGTTGTATGCCCCCTCTTTCTAAATCGTGGAACGTATCTATGGCAACGGAAGTATCTTCTATTGGGAGGTGAGTATTTACTTTCGGATGCACTATTCGTTCTTTATTGCATCCGTCGATCCGTCAAAATGACGAATTAAAACCGAAATTGCGTCGCAATGAAATACTATAGGTTCTATGCGTTTTTTTCTAGATCGAGAAACGTTTCCATGGTAACGACAAGATCTTATATTGGGAGTTGAGTATCTATTTTCGGATGCACTATTCCTTCTTTATTGCATCCGTCGATACCTCACAATGATGAATTAACACACAAATTGCGTCCCTATGAAGTACTATAGGTTCTATGCCTTCTCTTTCTAAATCGAAGAACTTTTCTATGGCAACGTCAGAATCTTCTATTGGGAGGCGAGTATCTCTTTTCGGATGCACTATTCCTTCTTTATTGCATCCGTCGATCCCTCACAATGACGAATTAACACAGAAATCGCGTCGCTATGAAACACTATGGGTTCTATGCCTTGTCTTTCTAAGTCGAGAAACGTTTCTATGGCAACGACAGGATCTATTTTGGGAGGCGTGTATCTCTTTTCGGATGCACTATTCCTACTTTATTGCATCCGTCGATCCCTCACAATGACGAATTAACACAGAAATTGCGTCGCTATGGAATACAATAGGTTCTACGCCTACTCTTTCTAAATCTAGGAACGTTTCTATGGCAACGGCAGGATCTTATATTGGGAGGCGCGTATGTCTTTTCGGATTCACTATTCCTTCTTTATTGCATCCTTCGACCCCTCATAATGTCGAATTTACCAAGAAATTGCCTCGCTATGAAATACTATAGGTTCTATGATTTCTCTTTCTAAATCGAGGAACGTTTCTATGGCAACGACAGGATGTTCTATTGCGAGGCGAGTATCTCTTTTCGGATGCACAATTCCTTCTTTATTGCGTCCGTCGATCCCTCACGATGACGAATTAACACAGAAATTGCATCGCTATGAAATGCTATAGGTTCTATGCCTTCTCATTCTAAATCGAGGAACGTTTCTATGGCAACGATAGGATCTTCCATTGGGAGGCGAATATTTACTTTCGGATGCACTATTCCTTCTTTATTGCATCCGTCGATCCCTCACAATGACGAATCAACACAGAAATTGCGTCGCTATGAAATAATATGGGTTCTATGCGTTTTCTTTCTAAATCGAGAAACGTTTCTATGGCAACGACAAGATCTTATATTGGGAGGCGAGTATCTCTTTTCGGATGCACTATTCCTTCTTTATTGCATCCGTCGATCCTTTCACAAAGACGAATTAACACAGAAATGCGTCGCAATGAAATACTATAGGTTCTATGCCTTCTCTTTCAAAATCGAGGAACGTTTCTATGGCAACGACAGAATCTTCTATTGGGTGGCGAGTATCTCTTTTCGGATGCACTATTCCTTCTTTATTGCATCCGTCGATCCCTCACAATGACGAATTAACACAAAAATCGCGTCGCTATGAAATACTATAGGTACTATGCCTTCTCTTTCTAAGTCGAGAAACGTTTCTATGGCAACGACAGGATCTCCTTTTGGGAGGCGTGTATCTCTTTTCGGATGCACTATTCCTTCCTTATTGCATCCATCGATCCCACACAATGACAAATTAAAAGAGAAGTTGCGTCGCTATGAAATACTATAGGTTCTATGCCATTTCTATGTAAATCGAGGAAAGTTTCTATGGCCACCACAGGATCTTCTATTGGGAGGCGAGTATCTCTTTTCGGATGCACTATTCCTTCATTACCCCATCCGTCGATACCTCACAATGACGAATTAACACAGAAATTGCATCGCTATGAAATGCTATGGGTTCTATGCCTTCTCATTCTAAATCGAGGGACGTTTCTATGGCAACGACAGGATCTTCCATTGGGAGGTGAATATTTACTTTCGGATGCACTATTCCTTCTTTATTGCATCCGTCGATCCCTCACAATGACGAATTAACACAGAAATTGCGTCGCTATGAAATAATATGGGTTCTATGCGTTTTCTTTCTAAATCGAGAAACGTTTCTATGCAACGACAAGATCTTATATTGGGAGGCGAGTATCTCTTTTCGGATGCACTTTTCCTTCTTTATTGCATCCGTCGATCCTTTCACAAAGACTAATTAACACAGAAATTGCGTCGCAATGAAATACTATAGGTTCTATGCCTTCTCTTTCAAAATCGAGGAACGTTTCTATGGCAACGACAGAATCTTGTATTGGGAGGCGAGTATCTCTTTTCGGATGCACTATTCCTTCTTTATTGCATCCGTCGATCCCTCACAATGACGAATTAACCCAGAAATTGCTTTGCTATGAAATACTATAGTTTCTATGCCTTCACTTTCTAAATCGAGGAACGTTTCTATGGCAACGACAGGATCTTCTATTGCGAGGCGAGTATCTCTTTTCGGATGCACTATTCCTTCTTTATTGCATGTGTAGATCCCTCACAATGACGAATTAACACAGAAATTGCGTCGCTATGACATACTATAGGTTGTATGCCCCCTCTTTCTAAATCGTGGAACGTATCTATGGCAACGGAAGTATCTTCTATTGGGAGGTGAGTATTTACTTTCGGATGCACTATTCGTTCTTTATTGCATCCGTCGATCCGTCAAAATGACGAATTAAAACAGAAATTGCGTCGCAATGAAATACTATAGGTTCTATGCGTTTTTTTCTAGATCGAGAAACGTTTCCATGGTAACGACAAGATCTTATATTGGGAGTTGAGTATCTCTTTTCGGATGCACTATTCCTTCTTTATTGCATTCGTCGATCCCTCACAATGATGAATTAACACACAAATTGCGTCGCTATGAAGTACTATAGGTTCTATGCCTTCTCTTTCTAAATCGAAGAACTTTTCTATGGCAACGTCAGAATCTTCTATTGGGAGGCGAGTATCTCTTTTCGGATGCACTATTCCTTCTTTATTGCATCCGTCGATCCCTCACAATGACGAATTAACACAGAAATCGCGTCGCTATGAAACACTATGGGTTCTATGCCTTGTCTTTCTAAGTCGAGAAACGTTTCTATGGCAACGACAGGATCTATTTTGGGAGGCGTGTATCTCTTTTCGGATGCACTATTCCTACTTTATTGCATCCGTCGATCCCTCACAATGACGAATTAACACAGAAATTGCGTCGCTATGAATTACTATATGTTCTAAACCTTCTCTTTCTAAATCGACGAATGTTTCTATGGCAACGAAAGGATCTTCTATTGGGAGGCGAGTATCTTTTCGGATGCACTATTCCTTTCTTATTGCATCCGTCGATCCCTCACAATGACGAATTAACACAGAAATTGCGTCACTATGAAATACTATAGGTTCTATGCCCTCTCTTTCTAAAGCGAGGAACGATCCTATGGCAACGACAGGATCTTCTATTCGGATGCGAGTATCTCTTTTCGGAAGCACTATTCCTTCTTTATTGCATCCGTCGATCCGTCACTATGACGAATTAACACAGAAATTGCATCGCTATGAAAAATTATATGTTCTATGCCTTCTCTTTCTAAATCGGTGAACGTTTCTATGTCAACGACAGGATCTTATATTGGTAGGCGAGTATCTCTTTTCGGATGCACTATTCCTTCTTTATTGTATCCGTCGATCCCTCACAATGACGAATTAACACAGAAATTGCATCGCTATGAAATACTATAGGTTCTATGCCTTCTCATTCTAAATCGAGGAACGTTTCTATGGCAACGACAGGATCTTCTATTGAGAGGCGAATATTTACTTTCGAATGCACTATTCCTTCTTTATTGCATCCGTCGATGCCTCACAATGACGAATGAACACAGAAATTGCGTCGCAATGAAATAATATGGGTTCTATGCGTTCTCTTTCTAAATCGAGGAACGTTTCTATGGCAACGACAAGATCTTATATTGGGAGCCGAGTATCTCTTTTCGGATGCACTATTCCTTCTTTAGTGCATCCGTCGATCCTTTCACAAAGACGAATTAACACAGAAATTGCGTCGCTATGAAATACTATAGGTTCTATGCCTTCTCTTTCAAAATCGAGGAACGTTTCTATGGCAAATACAGAATCTTCTATTGGGAGGCGAGTATCTCTTTTCGGATGCACTATTCCTTTCTTATTGCATCCGTCGATCCCTCACAATGACGAATTAACACAGAAATTGCGTCAATATGAAATACTATAGGTTCTATGCCCTCTCTTTCTAAAGCGAGGTACGTTTCTATGGCAACGACAGGATCTTCTATTCGGAAGCGGGTATCTCCTTTCGGATGCACTATTCCTTCCTTATTGCGTCCGTCGATCCCTCACAATGACAAATTAACACAGAAATTGCATCGCTATGAAATATTACATGTTCTATGCCTTCTCTTTCTAAATCGGGGAACGTTTCTATGTCAACGACAGGATCCTCTATTGGGAGGCGAGTATTTCTTTTTGATTGCAGAAATCCTTCTTTATTCCAACCGTCTATCTCTCACAATGACGAATTGACACAGAAATTGCGTCGCTATGAAATACTCTAGGTTCTAAGCCTTCTTTTTCTAAATCGAGGAACGTTTCTATGGCAACGACAGGATCTTATATTAGGAGGCCAGTATCTCTCTTCGGATGCACTATTCCTTCTTTATTGCATCCGTCGATCCCTCACGTTGACGAATTAGCACAGAAATTGCGTCGCTATGAAATTCTATAGGTTCTATGCCTTCTCTTTCTACATCGAGGAACGTTTATATGCCAACGACAGGATCTTCTATTAGGAGGCGAGTATCTCTTTTCGGATGCACTATTCCTTCCTTATTGCATCCATCTATCCCTCACAATGACAAATTAACACAGAAGTTGCGTCGCTGTGAAATACTATAGGTTCTAAGCCTTCTCTTTCTAAATCGAGGAAAGTTTCTAAGGTCACCACAGGATCTTCTATTGGGAGGCGAGTATATCTTTTCGGATGCACTATTCCTTCATTATTCCATGCGTCGATCATTCACAATGACGAATTACCACAGAAATTGCGTCGCTATGATATACAATAGGTTCAATGCCTACTCTTTCTAAATCAAGGAACGTTTCTATGGCAACGACGGGATCTTATATTGGGAGGCGAGTAGGTCTTTTCGGATGCACTATTCCTTCCTTATTGCATCCGTCGAACCCTTACAATGACGAATTAACACAGAAATTGTTTCGCTATGAAATACTATAGGTTCTATGCCTTTTCGATCTAAATCGAGGGACGTTTCTATTTCAGCGAAAGGATCTTCTATTGGGAGGCGATTATCTCTTTTCGGATGCACTATTTCTTCTTTATTGCACCCATCGATCCCTCACAATGACGTATTAACACAAAAATTTGCGTCGCTATGACATAGTATAGGTACTATGCCTTCTCTTTGTAAATCGAGGAACGTTTCTATGGCAACGTCATGATCTTATACTGGGAGGCGAGTATCTCTTTTCGGATGCACTATTCCTTCTTTATTGCATCCGTCGATCCCTCACAATGACGAATTAACATAGAAATTGCGTCACTATGAAATACTATAGGTTCTAAGCTTTCTCTTTCTAAATCGAGGAACGTTTCTATGCCAACGAGAGGATCTTCTATTGGGAAGCGAGTATCTCTTTTCGGATGCACTATTCCTTCTTTATTGCATCCATCGATCTTTCACAATCACGAATTAAGACAGAAATTGCGTCGCTATGAAATACTATAGGTTCTATGCCTTTTCTTTCTAAATCGAGGAACGTTTCAGTGGCCATCACAAGATCTTCTATTGGGAGGCGAGTATCTCTTTTCAGATGCATTATTCCTCCATTATTCCATCCGTCGCTCCCTCACAATTACGAATTAACACAGAAATTGCGTCGCTATGGAATACAATAGGTTCCATGCCTTCTCTTTCTAAATCGAGGAACGTCTCTATGGCAACGACAGGATCCTCTATTGCGAGGCGAGTATCTCTTTTCGGATGCACTATTCCTTCTTTGTTGCATCCGTCGATCCCTCACAATGACGAATTAACACAAAAATTTGCGTCGCCATGAAATACTATAGGTTCTATGCCGTGTCTTGGTAAATCGATGAAAGTTTCTATGGCAACGACAGGATCTTCTATTAAGAGGCGAGTATCTATTTTCGGTTGCACTATTCCTTCTTTATTGCATCCGTCGATCCCTCACAATGACGAATTAACACAGAAATTGCGTCGCTATGAAATACTATACGTTCTATGCCTTCTCTTTCTAAATCAAGGAACGTTTCTATGTCAACGACAGGATCTTATATTTGGAGGCGAGTATCTCTCTTCGGATGCACTATTTCTACTTTATTGCATCCGTCGATCCCTCACAATGACGAATTAACACAGAAATTGCATCGCTATGAAATACTATCGGTTCTATGGCTTCTCATTCTAAATCGAGGAACGTTTCTATGGCAACGACAGGATCTTCTATTGGGAGGCGAGTATTTCTTTTTGATTGCACTAATCCTTCTTTATTGCAACCGTCGATCTCTCACAATGACGAATTGACACAGAAATTGCGTCGCTATGAATTACTATAGGTTCTAAGCCTTCTCTTTCTAAATCGAGGAACGTTTCTATGGCAACGACAGGATCTTTTATTGGGAGGCCAGTATCTCTCTTCGGATGCACTATTCCTTCTTTATTGCATCCGTCGATCCCTCACAATGACGAATTAACCCAGAAATTGCTTTGCTATGAAATACTATAGTTTCTATGCCTTCACTTTCTAAATCGAGGAACGTTTCTATGGCAACGACAGGATCTTCTATTGCGAGGCGAGTATCTCTTTTCGGATGCACTATTCCTTCTTTATTGCATCCGTAGATCCCTCACAACGACGAATTAACACAGAAATTGCGTCGCTATGACATACTATAGGTTGTATGCCCCCTCTTTCTAAATCGTGGAACGTATCTATGGCAACGGAAGTATCTTCTATTGGGAGGTGAGTATTTACTTTCGGATGCACTATTCGTTCTTTATTGCATCCGTCGATCCGTCAAAATGACGAATTAAAACAGAAATTGCGTCGCAATGAAATACTATAGGTTCTATGCGTTTTTTTCTAGATCGAGAAACTTTTCCATGGTAACGACAAGATCTTATATTGGGAGTTGAGTATCTCTTTTCGGATGCACTATTCCTTCTTTATTGCATCCGTCGATCCCTCACAATGATGAATTAACACACAAATTGCGTCGCTATGAAGTACTATAGGTTCTATGCCTTCTCTTTCTAAATCGAAGAACTTTTCTATGGCAACGTCAGAATCTTCTATTGGGAGGCGAGTATCTCTTTTCGGATGCACTATTCCTTCTTTATTGCATCCGTCGATCCCGCACAATGACGAATTAACACAGAAATCGCGTCGCTATGAAATACTATGGGTTCTATGCCTTGTCTTTCTAAGTCGAGAAACGTTTCTATGGCAACGACAGGATCTATTTTGGGAGGCGTGTATCTCTTTTCGGATGCACTATTCCTTTCTTATTGCATCCGTCGATCCCTCACAATGACGAATTAACACAGAAATTGCGTCACTATGAAATACTATAGGTTCTATGCCCTCTCTTTCTAAAGCGAGGAACGTTTCTATGGCAACGACAGGATCTTCTATTCGGATGCGAGTATCTCTTTTCGGAAGCACTATTCCTTCTTTATTGCATCCGTCGATCCGTCACTATGACGAATTAACACAGAAATTGCATCGCTATGAAATATTATATGTTCTATGCCTTCTCTTTCTAAATCGGGGAACGTTTCTATGTAAACGACAGGATCTTATATTGGGAGGCGAGTATCTCTTTTCGGATGCACTATTCCTTCTTTATTGTATCCGTCGATCCCTCACAATGACGAATTAACACAGATATTGCATCGCTATGAAATACTATAGGTTCTATGCCTTCTCATTCTAAATCGAGGAACGTTTCTATGGCAACGACAGGATCTTCTATTGAGAGGCGAATATTTACTTTCGAATGCACTATTCCTTCTTTATTGCATCCGTCGATGCCTCACAATGACGAATGAACACAGAAATTGCGTCGCAATGAAATAATATGGGTTCTATGCGTTCTCTTTCTAAATCGAGGAACGTTTCTATGGCAACGACAAGACCTTATATTGGGAGGCGAGTATCTCTTTTCGGATGCACTATTCCTTCTTTAGTGCATCCGTCGATCCTTTCACAAAGACGAATTAACACAGAAATTGCGTCGCTATGAAATACTATAGGTTCTATGCCTTCTCTTTCAAAATCGAGGAACGTTTCTATGGCAAATACAGAATCTTCTATTGGGAGGCGAGTATCTCTTTTCGGATGCACTATTCCTTTCTTATTGCATCCGTGGATCCCTCACAATGACGAATTAACACAGAAATTGCGTCAATATGAAATACTATAGGTTCTATGCCCTCTCTTTCTAAAGCGAGGAACGTTTCTATGGCAACGACAGGATCTTCTATTCGGAAGCGGGTATCTCCTTTCGGATGCACTATTCCTTCCTTATTGCGTCCGTCGATCCCTCACAATGACAAATTAACACAGAAATTGCATCGCTATGAAATATTACATGTTCTATGCCTTCTCTTTCTAAATCGGGGAACGTTTCTATGTCAACGACAGGATCTTCTATTGGGAGGCGAGTATTTCTTTTTGATTGCAGAAATCCTTCTTTATTCCAACCGTCTATCTCTCACAATGACGAATTGACACAGAAATTGCGTCGCTATGAAATACTCTAGGTTCTAAGCCTTCTTTTTCTAAATCGAGGAACGTTTCTATGGCAACGACAGGATCTTATATTAGGAGGCCAGTATCTCTCTTCGGATGCACTATTCCTTCTTTATTGCATCCGTCGATCCCTCACGTTGACGAATTAGCACAGAAATTGCGTCGCTATGAAATTCTATAGGTTCTATGCCTTCTCTTTCTACATCGAGGAACGTTTATATGCCAACGACAGGATCTTCTATTAGGAGGCGAGTATCTCTTTTCGGATGCACTATTCCTTCCTTATTGCATCCATCTATCCCTCACAATGACAAATTAACACAGAAGTTGCGTCGCTGTGAAATACTATAGGTTCTAAGCCTTCTCTTTCTAAATCGAGGAAAGTTTCTAAGGTCACCACAGGAACTTCTATTGGGAGGCGAGTATCTCTTTTCGGATGCACTATTCCTTCATTATTCCATGCGTCGATCATTCACAATGACGAATTACCACAGAAATTGCGTCGCTATGATATACAATAGGTTCAATGCCTACTCTTTCTAAATCTAGGAACGTTTCTATGGCAACAACGGGATCTTATATTGGGAGGCGAGTAGGTCTTTTCGGATGCACTATTCCTTCCTTATTGCATCCGTCGAACCCTTACAATGACGAATTAACACAGAAATTGTTTCGCTATGAAATACTATAGGTTCTATGCCTTTTCGATCTAAATCGAGGAACGTTTCTATTGCAGCGAAAGGATCTTCTATTGGGAGGCGATTATCTCTTTTCGGATGCACTATTTCTTCTTTATTGCACCCATCGATCCCTCACAATGACGTATTAACACAAAAATTTGCGTCGCTATGACATAGTATAGGTACTATGCCTTCTCTTTGTAAATCGAGGAACGTTTCTATGGCAACGACATGATCTTATACTGGGAGGCGAGTATCTCTTTTCGGATGCACTATTCCTTCTTTATTGCATCCGTCGATCCCTCACAATGACGAATTAACATAGAAATTGCGTCACTATGAAATACTATAGGTTCTAAGCTTTCTCTTTCTAAATCGAGGAACGTTTCTATGCCAACGAGAGGATCTTCTATTGGGAAGCGAGTATCTCTTTTCGGATGCACTATTCCTTCTTTATTGCATCCATCGATCCCTCACAATCACGAATTAAGACAGAAATTGCGTCGCTATGAAATACTATAGGTTCTATGCCTTTTCTTTCTAAATCGAGGAACGTTTCAATGGCCATCACAAGATCTTGTATTGGGAGGCGAGTATCTCTTTTCAGATGCATTTTCCTCCATTATTCCATCCGTCGCTCCCTCACAATTACGAATTAACACAGAGATTGCGTCGCTATGGAATACAATAGGTTCCATGCCTTCTCTTTCTAAATCGAGGAACGTCTCTATGGCAACGACAGGATCCTCTATTGCGAGGCGAGTATCTCTTTTCGGATGCACTATTCCTTCTTTGTTGCATCCGTCGATCCCTCACAATGACGAATTAACACAAAAATTTGCGTCGCTATGAAACACTATAGGTTCTATGCCGTGTCTTTGTAAATCGATGAAAGTTTCTATGGCAACGACAGGATCTTCTATTAAGAGGCGAGTATCTATTTTCGGATGCACTATTCCTTCTTTATTGCATCCGTCGATCCCTCAAAATGACGAATTAACACAGAAATTGCGTCGCTATGAAATACTATACGTTCTATGCCTTCTCTTTCTAAATCAAGGAACGTTTCTATGTCAACGACAGGATCTTATATTTGGAGGCGAGTATCTCTCTTCGGATGCACTATTTCTACTTTATTGCATCCGTCGATCCCTCACAATGACGAATTAACACAGAAATTGCATCGCTATGAAATACTATCGGTTCTATGCCTTCTCATTCTAAATCGAGGAACGTTTCTATGGCAACGACAGGATCTTCTATTGGGAGGCGAGTATTTCTTTTTGATTGCACTAATCCTTCTTTATTGCAACCGTCGATCTCTCACAATGACGAATTGACACAGAAATTGCGTCGCTATGAATTACTATAGGTTCTAAGCCTTCTCTTTCTAAATCGAGGAACGTTTCTATGGCAACGACAGGATCTTTTATTGGGAGGCCAGTATCTCTCTTCGGATGCACTATTCCTTGTCTATTGCATCCGTCGATCCCTCACGTTGACGAATTAGCACAGAAATTGCGTCGCTATGAAATTCTATAGGTTCTATGCCTTCTCTTTTTACATCGAGGAACGTTTATATATCAACTCAGGATCTTCTATTGGGAGGCGAGTATCTCTTTTCGGATGCACTATTCCTTCTTTATTGCATCCGTCGATCCCTCACAATGACGAATTAACACAGAAATTGCGTCGCTATGAAATACTATAGGTTCCAAGCCTTCTCTTTCTAAATCGAGGAACGTGTCTATGGCAACGACAGGATCTTCTAGTGGGAGGCGAGTATCTCTTTCCGGATGCACTATTCCTTCCTTATTGCGTCCGTCGATCCCTCACAATGACAAATTAACACAGAAATTGCATCGCTATGAAATATTACATGTTCTATGCCTTCTCTTTCTAAATCGGGGAACGTTTCTATGTCAACGACAGGATCTTCTATTGGGAGGCGAGTATTTCTTTTTGATTGCAGAAATCCTTCTTTATTCCAACCGTCTATCTCTCACAATGACGAATTGACACAGAAATTGCGTCGCTATGAAATACTCTAGGTTCTAAGCCTTCTTTTTCTAAATCGAGGAACGTTTCTATGGCAACGACAGGATCTTATATTAGGAGGCCAGTATCTCTCTTCGGATGCACTATTCCTTCTTTATTGCATCCGTCGATCCCTCACGTTGACGAATTAGCACAGAAATTGCGTCGCTATGAAATTCTATAGGTTCTATGCCTTCTCTTTCTACATCGAGGAACGTTTATATGCCAACGACAGGATCTTCTATTAGGAGGCGAGTATCTCTTTTCGGATGCACTATTCCTTCCTTATTGCATCCATCTATCCCTCACAATGACAAATTAACACAGAAGTTGCGTCGCTGTGAAATACTATAGGTTCTAAGCCTTCTCTTTCTAAATCGAGGAAAGTTTCTAAGGTCACCACAGGAACTTCTATTGGGAGGCGAGTATCTCTTTTCGGATGCACTATTCCTTCATTATTCCATGCGTCGATCATTCACAATGACGAATTACCACAGAAATTGCGTCGCTATGATATACAATAGGTTCAATGCCTACTCTTTCTAAATCTAGGAACGTTTCTATGGCAACAACGGGATCTTATATTGGGAGGCGAGTAGGTCTTTTCGGATGCACTATTCCTTCCTTATTGCATCCGTCGAACCCTTACAATGACGAATTAACACAGAAATTGTTTCGCTATGAAATACTATAGGTTCTATGCCTTTTCGATCTAAATCGAGGAACGTTTCTATTGCAGCGAAAGGATCTTCTATTGGGAGGCGATTATCTCTTTTCGGATGCACTATTTCTTCTTTATTGCACCCATCGATCCCTCACAATGACGTATTAACACAAAAATTTGCGTCGCTATGACATAGTATAGGTACTATGCCTTCTCTTTGTAAATCGAGGAACGTTTCTATGGCAACGACATGATCTTATACTGGGAGGCGAGTATCTCTTTTCGGATGCACTATTCCTTCTTTATTGCATCCGTCGATCCCTCACAATGACGAATTAACATAGAAATTGCGTCACTATGAAATACTATAGGTTCTAAGCTTTCTCTTTCTAAATCGAGGAACGTTTCTATGCCAACGAGAGGATCTTCTATTGGGAAGCGAGTATCTCTTTTCGGATGCACTATTCCTTCTTTATTGCATCCATCGATCCCTCACAATCACGAATTAAGACAGAAATTGCGTCGCTATGAAATACTATAGGTTCTATGCCTTTTCTTTCTAAATCGAGGAACGTTTCAATGGCCATCACAAGATCTTGTATTGGGAGGCGAGTATCTCTTTTCAGATGCATTTTCCTCCATTATTCCATCCGTCGCTCCCTCACAATTACGAATTAACACAGAAATTGCGTCGCTATGGAATACAATAGGTTCCATGCCTTCTCTTTCTAAATCGAGGAACGTCTCTATGGCAACGACAGGATCCTCTATTGCGAGGCGAGTATCTCTTTTCGGATGCACTATTCCTTCTTTGTTGCATCCGTCGATCCCTCACAATGACGAATTAACACAAAAATTTGCGTCGCTATGAAACACTATAGGTTCTATGCCGTGTCTTTGTAAATCGATGAAAGTTTCTATGGCAACGACAGGATCTTCTATTAAGAGGCGAGTATCTATTTTCGGATGCACTATTCCTTCTTTATTGCATCCGTCGATCCCTCAAAATGACGAATTAACACAGAAATTGCGTCGCTATGAAATACTATACGTTCTATGCCTTCTCTTTCTAAATCAAGGAACGTTTCTATGTCAACGACAGGATCTTATATTTGGAGGCGAGTATCTCTCTTCGGATGCACTATTTCTACTTTATTGCATCCGTCGATCCCTCACAATGACGAATTAACACAGAAATTGCATCGCTATGAAATACTATCGGTTCTATGCCTTCTCATTCTAAATCGAGGAACGTTTCTATGGCAACGACAGGATCTTCTATTGGGAGGCGAGTATTTCTTTTTGATTGCACTAATCCTTCTTTATTGCAACCGTCGATCTCTCACAATGACGAATTGACACAGAAATTGCGTCGCTATGAATTACTATAGGTTCTAAGCCTTCTCTTTCTAAATCGAGGAACGTTTCTATGGCAACGACAGGATCTTTTATTGGGAGGCCAGTATCTCTCTTCGGATGCACTATTCCTTGTCTATTGCATCCGTCGATCCCTCACGTTGACGAATTAGCACAGAAATTGCGTCGCTATGAACTTCTATAGGTTCTATGCCTTCTCTTTTTACATCGAGGAACGTTTATATATCAACTCAGGATCTTCTATTGGGAGGCGAGTATCTCTTTTCGGATGCACTATTCCTTCTTTATTGCATCCGTCGATCCCTCACAATGACGAATTAACACAGAAATTGCGTCGCTATGAAATACTATAGGTTCCAAGCCTTCTCTTTCTAAATCGAGGAACGTGTCTATGGCAACGACAGGATCTTCTAGTGGGAGGCGAGTATCTCTTTCCGGATGCACTATTCCTTCCTTATTGCATCCATCGATCTCTCAAAATGACAAATTAACACAGAAGTTGCGTCGCTATGAAATACTATAGGTTCTATGACTTTTCTTTGTAAATCGAGGAAAGTTTCTATGGCCACCACAGGAACTTCTATTGGGTGGCGAGTATCGCTTTTCGGATGCACTATTCCTTCATTATTCCATCCGTCGATCATTCAAAATGACGAATTAACACAGAATTTGCGTCGCTATGATATACTATAGGTTCAATGCCTACTCTTTCTAAATCTAGGAACGTTTCTATGGCAACTACGGGATCTTATATTGGGAGGCGAGTAGGTCTTTTCGGATGCATTATTCCTTCTTTATTGCATCCGTCGATCCCTCACAATGACGAATTAATACAGAAATTGCTTCGCTATGAAATACTATAGGTTCTATGCATTTTCTTTCTAAATCAAGGAACGTTTCTATGGCAACGAAAGGATCTTCTATTGGGAGGCGATTATCTCTTTTCGGATGCACTATTTCTTATTTATTGGACCCATCGATGCCTCACAATGACGTATTAACAGAAAAATTTGCTTCGCTATGAAATAGTATATGTACTATGCCTTCTCTTTGTAAATGGAGGAACGTTTCTATGTGTGATATTATTGGATTTCAGACATTTTGCATATGAGAAAAGGACAGCCACCAAGCTGTAGTTTGCAGTGATACTAAGCATGACAACACGAGAGTAAAAAAAAAACAAAAAAAAAAATACAAAAAACGAAATCTGTTTATAACGTTCGCCTACACCAAGACGCGCGGCCTGCGTTTAAAAGGTACTTTTAAATACTATGACTCGCTGGGCGCAGATATTTAAAATCATTGCCGCAGTGCTTGATAGCAAGAAGCTGCGAAACAGAAGAAAGAACAATTTATCATTTGTTAGGAAAATTCTAGAGTCTTTATAGTTAGTTGTACTTATGGTCGCCGATATGTTAACATGTACTTCATTACCTTTGATGTTTGGTTGCCGACTTGTTAAGACGTGTTGTGTAGCACCGCTACAAGTTTAGTGTGAAAAACCACGTTATCATCAAGAAAGAAAACGCTTTTGTAAACCTAGTGACGATAAAAAATACTTACGCGCACGCCAGGACATTTAATTTTTACAAAATATCACACATACAAAAGCAGCGATTGTTGGACTGCTCCATGTATGAGAAAAACATAGAAATGTAAGTTTTGTATTCATTGTAAATTTGGTAATGTTTATAGTTTAACGCCTTTCTTCTTTGAGAATATACTTTTCCTCCACTGTACAGAAAATCTATGCTTATTCTTTTCTTTAAATTAACCACAAATAATGTTTATGTTTAAATGAACTTTGTTACAGGTTCGCTCTTTATCGCGGTGTGTCGATTGTATTTGGGAGACCATTAACGTGTTCAATTTACGATCTGACAACTTTTTTTACAAAATTTCACTGTTTTGCATTCATTTCCAATATTTTTTTTATTATTCAAATAGGTCCCTTAGGTAATTTCATTGAAGAGTCTGATTGCGTGAAAGCAATCCGGGTTAAGAGGTCATTTGAGAAACTATTTTCACGCAATCAATCCGTACGTCTCCTAAACACAATCGAGAACCGACGCATCGTCGATCATTCATTAATTTTTCTCTCTTTCCAAGTCGTACCAAGAAACGGCCAAGGAGAACTGCCGTCAGTACGCAATCTAGTGTTAAAAGGTTGCATTCTTTATCTTGTCGGCAAACATTGCCATGAATTATCATCATCAATGTTATATTTGGTTAAATCTGAAAAGCCAACAAAAAAAACCTTTTAACGCTAGATGTGGCGCCCGAACAGGGACCTAACTAAAAAACTAATTTGTTCTTTTTATTTTCATTCTACCATCTGGAGAAAATTGGAAGCCAAAACCAGTGATAAAAAAAGGACGCATATGCAGAAAATCGCAGCAAGAATCCACAACAGCAATAAATAGCAGCGCGCAAGACAACTAATGTGAGTACGATGTTTCATTACGTTTGAAGCTCTGCGTACCGAGCATTCAGTCGGCTCGTGACATTCACTCTCTACGCTTTTTTTCCTTTTCCTCAAGCAATTTAATTTCCAAATTTCTGTTTCCTTTTGCTATTAGATCCGCCTCTATCACATCATTTCGCTTACAATAGTTAGAAATAGTTAGCAAGAATTCCATTGTTGTGCATTTTAGTAAATCACAATGGCCGCCAGTTTCAGTGCTCTATAAGTGTTTTTCATTTATTTTATCTCTCTCGTTGCCATATTGGCATTTTCGTGTGTCAGAGTTTCAATTGTTTATAACGCGCAAGCAATATCTGAGAAATCAAGACGCGAAATCCTTGGCGCTCCTGACAAGTGAAAATCATAATTAAAAAAAAAAATTATCTTTTCTAGCTCGTGCAGTGTAACTACTTTAAATTTACGATGGCTGATGAGCAACCAAGGCAACTTAGACCGCGCGCGGGTGTAAACAAACCTGAATCTCGTAGTGAGGGAACAACACAGGACGAAGCGACACGTGAGCTGTCGGTGCCACAGACCGCGTCGCAGTCACGTGAATTCTCGCTGTCAGATATACTAAAATTGTTTGCTGATATGAAAACCAGTTTTGAAGCAAACATGGGTAATCTTGACACTCGAATGGCACAGTTAACAAACCAAAGTGACAATATTGAAACGCAAATCAGTCAGTTGACAAACCAAAGTGACAATATTGAAACGCAAATCAGTCAGTTAGCAAACCAAAGTGACAGCAGGTTCAACAGTTTAGAATCAAGGGTAGAGGACACTCAAGTGCGAATGAACAATATAAATTCTGTTATTACCGACATCCAAGCACAAATCAAAAAATCGAATGACTCCATGGAGGAAAAAATTAAAGCCATTACCACTGCTTACGCAAGCGAGCTAAACGCAACCGTACACGCAAAAATTGATAGTGTTCTTTCGATGGTGGAATCCGCCGAGACCAATATTGGTAGCAAGTTCATAGATATGCAGGCCCAAATAGATGTGTGTAAATCAACTGCGAGTGACTCTTTGAAACATTACAGTGATGTTTCAAAGAGAGTAAGCCAATTGACAGAAAGTGTCAACCACGTTGGCGAGCGAGTCGAAGACCTTGCTCAGCAAATATCCGATGTCAATATTGACAAAAAGATCGCAGATGTCAACACCGGTATACGCAATACACTTAATAGGGAATTTGAAGAGTGGATGCAATCCAAAGAACAGTACATTGTCAGCAAGGTACACGCTGAACTAAAGGGTACGGTTAAATCTGCTACAGCAGAAATCTTAACCGCTCCCGGTACTTCTGGTGACACTTTAACCAGTGAATTAGGTGAAATTAGACGAGCATTTAGCCACGATCTTCCGGAATGGAAACGTCAGCTAAGCAATGATATAGATCAACTAAAACGACAAGTTACGGAATTGCAAGGTGACAATCAAAGTGAGTATTCGCTACCGCCAGAACACGATAGTCGTCAATATCCCGCGTGTCAGGTACAATTCTCACCAACAGTAAATAATACGCGTGACGAAACTTCTACGTCACGTAGTCATGCCGATCAACTAACACTCGTTGAACTAATGCGAGACGAGAGTGTGCTAAAACACAGAGTTTTTCAGCCTTTTATACCTGAAAAACGAAATATACATCCCATGGTATTTCTAAAATCATTCACAGGTGCTTTTCCGGAATCATGGAACGACAGGCAGCGGATACAGTTCATCTTAGGCTATGTACACGGTGAAGGATCAATTAGGGGTACAGAAATAATAAACAAATGTCACACCTATGCAGATTTTGAAAAGCATTTTTTGAATAAATTCTGGAGTTCAGGTATACAACAAAGACTCCGAAAAGAGGTTTACAACGCCGAACCTTTCAACACCAAAGGAGGAGGTTTGAGACGTTATTTTGAAAAATATCTACGTAAAATTCAGTATTGGGACACGCCCATTTCAACCAAAGATGTAATTATGATCTTAAAGTCAAAACTTCCTGTGTCAATAAGAGAAAAACTAGTTAATGTGAGTGAAGAAGACCTAGAAGCCTTTCTTTCTGTTCTTGACAATTTGGATATGATCTATGAGGATGTGCGTGCGAGCGCGCGGAATAATTATAATAATGGACCGCCCGCTCCGCAGCAGCACGTAACAAATTGCGTCAATGGAATGTCGTACCAACACGGGACAACCAAACGCTCAGCCTTACGGCAATCATAACAGTTTCAACCGCCGTAATGGAAAACAATATAACAAACATCCACACCAGAATAGGTACAATCCGATTTATCAAAACACACAGCAACAATACGGTAATTCACCGATAAATCACAACTGTAATTACCAGTACCAGAACAACAAGACGAATAATGGAAATCGTCACAAGGGAAAGAAATGGAACAATTATAACAATCCACCACAGTACAGTCAGCCGAGTCACTTCACCCCCTCTCAGGAAATAAATTTTTCACAGCCGAAAAATGCGACATTTTCTCACCAACCCAACCAACAGTTCAGGAACAATAGTCAGGACAATTCGTCGGATGCTTTTCCTGACACCGCCGGTTATAATAGCCAAGGAAATCCGACTATTTTTTACACACAGGCGAACCAAGCACCAAACGCGATGTCAAATAACACGCAATCAACAGATGCACAAGTCGTATGGGATACGAACGCAAATTTTCGACCTGGTAGGTCACAAAATACTAGTCAAATAAAAATAACTGACATTTCAGCTCCACCCCAGTCGGAAAACCATTAGCAGCTTCTTTAGGCCTCCACGGGGAAGCTGCGGAACCAATAAGTTCTCATATCTTTAACAACTCATGCCAACCTAAGAAAAAAGGCGCATGACAAACACATTAGCAAAGTCTTATCGTATCGTATAAATGAACGAGTGCTATTAAAGACCCACTTCAAACCATCTTTGATTCATCATAAGAATCGCAAGTGGCAGCACTTGTATGAAGGACCATATATTATCTTAAGAAAGCCGCACATTGGTTGCTATCTATTAGCTGACCCTGTATCTGGACGAATAAAAGGATTGTTTCATCACGCAGACTTGAAGAAATACCGAGTCAACCATTGAAAATATCTGTTAAGTTAAGCTGCTAAAATAAAATATACACACACACTATAAGTTGTCATACTATGTGTGAAGTACCAACGTATGTAAGAGTAGTGCACAAGACTAACACCCTGTCGACCTGCCACAACAAGATAAGCAATTTATATGAGCACCTTAAGTAAAACACATTTATTGTAGGAGAGCAAGATTTGCCTTAGATGTAAGTTAGTTTTAAGTTAATTGAGCCATGAACGGCCACAGCCGAAAGAGCTGACATATATTATAGTAGGGACGTGCTAAGTGCCACCTGCTACCACTAGTTTTAAATATAGCAAAGCTCTCTCCTCTTGAATGAAATAAATGAAAATGATCATTCAGACCAGAATGATTGCTCGTAGGTAAAAAAATAAATAAATGAATAAATAAATAAATAAATAAATAAAAATTATCAAGGTCGCTTACTCTAATGAGGTAAATGTTATGTTATGCATAAGGAGTGTGTGACAACAAATTTTATGAGACCACCTATGAAACGCAGCAGGCAAAAAGCAGCAGCTTAGCATATAAGAATCAAGTAAGTCAATAACGATCCAGGTAGCAGGAAAGAAGTGCGCAACTCAATTATTTTATTATAATACGGAGAAAACCGTATACGCTCATAACAATTTTACGGCACAGTGCAGCTGAAATACAAAGATCATTTATAAATAAATTAGTTTAGTACTAGAAATATCTATTTCAGGTCCTCGAGATACGGCGATTTTTTTTTAGAAAACAATTTTACGATACATGGAACAGAAGATAGTTAAGACACAGTTCACTGCTAATGCATGGTTTAAGTAATTTTAGATATGCATAGAAAATTGTTTAGAGAGCTGGATCAGACGACACTGAAACTACTGTATCGATTTAATTATACTATTTGTCATAAAAAACTAAGGTGATAATAATTTATGTTAAGCTCATCATATCATACGTCATTAACACTGTGCCTTCAAATCTCTTCACTCCATAAAAATCTTTTGTGTTTTCCTCTAACCAGTATCCTTACCATCCTACTTTATCCAGTAGAGAAGTGAATTTTACGAGCTGGTTGCATGATTGATACATACAGGCTATACGAATGGATAGTCGTGACACATTGATTGTCGACGGGCTATGCTTATTCTCCGCAAACTGCGAGTTCAATTAAGATTTGTTATGTGCAATTGCACGACAGGGAACACCAAGCTTCCCAATTTCCCAATGGTAGTTTGAACACGAACTGTTCATCACGTAAACGAAGCCACATTGACTATGTCTTCAAACTAACGACGTAATAGAGAGAAAATAAAAGAGCTGAACTTGCGAAAAGAGTAACTATTGTAAAAAGAAAAGAATAACAAGATTTCGAACAAAGTGTAAACCTAAAGTGCCTTGGAAGCACAAACTACGAACAAGAGACACGCTTTTCGTCAGGCCTTGTAGTCACAGAGACTAAATATTTCTTTGTAAATAATTTTTAGACATGATATGTATACTAAATGTCAACTGTACTTTGTAGTAATAATGCAGTCAGTAATAAATGGACACGTATGTGCTGCTGCGTGTGAACCGACTATAGACAAGTAATTAATGGACACGTATAAAAGTGGTGCGTGTGAACCTTAACATGACGACAAAATAAATGTGAACACGAATTAATAATAAAGTGTGAACTGAAAAGGTGATAACTCCAAGGACACGTGTGAAATACCGCGTGTGAAGTAATGTTATAAGTACTTGTACCACGAAACCACGATGTAGAAAGCCGAAGAGTGAAAGTGAATAAGTGTTGTACTTACCACAAACGGTACTGTACGCCTTTACACGGACGCATTCTTCGAAACAGCTGCGGGAGTCGCCGCATCTGGCTGCTTCCGTAATCCAGAGTCGATGAAAAACTGTGTAAAAACTCACACCACGGCTAGTAGACACTTAACGCTCTGCTTCTCGCAGAATACTGCTGCTAGCGTTGTGGAACTGTCAAGTTATTATCACGTGATTGTGACCAACGGACGTAACACTGTGTACCCTGAGCGCTCAACAATCAATTTTTCTTTGCACAACGAGCGCGGATGCCAAATGTGTTTGAAATGCATTCAAAATAAAATATGATAAAGCAATGAATTAAGCACTCATGTACCTTGTGAAATTATAAAGACACTAATCGGAAGAGTCTTAAGCTCGATTTTGACAATAGCTACCGAATTTACTGACCAGGCCGAGTAATGACGAAAACGTGTCGAACCAAGTAAAACCAGAAAAATAGATAAATATGAGAACTAAGCATTCCTAAGAGAATGAGACCTTATGTACATAAACAATTGTTATCCTTACCTAACCCAATTTTCTTTTAGACTAAGTTATTAGTAAGTAAGCACATTCTAATACAGATTTTTTTCTGTATTTTTCATGTACGAAAACATAAATGGAAGCACGGACAAGTGACAAGTGAAATAGAGACCGCCACCATACGGCTCTACATGTTGCCGAACCAGTCTTCCAGTTCCTGACCCACGACGTATTTCCAACGCAACATCACACCCCGACAACTACTCCAACTTCCACAGTGAAAGTGATGCCCTACTTTTCCTCCACTGTGAAAGTGTAATCAATTTCCCCACTCAAGTACAGTGCTATCATTTATACCCGAAGTTCTACCACTCCCAGTGCAACTCATACCTACCCAAGTGTAGTGAAACATTTTTTTTTTTTTTGCAGGTCATAAAAGCCACAAATAAGTAAAGTGCTACGTATTTACTGCAAGAAATCTTCGACGAAACAACGACAAAAATATTCCTGTAGTATGTCACTGTAAAACAAGAATGTCAATTTTTTGTAACATATTTTTTCCACGAGTGCACACAGCACCCAGACTTCCTGCGAAGTCAAGTAATTTATTTCTTTGTTTTTTTTATATTTATTATGCTATGTATAATGTATCTGTGTATGTGTCTCTTTATCATAATTTCATTATCTTTTACCAAGAAATGAAAATTTGTTATCCTTGTACAATACATTGGAAAGGGCACAGTTCAATTGTCATGTAGTTACCCTATGGACAAATTACTATCAATTTCAGTCGTACGAATATACTTACCCGATACCCTGTATGTTAACCACTTTGTCTGATGCAGTGTGTAAAATCTATTGTAAAGAATTTTTGCAAGTAATACTAACTTGTTTCACGAAAGCAATAATATCACGACTACGCGTGAAACTCGATGATCCTGACGGAGTCATCGCTCCTCACGCGGGAAGCAATGTGATATTATTGGATTTCAGACATTTTGCATATGAGAAAAGGACAGCCACCAAGCTGTAGTTTGAAGTGATACTAAGCATGACAACACGAGAGTAAATAAAAAAAAAAAAAAAAAAAAAAAAAAAAAAAAAAAAAAAAAAAAAAAAAAAAAAACGAAATCTGATTATAACGTTCGCCTACACCAAGACGCGCGGCCAGCGTTTAAAAGGTACTTTTAAATACTATGACTCGCTGGGCGCAGATATTTAAAATCATTGCCGCAGCGCTTCATAGCAAGAAGCTGCGAAACAGAAGAAAGAACAATTTATCATTTGTTAGGAAAATTCTAGAGTCTTTATAGTTAGTTGTACTTCTGGTCGCCGATATGTTAACATGTACTTCATTACCTTTGATGTTTGGTTGCCGACTTGTTAAGACGTGTTGTGTAGCACCGCTACAAGTTTAGTGTGAAAAACCACGTTATCATCAAGAAAGAAAACGCTTTTGTAAACCTAGTGACGATAAAAAATACTTACGCGCACGCCAGGACATTTAATTTTTACAAAATATCACACATACAAAAGCAGCGATTGTTGGACTGCTCCATGTATGGGAAAAACATAAAAATGTAAGTTTTGTATTCATTGTAAATTTGGTAATGTTTATAGTTTAACGCCTTTCTTCTTTGAGAATATACTTTTCCTCCACTGTACAGAAAATCTATGCTTATTCTTTTCTTTAAATTAACCACAAATAATGTTTATGTTTAAATGAACTTTGTTACAGGTTCGCTCTTTATCGCGGTGTGTCGATTGTAATTGGGAGACCATTAACGTGTTCAATTTACGATCTGACAACTTTTTTTACAAAATTTCACTGTTTTGCATTCATTTCCAATTTTTTTTTATTATTCAAATAGGTCCCTTAGGTAATTTCATTGAAGAGTCTGATTGCGTGAAAGCAATCCGGGTTAAGAGGTCATTTGAGAAACTATTTTCACGCAATCAATCCGTACGTCTCCTAAACACAATCGAGAACCGACGCATCGTCGATCATTCATTAATTTTTCTCTCTTTCCAAGTCGTACCAAGAAACGGCCAAGGAGACCTGCCGTCAGTACGCAATCTAGTGTTAAAAGGTTGCATTCTTCATCTTGTCGGCAAACATTGCCATGAATTATCATCATCAATGTTATATTTGGTTACATCTGAAAGGCCAACAAAAAAAAACCTTTTAACGCTAGATATGGCAACGACAGGATCTTATACTGGGAGGCGGGTATCTCTTTTCGGATACACAATTCCTTCTTTATTGCATCCGTCGATCCCTCACAATGACGAATTAACACAGAAATTGCGTCACTATGAAATACTATAGGTTCTAAGCCTTCTCTTTCTAAATCGAGGAACGTTTCTATGGCAACGAAAGGATCTTCTATTGGGAGGCGATTATCTCTTTTCGGATGCACTACTTCTTCTTTATTGCACCCATCGATCCCTCACAATGACGTATTAACACAAAAATTTGCGTCGCTATGAAATACTATAGGTACTATGCCTTCTCCTTGTAAATCGAGGAACGTTTCTATGGCAACGACAGGATCTTATACTGGGAGGCGAGTAACTCTTTTCAGATGCACTATTCCTTCTTTATTGCATCCGTCGATCCCTCACAATGACCAATTAACACAGATATTGCGTCACTATGAAATACTATAGGTTCTAAGCCTTCTCTTTCTAAATCGAGGAACGTTTCTATGGCAACGAGAGGATCTTCTATTGGGAAGCGAGTATCTCTTTTCGGATGCTCTATTCCTAGATTATTCCATCCGTCGATCCCTCACAATGACGAATTAACACAGAAATTGCGTCGCTATGAAATACTATATGTTCTATTCCTTCTCTTTCTAAATCGAGGAACGTTTTTATGTCAACGACAGGATCCTATATTGGGAGGCGAGTATCTCTTTTCGGATGCACTATTCCTACTTTATTGCATCCGTCGATCCCTCACAATGACGAATTAACACAGAAATTGCATCGCTATGAAATACTTTAGGTTCTATGCCTTCGCATTCTAAATCGAGGAACGTTTCTATGGCAACGACAGGATCTTCTATTGGGAGGGGAGTATTTACTTTCGGATGCACTATTCCTTCTTTATTGCATCCGGCGATCCCCCACAATGACGAATTAACACAGAAATTGCGTCGCTATGAAATACTATAGGTTTTATGACTTCTCTATCTAAATCGAGGATCGTTTCTATGGCAACGACATGATTTTCTATTAAGAGGCGAGTATTTCTTTTTGATTGCACTAATCCTTCTCTATTGCAACCGTCGATAACTCACAATGACGAATTGACACAGATATTGCGTCGCTATGAAATACCATAGGTTCTTAGACTTCTCTTTCTAAATCGAGGAACCTTTCTATGGCAACGACAGGATCTCATATTGGGAGGCCCGTATATCTCTTCGAATGCATATTCCTTCTTTATTGCATCCGTCGATCCCCCACGTTGACGAATTAGCACACAAATTGCGTCGCTATGAAATACTATAGGTTCTATGCCTTCTCTTTCTACATCGAGGAACGTTTCTATGGCAACTCAGGATATTCAATTAGGAGGCGAGTATCTCTATTCGGATGCACTATTACTTCTTTATTGCATCCGTCGATCCCTCACAATGACGAATTAACACAGAAATTGCGTCGCTATGAAATACTATATGTTCTATGCCTTCTCTTTCTAAATCGATGAAAGTTTCTATGGCAACGACTGAATCTTCTATTAAGAGGCGAGTATCTATTTTCGGATGAACTATTCCTACTTTATTGCATCCGTCGATCTCTCACAATGACGAATTAACACAGAAATTGCATCGCTATGAAATACTATAGTTTCTATGCCTTCTCATTCTAAATCGAGGAACGTTTCTATGGCAACGACAGGATCTTCTATTGGGAGGCGAGTATTTACTTTCGGATGCACTATTCCTTCTTTATTGTATCCGTCGATCCTTCAAAATGACGAATTAACACAGAAATTGCGTCGCTATGAAATGAATATGGGTCCTATGCCTTCTCTTTCTAAATCGAGAAACGTTTCTATGGCAACGACAAGATCCTATATTGGGAGGCGAGTATCTCTTTTCGGATGCACTATTCCTTCTTTATTGCATCCGTCGATCCCTCACAATGACGAATTAACACAGAAATTGCGTCGCTATGAAATACTTGAGGTTTTATTGCTTCTCTTTCTAAATCGAGGAACGTTTCTATGGCAACGATATGATTTTTATTAAGAGGCGAGTATCTCTTTTCGGATGCACCATTCTTTCTTTATTGCATCCGTCGATCCCTCACAATGACGAATTAACACAGAAATTGCGTCGCTATGAAATACTATAGGTTCTAAGCCTTCTCTTTCTAAATCGAGGAACGTCTCTATGGCAACGACAGGATCTTATATTGGGAGGCCAGTATCTCTCTTCGGATGCACTATTCCTTCTTTATTGCATCCGTCGAACCCTCACGTTGACGAATTAACACAGAAATTGCGTCGCTATAAAATACTACACGTTCAATACCTTTTCTTTGTAAATCGAGGAAAGTTTCTATGGCCACCACAGGATCTTCTATTGGAAGGCGAGTATCTCTTTTCGGATGCACCATTCCTTCATTATTCCATTCGTCGATCATTCACAATGAGGAATTAACACAGAAATTGCGTCGCTATGATATACTATCGGTTCAATGCCTACTCATTCTAAATCTGGGAACGTTTCTATGGCAACTACGGGATCATATATTGGGAGGCGGGTATGTCTTTTCGGATTCACTATTCCTTCTTTATTGCATCCTTCGATCCCTCACAATGACGAATTTACCCAGAAATTGCTCACAATGAAATAGTATAGGTTCTATGCCTTCTCTTTCTAATTCGAAGAACGTTTCGATGGAAACATCAGAATCTTCTATTGGGAGGCGAGTATCTCTTTTCGGATACACTATTAATTCTTTATTGCATCCGTCGATCCCTCACAATGACGAATTAACATAGAAATCGCGTCGGTGTGAAATACTATAGGTTCTATGCCCTCTCTTTCTAAAGCGAGTAACGTTTCTATGGCAACGACAGGATCTTCTATTCGGAAGCGAGTATCTCTTTTCGGCAGCACTATTCCTTCTTTATTGCATCCGTCGATCCCTCACAATGACGAATTAACATAGAAATCGCGTCGGTATGAAATACTATAGGTTCTATGCCCTCTCTTTCTAAAGCGAGTAACGTTTCTATGGCAACGACAGGATCTTCTATTCGGAAGCGAGTATCTCTTTTCGGAAGCACTATTCCTTCTTTATTGCATCCGTCGATCCGTCACAATGACGAATTAACACAGAAATTGCATCGGTATGAAATATTATATGTTCTATGCCTCCTCTTTCTAAATCGGGGAACGGTTCTATGTCAACGACAGGATCTTGTATTGGGAGGCGAGTATCTCATTTCGGATGCACTATTCCTTCTTTATTGCATCTGTCGATCCCTCACAATGACGAATTGACCCAGAAATCGCGTCGCTATGAAATACTATAGGTTTATGCCGTCTCTTTCTAAGTCGAGAAACGTTTCTATGGCAACGACAGGATGTTCTTTTGGGAGGCTTGTATCTCTTTTCCGATGCACTATTCCTTCTTTATTGCTTCCGTCGATCCCTCAAAATGACGAATTAACACAGAAATTGCGTCGCTATGAAATACTATAGATTCTATGCCTTCTCTTTCTAAATCGAGGAACGTATCTACGGCAACGACACGATTTTCTATTAAGAGGCGAGTATCTCTTTTCGGATGCACTTTTCCTTCTTTATTGCATCCGTCGATCCCTAACAATGACGAATTAACACAGAAATTGCGTCGCTAGGAAATACTATAGGTCCTATGCCTTCTCTTTCTAAAGCGAGGAACGTTTCTATGGCCACGACAGGATCTTCTTTTGGGAGGCAAGTATCTCTTTTCGAAAGCACTATTACCTCTTTATTCCATCCGTCGATCCCTCACAGTGACGAATTAACACAGAAATTGTGTCGCTATGAAATACTATGGTCTCTATGCCTTCTCTTTCTAAATCGAGGAACGTTTCTATGGCAAAGACAGGATCTTATATTGGGAGGCGAGTATCTATTTTCGGATGCACTATTCCTTCTTTATTGCATCCGTCGATCCCTCACGTTGACGAATTAACACAGAAATTGCGTCGCTATGAAATACTATACGTTCTATGCCTTCTCTTTCTACATCGAGGAACGTTTCTATGGCAACGCAGGATCTTTTATTGGGAGGCGAGTATCTCATTTCGGATGCACTATTCCTTCTTCATTACATCCGTCGATCCCTCACAATGACGAATTAACACAGAAATTGCGTCGCTATGAAATACCATTGGTTCTAAGTCTTCTCTTTCTAAATCGAGGAACGTGTCTATGGCAACAAAAGGATCTTCTATTGGGAGGCGAGTATGTCTTTTCGGATGCACTATTCCTTCCTTATTGCATCCATCGATCCCTCACAATGACAAATGAACACTGAAGTTGCGTCGCTGTGAAATACTATAGGTTCTATGCCTTTTCTTTGTAAATCGAGGAAAGTTTCTATGGCCACCACAGGATCTTCTATTGGGAGGCGAGTATCTCTTTTCGGATGCACTATTCCTTCATTATTCCATCCGTCGATCATTCACAATGACGAATTAACACAGAAATTGCGTCGCTATGATATACTATAGGTTCAATGCCTACTCTTTCTAAATCTAGGAACGCTTCTATGGCAACTACGGGATCTTATATAAGGAGGCGAGTAGATCTTTTCGGATGCACTGTTCCTTCCTTATTGCATCCGTCGAGCCCTCACAATGACGAATTAACACAGTAATTGTTTCGCTATGAAATACTATAGGATCTATGCCTTTTCGTCCTAAATCGAGGAACGTTTGTATGGCAACGAAAGGATCTTCTATTGGGAGGCGATTATCTATTTCGGATGCACTATTCGTTCTTTATTGCATCCGTCGATCCCTCACAATGACGAATTAACACAGAAAATGCGTCGCTATGAAATAATATGGGTTCTATGCGTTCAGTTTCTAAATGGAGAAACGTTTCTATGGCAACGATAAGATCCTATATTGGGAGGCGAGTATCTCTTTTCAGATGCACTATTCCTTCTTTATTGCATCCGTCGATCCATTCACAAAGACGAATTAACACAGAAATTGCGTCGCTATGAAATACTATAGGTTCTATACCTTCTCTTTCAAAATCGAGGAACTTTTCTATGGCAACGACAAAATCTTCTAATGAGAGGCGAGTATCTCTTTTCGGATGCACTATTCCTTCTATATTGCATCCGTCGATGCCTCACAATGACGAATTGACCCAGAAATCGCGTCGCTATGAAATACTATAGGTTTATGCCTTCCCTTTCTAAATCGAGAAACGTTTCTATGGCAACGACAGTATCTTCTTTTGGGAGGCGTGAATCTCTTTTCGGATGCACTATTCCTTCTTTATTGCTTCCGTCGATCCCTCAAAATGACGAATTAACACAGAAATTGCGTCGCTATGAAATACTATAGATTCTATGCCTTCTCTTTCTAAATCGAGGAACGTATCTATGGGAACGACACGATTTTCTATTAAGAGGCGAGTATCTCTTTTCGGATGCACTTTTGCTTCTTTATTGCATCCGTCGATCCCTCACAATGACGAATTAACACAGAAATTGCGTCGATAGGAGATACTATAGGTTCTATGCCTCCTCTTTCTAAAGCGAGGAACGTATCTATGGCCACGACAGGATCTTCTTTTGGGAGGCAAGTATCTCTTTTCGGAAGCACTATTGCCTCTTTATTCCAACCGTCGATCCCTCACAGTGACGAATTAACACAGAAATTGTGTCGCTATGGAATACTATAGTCTCTATGACTTCTCTTTCCAAATCGAGGAACGTTTCTATGGCAATGACAGGATCTTATATTGGGAGGCGAGTATCTATTTTCGGATGCACTATTCCTTCTTTATTGCATCCGTGGATCCCTCACAATTACGAATTAACACAGAAATTGCGTCGCTATGAAATCCTATATGATTTATGACTTCTCTTTCTAAATCGAGGAACGTTTCTATTGCAACGACACGATTTTCTATTAAGAGGCGAGTATCTCTTTTCGGATGCACCATTCTTTCTTTATTGCATCCGTCGATCCCACACAATGACGAATTAACACAGAAATTGCGTCGCTATGAAATACTGCAGGTTCTATGACTTCTCTTTCTAAATCGAGGATCGTTTCTATGGCAACGACAGGACCTTCTATTGGGAGGCGAGTATTTCTTTTTGATTGCACTAATCCTTCTTTATTGCAACCGTCGATCTCTCACAATGACGAATTGACACAGAAATTGCGTCATTATGAAATACTATAGGTTCTAAGCCTTCTCTTTCTAAATCGAGGAACGTTTCTATGGCAACGACAGGATCTTATTTTGGGAGGCCAGTATCTCTCTTCGGATGCACTATTCCTTCTTTATTGCATCCGTCGATCCCTCACGTTGACAAATTAACACAGAAATTGCGTCGCAATGAAATACTATACGTTCTATGCCTTCTCTTTCTAAATAGAGGAACGTTTCTATGGCAACGCAGGATCTTTTATTGGGAGGCGAGTATCTCATTTCGGATGCACTATTACTTCGTCATTACATCCGTCGATCCCTCACAATGACGAATTAACACAGAAATTGCGTCGCTATGAAATACTATTGGTTCTATGCCTTCTCTTTCTAAATCGAGGAACGTGTCTATGGCAACAAAGGATCTTCTATTGGGAGGCGAGTATCTCTTTTCGGATGCACTATTCCTTCCTTATTGCATCCATCGATCCCTCACAATGACAAATGAACACAGAAGTTGCGTCGCTGTGAAATACTATAGGTTCTATGCCTTTTCTTTGTAAATCGAGGGAAGTTTCTATGGCCACCACAGGATTTTCTATTGGGAGGCGAGTATCTTTTTTCGGATGCACTATTCCTTTTTTATTGCTTCCATCGATCCCTCACAATGACAAATGAACACAGAAATTGCGTCGCTATGAAATACTATAGGTTCTAAGCCTTCTCTTTCTAAATCGAGGAACATTTCTATGCCAACGACAGGATCTTATTTTGGGAGGCCAGTATCTCTCTTCGGATGCACTATTCCTTCTTTATTGCATCCGTCGATCCCTCACGTTGACGAATTAACACAGAAATTGCGTCGCTATGAAATACTATACGTTCTATGCCTTCTCTTTCTAAATCGAGGAACGTTTCTATGGCAACGCAGGATCTTTTATTGGGAGGCGAGTATCTCATTTCGGATGCACTATTCCTTCTTCATTGCATCCGTCGATCCCTCACAATGACGAATTAACACAGAAATTGCGTCGCTATGAAATACTATTGATTCTAAGCCTTCTCTTTCTAAATCGAGGAACGTGTCTATGGCAACAAAAGGATCTTCTATTGGGAGGCGAGTATCTCTTTTCGGATGCACTATTCCTCCATTATTCCATCCGTCGCTCCCTCACAATGACGAATTAACACAGAAATTGCGTCGCTGTGTAATACTATAAATCCTATGCCTACTCTTTCTAAATCTAGGAACGTTTCTATGGCAACGACAGGATCTTATGTTGGGAGGCGAGTATGTCTTTTCGGATGCACTATTCCTTCTTTATTGCATCCTTCGATCCGTCACAATGACGAATTTACCCAGAAATTGCTTCGCTATGTAATACTATAGGTTCTATGCCTTCTCTATCTAAACCGAGGAACGTTTCTATGGCAACGAAACGATCCTCTATTGCGAGGCGAGTATCTCTTTTCGGATGCACTATTCCTTCTTTATTGCATCCGTCGATCCCTCACAATGACGATATAACACTAAAATTTGCGTCGCTATGAAATACTATATGTTCTAAGCCTTCTCTTTCTAAATCGAGGAACGTTTCTATGGCAACGACAGGATCTTATATTAGGAGGCCAGTATCTCTCTTCGGATGCACTATTCCTTCTTTATTGCATCCGTCGATCCCTCACGTTGACGAATTAACACAGAAATTGCGTCGCTATGAAATACTATACGTTCTATGCCTTCTCTTTCTAAATCGAGGAACGTTTCTATGGCAACGCAGGATCTTTTATTGGGAGGCGAGTATGTCTTTTCGGATGCACTATTCCTTCCTTATTGCATCCATCGATCCCTCACAATGACAAATGAACACTGAAGTTGCGTCGCTGTGAAATACTATAGGTTCTATGCCTTTTCTTTGTAAATCGAGGAAAGTTTCTATGGCCACCACAGGATCTTCTATTGGGAGGCGAGTATCTCTTTTCGGATGCACTATTCCTTCATTATTCCATCCGTCGATCATTCACAATGACGAATTAACACAGAAATTGCGTCGATAGGAGATACTATAGGTTCTATGCCTCCTCTTTCTAATGCGAGGAACGTATCTATGGCCACGACAGGATCTTCTTTTGGGAGGCAAGTATCTCTTTTCGGAAGCACTATTGCCTCTTTATTCCAACCGTCGATCCCTCACAGTGACGAATTAACACAGAAATTGTGTCGCTATGAAATACTATAGTCTCTACGCCTTCTCTTTCCAAATCGAGGAACGTTTCTATGGCAATGACAGGATCTTATATTGGGAGGCGAGTATCTATTTTCGGATGCACTATTCCTTCTTTATTGCATCCGTGGATCCCTCACAATTACGAATTAACACAGAAATTGCGTCGCTATGAAATCCTATATGATTTATGACTTCTCTTTCTAAATCGAGGAACGTTTCTATGGCAACGACACGATTTTCTATTAAGAGGCGAGTATCTCTTTTCGGATGCACCATTCTTTCTTTATTGCATCCGTCGATCCCACACAATGACGAATTAACACAGAAATTGCGTCGCTATGAAATACTGCAGGTTCTATGACTTCTCTTTCTAAATCGAGGATCGTTTCTATGGCAACGACAGGACCTTGTATTGGGAGGCGAGTATTTCTTTTTGATTGCACTAATCCTTCTTTATTGCAACCGTCGATCTCTCACAATGACGAATTGACACAGAAATTGCGTCATTATGAAATACTATAGGTTCTAAGCCTTCTCTTTCTAAATCGAGGAACGTTTCTATGGCAACGACAGGATCTTATTTTGGGAGGCCAGTATCTCTCTTCGGATGCACTATTCCTTCTTTATTGCATCCGTCGATCCCTCACGTTGACAAATTAACACAGAAATTGCGTCGCAATGAAATACTATACGTTCTATGCCTTCTCTTTCTAAATCGAGGAACGTTTCTATGGCAACGCAGGATCTTTTATTGGGAGGCGAGTATCTCATTTCGGATGCACTATTACTTCGTCATTACATCCGTCGATCCCTCACAATGACGAATTAACACAGAAATTGCGTCGCTATGAAATACTATTGGTTCTAAGCCTTCTCTTTCTAAATCGAGGAACGTGTCTATGGCAACAAAGGATCTTCTATTGGGAGGCGTGTATCTCTTTTCGGTTGCACTATTCCTTCCTTATTGCATCCATCGATCCCTCACAATGACAAATGAACACAGAAGTTGCGTCGCTGTGAAATACTATAGGTTCTATGCCTTTTCTTTGTAAATCGAGGGAAGTTTCTATGGCCACCACAGGATCTTCTATTGGGAGGCGAGTATCTTTTTTCGGATGCACTATTCCTTTTTTATTGCTTCCATCGATCCCTCACAATGACAAATGAACACAGAAATTGCGTCGCTATGAAATACTATAGGTTCAAAGCCTTCTCTTTCTAAATCGAGGAACATTTCTATGCCAACGACAGGATCTTATTTTGGGAGGCCAGTATCTCTCTTCGGATGCACTATTCCTTCTTTATTGCATCCGTCGATCCCTCACGTTGACGAATTAACACAGAAATTGCGTCGCTATGAAATACTATACGTTCTATGCCTTCTCTTTCTAAATCGAGGAACGTTTCTATGGCAACGCAGGTTCTTTTATTGGGAGGCGAGTATCTCATTTCGGATGCACTATTCCTTCTTCATTGCATCCGTCGATCCCTCACAATGACGAATTAACACAGAAATTGCGTCGCTATGAAATACTATTGGTTCTAAGCCTTCTCTTTCTAAATCGAGGAACGTGTCTATGGCAACAAAAGGATCTTCTATTGGGAGGCGAGTATCTCTTTTCGGATGCACTATTCCTCCATTATTCCATCCGTCGCTCCCTCACAATTACGAATTAACACAGAAATTGCGTCGCTGTGTAATACTATAGGTCCTATGCCTACTCTTTCTAAATCTAGGAACGTTTCTATGGCAACGACAGGATCTTATGTTGGGAGGCGAGTATGTCTTTTCGGATACACTATTCCTTCTTTATTGCATCCTTCGATCCCTCACAATGACGAATTTACCCAGAAATTGCTTCGCTATGTAATACTATAGGTTCTATGCCTTCTCTATCTAAACCGAGGAACGTTTCTATGGCAACGAAACGATCCTCTATTGCGAGGCGAGTATCTCTTTTCGGATGCACTATTCCTTCTTTATTGCATCCGTCGATCCCTCACAATGACGATATAACACTAAAATTTGCGTCGCTATGAAATACTATAGGTTCTATGCCGTCTCTTTGTAAATCGATGAAACTTTCTATGGCAACGACAGGATCTTCTATTAAGAGGCGAGTATCTATTTTCGGATGCTCTATTCCTTCTTTATTGCATCCGTCGATCCCTCACAATGACGAATTAACACAGAAATTGCGTCGCTATGAAATACTATATGTTCTATGCCTTCTCTTTCTAAATCGAGGAACGTTTCTACACTCCAGGAAATGGAAAAAAAAACACATTGACACCGGTGTGTCAGACCCACCATACTGGCTCCGGACACTGCGAGAGGGCTGTACAAGCAATGATCACACGCACGGCACAGCGGACACACCAGGAACCGCGGTGTTGGCCATCGAATGGCGCTAGCTGCGCGTCATTTGTGCACCGCCGCCGTCAGTGTCAGCCAGTTTGCCGTGGCATACGGAGCTCCATCGCAGTCTTTAACACTGGTAGCATGCCGCGACAGCGTGAACGTGAACCGTATGTGCAGTTGACGGACTTTGAGCGAGGGCGTATAGTGGGCATGCGGGAGGCCGGGTGGACGTACCGCCGAATTGCTCAACACGTGGGGCGTGAGGTCTCCACAGTACATCGATGTTGTCGCCAGTGGTCGGCGGAAGGTGCACGTGCCCGTCGACCTGGGACCGGACCTCAGCGACGCACGGATGCACGCCAAGACCGTAGGATCCTACGCAGTGCCGTAGGGGACCGCACCGCCACTTCCCAGCAAATTAGGGACACTGTTGCTTCTGGGGTATCGGCAAGGACCATTCGCAACCGTCTCCATGAAGCTGGGCTACGGTCCCGCACACCGTTAGGCCGTCTTCCGCTCACGCCCCAACATCGTGCAGCCCGCCTCCAGTGGTGTCGCGACAGGCGTGAATGGAGGGACGAATGGAGACGTGTCGTATTCAGCGATGAGAGTCGCTTCTGCCTTGGTGCCAATGATGGTCGTATGCGTGTTTGGCGCCGTGCAGGTGAGCGCCACAATCAGGACTGCATACGACCGAGGCACACAGGGCCAACACCAGGCATCACGGTGTGGGTAGCGATCTCCTACACGGGTCGTACACCACTGGTGATCGTCGAGGGGACACTGAATAGTGCACGGTACGTCCAAACCGTCATCGAACCCATCGTTCTACCATTCCTAGACCGGCAAGGGAACTTGCTGTTCCAACAGGACAATGCACGTCCGCATGTATCCCGTGCCACCCAACGTGCTCTAGAAGGTGTAAGTCAACTACCCTGGCCAGCAAGATCTCCGGATCTGTCCCCCATTGAGCATGTTTGGGACTGGATGAAGCGTCGTCTCACGCGGTCTGCACGTCCAGCACGAACGCTGGTCCAACTGAGGCGCCAGGTGGAAGTGGCATGGCAAGCCGTTCCACAGGACTACATCCAGCAACTCTACGATCGTCTCCATGGGATAATAGCAGCCTGCATTGCTGCGAAAGTTGGATATACACTGTACTAGTGCCGACATTGTGCATGCTCTGTTGCCTGTGTCTATGTGCCTGTGGTTCTGTCAGTGTGATCATGTGATGTATCTGACCCCAGGAAAGTGTCAATAAAGTTTCCCCTTCCTGGGACAATGAATTCACGGTGTTCTTATTTCAATTTCCAGGAGTGTATGTCAACGACAGGATCTTATATTGGGAGGCGAGTAACTCTTTTCGGATGCACTATTCCTACTTAATTGCATCCGTCGATCCCTCACAATGACGAAATAACTCAGATATTGCATCGCTATGAAATACTATAGGTTCTATGCCTTCTCTTTCTACATCGAGGAACGTTCCTATGGCAACGCAGGATCTTCTATTGGGTGGCGAGTATCTCATTTCGGAAGGACTATTCCTTCTTTATTGCATCCGTCGATCAGTCACAATGACGAATTAACACAGAAATTGCGTCGCTATGAAATACTATAGGTTCTAAGCCTTCTCTTTCTAAATCGAGGAACGTTTCTATGGCAACGCAGGATCTTCTATTGGGAGGCGAGTATCTCATTTCGGATGGACTATTCCTTCTTTATTGCATCCGTCGATCAGTCACAATGACGAATTAACACAGAAATTGCGTCGCTATGAAATACTATAGGTTCTAAGCCTTCTCTTTCTAAATCGAGGAACGTGTCTATGGCAACGACAGGATCTTCTATTGGGTGGCGAGTATCTCTTTCCGGATGCACTATTCCTTCCTTATTGCATCCACCGATCCCTTAAAATGACAAATTAACACAGAAGTTGCGTCGCATTGAAAAACTATCGGTTCTATGCCTTTTCTTTGTAAATCGAGGAAAGTTTCTATGGCCACCACAGGAACTTCTATTGGGATGCGAGTATCTCTTTTCGGATGCACTATTCCTTCTTTATTGCATCCGTCGATCCCTCACAAAGACGAATTAACACAAAAATTGCGTCGCTATGAAATCCTATAGGATTTATGACATCTCTTTCTAAATCGAGGAACGTTTCTATGGCAACGACACGATTTTCTATTAAGAGGCGAGTATCTCTTTTCGGATGTACCATTCTTTCTTTATTGCATCCGTCGATCCCACACAATGACGAATTAACACAGAAATTGCGTCGCTATGAAATACTACTGGATCTATGACTTCTCTTTCTAAATCGAGGATCGTTTCTATGGCAACGAGAGGACCTTCTATTGGGAGGCGAGTATATCTTTTTCATTACACTAATCCTTCTTTATTGCAACCGTCGATCTCTCACAATGACGAATTGACACAGAAATTGCGTCGCTATGAAATACTATAGGTTCTAAGCCTTCTCTTTCTAAATCGAGGAACGTTTCTATGGCAACGCAGGATCTTTTATTGGGAGGCGAGTATCTCATTTCGGATGCACTATTCCTTCTTCATTACATCCGTCGATCCCTCACAATGACGAATTAACACAGAAATTCCGTCGCTATGAAATACTATTGGTTCTAAGCCTTCTCTTTCTAAATCGAGGAACGTGTCTATGGCAACAAAAGGATCTTCTATTGGGAGGCGAGTATGTCTTTTCGGATGCACTATTCCTTCCTTATTGCATCCATCGATCCCTCACAATGACAAATGAACACTGAAGTTGCGTCGCTGTGAAATACTATAGGTTCTATGCCTTTTCTTTGTAAATCGAGGAAAGTTTCTATGGCCACCACAGGATCTTCTATTGGGAGGCGAGTATCTCTTTTCGGATGCACTATTCCTTCATTATTCCATCCGTCGATCATTCACAATGACGAATTAACACAGAAATTGCGTCGCTATGATATACTATAGGTTCAATGCCCACTCTTTCTAAATCTAGGAACGCTTCTATGGCAACTACGGTATCTTATATTGGGAGGCGAGTAGGTCTTTTCGGATGCACTATTCCTTCCTTATTGCATACGTCGAGCCCTCACAATGACGAATTAACACAGAAATTGTTTCGCTATGAAATACTATAGGATCCATGTCTTTTCGTCCTAATTCGAGGAACGTTTCTATGGCAACGATAGGATCTTCTATTGGGAGGCGATTATCTCTTTTCGAATGCACTATTCGTTCTTTATTGCATCCGTCGATCCCTCACAAAGACGAATTAACACAGAAATTGCGTCGCTATGAAATAATATGGGTTCTCTGCGTTCTGTTTCTAAATCGAGAAACGTTTCTATGGCAACGATAAGATCCTATATTGGGAGGCGAGTATCTCTTTTCGGATGCACTATTCCTTCTTTATTGCATCCGTCGATCCATTCATAAAGACGAATTAACACAGAAATTGCGTCGCTATGAAATACTATAGGTTCTATGCCTTCTCTTTCAAAATCGAGGAACTTTTCTATGGCAACGACAAAATCTTCTAATGGGAGGCGAGTATCTCTTTTCGGATGCACTATTCCTTCTTTATTGCATCCGTCGATGCCTCACAATGACGAATTGACCCAGAAATCGCGTCGCTATGAAATACTATAGGTTTATGCCTTCCCTTTCTTAATCGAGAAACGTTTCTATGGCAACGACAGTATCTTCTTTTGGGAGGCGTGTATCTCTTTTCGGATGCACTATTCCTTCTTTATTGCTTCCGTCGATCCCTCAAAATGACGAAATAACACAGAAATTGCGTCGCTATGAAATACTATAGATTCTATGCCTTCTCTTTCTAAATCGAGGAACGTATCTATGGGAACGACACAATTTTCTATTAAGAGGCGAGTATCTCTTTTCGGATGCACTTTTCCTTCTTTATTGCATCCGTCGATCCCTCACAATGACGAATTAACACAGAAATTGCGTCGCTAGGAAATACTATAGGTTCTATGCTTCCTCTTTCTAAAGCGAGGAACGTATCTATGGCCACGACAGGATCTTCTTTTGGGAGGCAAGTATCTCTTTTCGGAAGCACTATTGCCTCTTTATTCCAACCGTCGATCCCTCACAGTGACGAATTAACACAGAAATTGTGTCGCTATGAAATACTATAGTCTCTACAGCTTCTCTTTCCAAGTCGAGGAACGTTTCTATGGCAAAGACAGGATCTTATATTGGGAGGCGAGTATCTATTTTCGGATGCACTATTCCTTCTTTATTGCATCCGTCGATCCCTCACAATGACGAATTAACACAGAAATTGTGTCGCTATGAAATCCTATAGGATTTATGACTTCTCTTTCTAAATCGAGGAACGTTTCTATGGCAACGACACGAGTTTCTATTAAGAGGCGAGTATCTCTTTTCGGATGCACCATTCTTTCTTTATTGCATCCGTCGATCCCACAAAATGACGAATTAACACAGAAATTGCGTCGCTATGAAATACTGCAGGTTCTATGACTTCTCTTTCTAAATCGAGGATCGTTTCTATGGCAACGACAGGACCTTCTATTGGGAGGCGAGTATTTCTTTTTGATTGCACTAATCCTTCTTTATTGCAACCGTCGATCTCTCACAATGACGAATTGACACAGAAATTGCGTCATTATGAAATACTATAGGTTCTAAGCCTTCTCTTTCTAAATCGAGGAACGTTTCTATGGCAACGACAGGATCTTCTATTGGGTGGCGAGTATCTCTTTCCGGATGCACTATTCCTTCCTTATTGCATCCATCGATCCCTTAAAATGACAAATTAACACAGAAGTTGCGTCGCATTGAAATACTATCGGTTCTATGCCTTTTCTTTGTAAATCGAGGAAAGTTTCTATGGTCACCACAGGAACTTCTATTGGGATGCGAGTATCTCTTTTCGGATGCACTATTCCTTCTTTATTGCATCCGTCGATCCCTCACAAAGACGAATTACACAGAAATTGCATCGCTATGAAATACTATAGGTTCAATGCCTTCTCATTCTAAATCGAGGAACATTTCTATGGCAACGACAGGATCTTCTATTGGGAGGCGAATATATACTTTCGGATGCACTATTCCTTCTTTATTGCATCCGTCGATCCCTCACAATGACGAATTAACACAGATATTGCGTCGCTATGAAATAATATGGGTTCTATGCGTTCTCTTTCTAAATCGAGAGACGTTTCTATGGCAACGACAAGATCCTATATTGGGAGGCAAATTTCTCTTTTCGGATGCACTATTCCCTCTTTATTGCATCCGTCGATCCTTTCACAAAGACTAATTAACACAGAAATTGCGTCGCTATGAAATACTATAGGCTCTATGCCTTCTCTTTCAAAATCGAGGAACGTTTCTATGGCAACGACAGAATCTTCTATTGGGAGGCGAGTATCTCTTTTCGGATGCAGTATTCCTTCTTTACTGCATCCTTCGATGCCTCACAATGACGAATTAACACAGAAATTTCGTCGCTATGAAATACTATAGGTTTTATGACTTCTCTTCCTAAATCGAGGAACGTTTCTGTGGCAACGACATGATTTTCTATTAAGAGGCGAGTATCTCTTTTCGGATGCACCATTCTTTCTTTATTGCATCCGTCGATCTTACACAATGACGATTTAACACAAAAATTTCGTCGCTATGAAATACTATAGGTTCTATGACTTCTCTTTCTATATCGAGGAACGTTTCTATGGCAACGACAGGACCTTCTATTGGAAGGCGAGTATTTCTTTTTTATTGCACTATTCCTTCTGTGGTGTCACCGCCAGACACCACACTTGCTAGGTGGTAGCTTAAATCGGCCGCGGTCCATTAGTACGTGTCGGACCCGCGTGTCGCCACTGTCAGTACTTGCAGACCTAGCGCCACCACATGGCAGGTCTAGAGAGGCGGACTAGCACTCGCCCCAGTTGTACGGACGACATTGCTAGCGACTAGACGTACGAGGCCTTCCTCTCATTTGCCGAGAGACAGTTAGAATAGCCTTCAGCTAAGCACATGACTACGACCTAGCAAGGCGCCATTAGCCTTACCTACTTTGAGAGTTATAGTATAAATGTCTCAAGAAGAACGCTGTATTCATCAGAGAATAAAAGTTAAGTATAAAGCAACTACGTACTTTTCTTGCTACCATTCAATAGTTATCCTGTTCCAGAATTCACGCCCGTCTGCATTAAATCGCGTGCCTTTCGGCTACCTCCGAGTGGCGTGGCTCTTGCTACGCCACAACAGTTTATCCCATCCTCGTCGCCAAACTGTTGTGGCGTAGCAAGAGCCACGCCACTCGGAGGTAGCCGAAAGGCACGCGATTTAATGCAGACGGGCGTGAATTCTGGAACAGGATAACTATTGAATGGTAGCAAGAAAAGTACGTAGTTGCTTTATACTTAACTTTTATTCTCTGATGAATACAGCGTTCTTCTTGAGACATTTATACTATAACTCTCAAAGTAGGTAAGGCTAATGGCGCCTAGCTAGGTCGTAGTCATGTGCTTAGCTGAAGGCTATTCTAACTGTCTCTCGGCAAATGAGAGGAAGGCCTCGTACGTCTAGTCGCTAGCAATGTCGTCCGTACAACTGGGGCGAGTGCTAGTCCGCCTCTCTAGACCTGCCATGTGGTGGCGCTAGGTCTGCAAGTACTGACAGTGGCGACACGCGGGTCCGACACGTACTAATGGACCGCGGCCGATTTAAGCTACCACCTAGCAAGTGTGGTGTCTGGCGGTGACACCACACCTTCTTTATTGCATCCGTCGATCCATCACAATGACCAATTAACACAGAAATTGCGTCGCTATGAAATACTATAGGTTCTAAGCCTTCTCTTTCTAAATCGAGGAACGTGTCTATGGCAACGACAGGATCTTCTATTGGGAGGCGAGTATCTCTTTTCGGATGCTCTATTCCTTCCTTATTGCATCCATCGATCCCTCACAATGACAAATTAACACAGAAGTTGTGTCGCTATGAAATACTATAGGTTCTATGCCTTTTCTTTGTAAATCGAGGAAAGTTTCTATGGCCACCTCAGGATCTTCTATTGGGAGGCGATTATCTCTTTTCAAATGCACTATTCCTTCATTATTCCATTCGTCGATCATTCACAATGACGAATTAACACAGAAATTGCGTCGCTATGATATACTATAGGTTCAATGCCAAATATTTTTAAATCTAGGATCGTTTCTATGGCAACTACGGGATCTTATATTGGGAGGCGTGTAGGTATTTTCGGATGCACTATTCCTACCTTATTGCATCCGTCGATCCCTCACAATGACGAATTAACACAGAAATTGCTTCGCTATGAAATACTATAGGTTCTATGCCTTTTCGTTCTAAATCGAGGAACGTTTCTATGGGAACGAAAGGATCTTCTATTGGGAGGCGATTATCTCTTTTCGTTTGCACTATTTCTTCTTTATTGCACCCATCGATCCCTCACATTGACGTATTAACACAAAAATTTGCGTCGCTATGAAATAGTATAGGTACTATGCCTTCTCTTTGTAAATCGAGGAACGTTTCTATGGCAACGACAGGATCATATATTGAGAGGCGAGTATCTCTTTTCGGATTCACTATTCGTTCCTAATTGCATCCGTCGATCCCTCAAATTACGAATTAACACAGAAATTGCGTCGCTATAGAATACTATAGCTTCTATGCCTACTCTTTCTAAATCTAGGAACGTTTCTATGGCAACGACAGGATCTTATATTGGGAGGCGAGTATGTCTTTTCGGATTCACTATTTCTTCTTTATTGCATCCTTCGATCCCTCACAATGACGAATTTACCCAGAAATTGCTTCGCTATGAAATACTATAGGTTCTATGCCTTCTCTTTCTAAATCGAGGAGCGTTTCTATTGCAACGACAGGATCATCTATTGCGAGGCGAGTATCTTTTTTCGGATGCACTATTCCTTCTTTATTGCATCCGTCGATTCCTCACAATGACGAATTAACAAAAAAATTTGTGTCGCTATGAAATACTATAGGTGCCATGCCTTCTCTTTGTAAATCGATGAAAGTTTCTATGGCAAGGACTGGATCTTCTATTAAGAGGCGAGTATGTATTTTCGGATGCACTATTCCTTCTTTATTGCATCCGTCGATCCCTCACAATGACAAATTAACACAGAAGTTGCGTCGCTATGAAATACTATAGGTTCTATGCCTTTTCTTTGTAAATCGAGGAAAGTTTCTGTGGCCACCACAGGATCTTCTATTGGGAGGCGAGTATCTCTTTTCGGATGCACTATTCCTTAATTATTCCATGCGTCGATCATTCACAATGGCGAATTAACACAGAAATTGCGTCGCTATGAAATACTACAGGTTCTAAGCCTTCTCTTTCTAACTCGAGGAACGTTTCTATGGCAACGAGAGGATCTTCTGTTGGGAAGCGAGTATCTCTTTTCGGATGCGCTATTCCTACTTTATTGCATCCATCGATCCCTCACAATGACGAATTAAGACAGAAATTGCGACGCTATGAAATACTACAGGTTCTATACTTTTCTTTCTAAATCGAGGAACTTTTCAATGGACATCACTAGATCTTCTATTGGGAGGCGAGTATCTCTTTTCGGATGCACTATTCCTCCATTATTCCATCCGTCGCTCCCATTATTACGAATTAACACAGAAATTGCGTCGCTATGGAATACTATAGGTTCTATGCCTACTCTTACTAAATCTAGGAACGTTTCTATGGCAACGACAGGATATTACATTGGGAGGCGAGTATGTCTTTTCGGATCCACTATTCCTTCTTTATTGCATCCTTCGATCCCTCACAATGACGAATTTACCCAGAAATTGCTTCGCTATGAAATACTATAGGTTCTATGCCTTCTCTTTCTAAATCGAGGAACGTTCCTATGTCAACGACAGGATCCTCTATTGCGAGGCGAGTATCTCTTTTCGGATGCACTATTCCTTCTTTATTGCATCCGTCGATCCCTCACAATGACGAATTGACACAAAAATTTGCGTCGCTAAGAAATACTATAGGTTCTATGCCGTCTCTTTGTAAATCGACGAACGTTTCTATGGCAACGACAGGATCTTATATTGAGAGGCGAGTATCTCTTTTCGGATTCACTATTCCTTCCCTATTGCTTCCGTCGATCCCTCACAATTACGAATTAACACAGAAATTGCGTCGCTATGGAATACTATAGGTTCTATGCCTACTCTTTCTAAATCTAGGTACGTTTCTATGGCAACGACAGGATCTTATATTGGGAGGCGAGTATGTCTTTTCGGGATCACTATTCCTTCTTTATTGCATCCTTCGATCCCTCATAATGACGAATTTACCCAGAAATTGCTTCGCTATGAAATACTATAGGTTCTATGCCTTCTCTTTCTATATCGAGGAACGTTTGTATGGCAACGACAGGATCTTATATTGCGAGGCCAGTATCTCTCTTCGGATGCACTATTCCTTCTTTATTGCATCCGTCGATCCCTCACGATGACGAATTAACACAGAAATTGCGACGCTATGAAATACTATAGGTTCTATGCCTTCTCTTTCTAAATCGAGGAACGTTTCTATGTTAACGCAGGATCTTTTATAGGGAGGCGAGTATCTCTTTTCAGATGCACTATTCCTTCTTTATTGCATCCGTCGATCCCTCATAATGACGAATTAACACAGAAATTGCGTCGCTATGAAATACTACTGGTTCTAAGCCTTCTCTATCTAAATTGAGGAACGTGCCTATGGCAACGAAAGGGTCTTCTATTGGAAGGCGAGTATCTCTTTTCGGATGCACTATTCCTTCCTTATTGCATCCATCGATCCCTCACAATGACAAATTAACACAGAAGTTGCGTCGCTATGAAATACTATAGGTTCTATGCCTTTGCTTTGTAAATCGAGGAAAGTTTCTATGGCCACCACAGGATCTTCTATTGGGAGGCGAGTATCTCTTTTCGGATGCACTATTCCTTAATTATTCCATGCGTCGATCATTCACAATGACGAATTAACAGAGAAATTGTGTCGCTATGAAATACTATAGGTTCTAAGCCTTCTCTTTCTAACTCGAGGAACGTTTCTATGGCAACGAGAGGATCTTCTATTGGGAAGCGAGTATCTCTTTTCGGATGCACTATTCCTACTTTATTGCATCCATCGATCCCTAACAATGACGAATTAAGACAGAAATTGCGACGCTATGAAATACTATAGGTTCTATCCTTTTCTTTCTAAATCGAGGAACTTTTCAATGGCCATCACAAGATCTTCTATTGGGAGGCGAGTATCTCTTTTCGGATGCACTATTCCTTCTTTATTGCATCCGTCGATTCCTCACAATGACGAATTAACAAAAAAATTTGTGTCGCTATGAAATATTATAGGTTCTAAGCCTTCTCTTTCTAAATCGACGAACGCATCTATGGCAACAAAAGGATCTTCTATCGGGAGGCGGGTATCTCTTTTCGGATGCACTATTACTTTCTTATTGCATCCGTCGATCCCTCACAATGACGAATTAACACAGAAATTGCGTCACTATGAAATACTATAGGATCTATGCCCTCCCTTTCTAAAGCGAGGAACGTTTCTATGGCAACGACAGGATCTTCTATTCGGAAGCGAGTATCTCTTTTCGGAAGCACTATTCCTTCTTTATTGCAACCGTCGGTCTCTCAAATTGACGAATTGACACAGAAATTGCGTCGCAATGAAATACTGTAGGTTCTAAGCCTTCTCTTTCTAAATCGAGGAACGTTTCTATGGCAACGACAGGATCTTACATTGCGAGGCCAGTATCTCTCTTCGGATGCACTATTCCTTCTTTATTGCATCCGTCGATCCCTCACGATGACGAATTAACACAGAAATTGCGTCGCTGTGAAATACTATAGGTTCTAGGCCTTCTCTTTCTAAATCGAGGAACGTTTCTATGTTAACGCAAGATCTTTTATTGGGAGGCGAGTATCTCTTTTCAGATGCACTATTCCTTCTTTGTTGCATCCGTCGATCCCTCACAATGACGAATTAACACAGAAATTGCGTCGCTATGAAATACTATTGGTTCTAAGCCTTCTCTTTCTAAATTGTGGAACGTGTCTATGGCAACGAAAGGATCTTCTATTGGAAGGCGAGTATCTCTTTTCGGATGCACTATTCCTTCCTTATTGCATCCATCGATCCCTCACAATGACAAATTAACACAGTAGTTGCGTCGCTATGAATTACTATAGGTTCTATGCCTTTTCTTTGTAAATCGAGGAAAGTTTCTATGGCCACCACAGGATCTTCTATTGGGAGGCGAGTATCTCTTTTCGGATGCACAATTCCTTCATTATTCCATGCGTTGATCATTCACAATGACGAATTAACACAGAAATTGCGTCGCTATGAAATACTATAGGTTCTAAGCCTTCTCTTTCTAACTCGAGGAACGTTTCTATGGCAACGAGAGGATCTTCAATTGGGAAGCGAGTATCTCTTTTCGGATGCACTATTCCTACTTTATTGCATCCATCGATCCCTCACAATGACGAATTAAGACAGAAATTGCGACGCTATGAAATACTATAGGTTCTATCCTTTTCTTTCTAAATCGAGGAACTTTTCAATGGCCATCACAAGAACTTCTATTGGGAGGCGAGTATCTCTTTTCGGATGCACTATTCCTCCATTATTCCATCCGTCGCTCCCATTAATACGAATCAACACAGAAATTGCGTCGCTATGGAATACTATAGGTTCTATGACTACTCTTTCTAAATCTAGGAACGTTTCTATGGCAACGACAGGATCTTATATTGGGAGGCGAGTATGTCTTTTCGGATTCACTATTCCTTCTTTATTGCATCCTTCGATCCCTCACAATGACGAATTTACCCAGAAATTGCTTTGCTATGAAATACTATAGGTTCTATGCCTTCTCTTTCTAAATCGAGGAACGTTTCTATGGCAACGACAGGATCTTATATTGGGAGGCGAGTATGTCTTTGCGGATGAACTATTCCTTCTTTACTGCATTCTTCGATCCCTCACAATAACGAATTAACCCAGAAATTGCTTTGCTATGAAATACTATAGGATCTATGCCTTCTCTTTCTAAAGTGAGGAACGTTTGTATGGCAACGACAGGATCTTCTATTGCGAGACGAGTATCTCTTTTCGGATGCACTATTCCTTCTTTATTGCATCCGTCGATTCCTCACAATGACGAATTAACAAAAAAATTTGTGTCGCTATGAAATACTATAGGTTCCAAGCCTTCTCTTTCTAAATCGACGAACGCATCTATGGCAACAAAAGGATCTTCTATCGGGATGCGGGTATCTCTTTTCGGATGCACTATTACTTTCTTATTGCATCCGTCGATCCCTCACAATGACGAATTAACACAGAAATTGCGTCACTATGAAATACTATAGGATCTATGCCCTCCCTTTCTAAAGCGAGGAACGTTTCTATGGCAACGACAGGATCTTCTATTCGGAAGCGAGTATCTCTTTTCGGAAGCACTATTCCTTCTTTATTGCAACCGTCGGTCTCTCACAATGACGAATTGACACAGAAATTGCGTCGCTATGAAATACTATAGGTTCAAAGCCTTCTCTTTCTAAATCGAGGAATGTTTCTATGGCAACGACAGGATCTTACATTGCGAGGCCAGTATCTCTCTTCGGATGCACTATTCCTTCTTTATTGCATCCGTCGATCCCTCACGATGACGAATTAACACAGAAATTGCGACGCTGTGAAATACTATAGGTTCTATGCCTTCTCTTTCTAAATCGAGGAACGTTTCTATGTTAACGCAGGATCTTTTATTGGGAGGCGAGTATCTCTTTTCAGATGCACTATTCCTTCTTTGTTGCATCCGTCGATCCCTCACAATGACGAATTAACACAGAAATTGCGTCGCTATGAAATACTATTGGTTCTAAGCCTTCTCTTTCTAAATTGTGGAACGTGTCTATGGCAACGAAAGGATCTTCTATTGGAAGGCGAGTATCTCTTTTCGGATGCACTATTCCTTCCTTATTGCATCCATCGATCCCTCACAATGACAAATTAACACAGAAGTTGCGTCGCTATGAAATACTATAGGTTCTATGCCTTTTCTTTGTAAATCGAGGAAAGTTTCTATGGCCACCACAGGATCTTCTATTGGGAGGCGAGTATCTCTTTTCGGATGCACTATTCCTTCATTATTCCATGCGTTGATCATTCACAATGACGAATTAACACAGAAATTGCGTCGCTATGAAATACTATAGGTTCTAAGCCTTCTCTTTCTAAATCGAGGAACGTTTCTATGGCAACGAGAGGATCTTCAATTGGGAAGCGAGTATCTCTTTTCGGATGCACTATTCCTACTTTATTGCATCCATCGATCCCTCACAATGACGAATTAAGACAGAAATTGCGACGCTATGAAATACTATAGGTTCTATCCTTTTCTTTCTAAATCGAGGAACTTTTCAATGGCCATCACAAGATCTTCTATTGGGAGGCGAGTATCTCTTTTCGGATGCACTATTCCTCCATTATACCATCCGTAGCTCCCATTATTACGAATTAACACAGAAATTGCGTCGCTATGGAATACTATAGGTTCTATGCCTACTCTATCTAAATCTAGGAACGTTTCTATGGCAACGACAGGATATTATATTGGGAGGCGAATATGTCTTTTCGGATGCACTATTCCTTCTTTATTGCATCCTTCGATCCCTCACAATGACGAATTTACCCAGAAATTGCTTCGCTATGAAATACTATAGGTTCAATGCCTTCTCTTTCTAAATCGATGAACGTTTCTATGGCAACGACAGGATCTTCTATTGCGAGGCGAGTATCTCTTTTCGGATGCACTATTCCTTCTTTATTGCATCCGTCGATACCTCACAATGACGAATTAACAACAAAATTTGTGTCGCTATGAAATACTATAGGTGCCATGGCTTCTCTTTGTAAATCGATGAAAGTTTCTATGGCAACGACTGGATCTTCTATTGCGAGGCGAGTATCTCTTTTCGGATGCACTATTCCTTCTTTATTGCATCCGTCGATTCCTCACAATGACGAATTAACAAAAAAATTTGTGTCGCTATGAAATACTATAGGTGCCATGCTTTCTCTTTGTAAATCGATGAAAGTTTCTATGGCAACGACAAGATCTTCTATTAAGAGGCGAGTATGTATTTTCGGATGCACTATTCCTTCTTTATTGCATCCGTCGATCCCTCACAATGACGAATTAACACAGAAATTGCGTCGGTATGAAATACTATATGTTCTATGCCTTCTCTTTCTAAATCGAGGTACGTTTCTATGTCAATGACAGGATCTTATATTGGGAGGCGAGTATCTCTTTTCGGATGAACTATTCCTTCTTTATTGCATCCGTCGATCCTTCACAATGACGAATTAACACAGAAATTGCATCGCTATGAAATACTATAGTTCCTATGCCTTCTCATTCTAAATCGAGGAACGTATCTATAGCAACGGCAGGATCTTTTATTGGGAGGCGAGTATTTACTTTCGGATGCACTATTCCTTCTTTATTGCATCCGTCGATCCCTCACAATTACGAATTAACACAGAAATTGCGTCGCAATGAAATACTATAGGTTCTATGCGTACTCTTTCTAAATCGAGAAACGTTTCTATGGTAACGACAAGATCTTATATTGGGAGGCGAGTATCTCTTTTTGGATGCACTATTCCTTCTTTATTGCATCCGTCGATCCCTCACAATGAAGAATTAACACAGAAATCGAGTCGCTATGAAATACTATAGGTTCTAAGCCTTCTCTTTCTAAATCGACGAACGCATCTATGGCAACGAAAGGATCTTCTATTGGGAGGCGGGTATCTCTTTTCGGATGCACTATACTTTTCTTATTGCATCCGTCAATCCCTCACAATGACGAATTAACACAGAAATTGCGTCACTATGAAATACTATAGGTTCTATGCCCTCTCTTTCTAAAGCGAGGAACGTTTCTATGGCAACGACAGGATCTTCTATTCGGAAGCGAGTATCTCTTTTCGGAAGCACTATTCCTTCTTTATTGCAACCGACGGTCTCTCACAATGACGAATTGACACAGAAATTGCGTCGCTATGAAATACAATAGGTTCTAAGCCTTCTCTTTCTAAATCGAGGAACGATTCTATGGCAACGACAGGATCTTATATATCGAGGCCACTATCTCTCTTCGGATGCACTATTCCTTCTTTATTGCATCCGTCGATCCCTCACGATGACGAATTAACACAGAAATTGCGTCGCTATGAAATACTATAGGTTCTATGCCTTCTCTTTCTAAATCGAGGAACGTTTATATGTTAACGCAGGATCTTTTATTGGGAGGCGAGTATGTCTTTTCGGATGCACTATTCCTTCCTTATTGCATCCTTCGATCCCTCACAATGACGAATATACCCAGAAATTGCTTCGCTATGAAATACTATAGGTTCTATGCCTTCTCTTTCTAAATCGAGGAACGTTTCTATGTCAACGACAGGATCCTCTATAGCGAGGCGAGTATCTCTTTTCGGATGCACTATTCCTTCCTTATTGCATCCGTCGATTCCTCACAATGACGAATTAACAAAAATTTTGTGTCGCTATGAAATACTATAGGTGCCATGCATTCTCTTTGTAAATCGATGAAAGTTTCTATGGCAACGACTGGATCTTCTATTAAGAGGCGAGTATGTATTTTCGGATGCACTATTCCTTCTTTATTGCATCCGTCGATCCCTCACAATTACGAATTAACACAGAAATTGCGTCGCAATGAAATACTATAGGTTCTATGCGTTCTCTTTCTAAATCGAGAAACGGTTCTATGGTAACGACAAGATCTCATATTGGGAGGCGAGTATGTCTTTTCGGATGCACTGTTCCTTCTTTATTGCATCCGTCGATCCCTCACAATGACGAATTAACACAGAAACTGCGTCGCTATGAAATACTATAGGTTCTATGCCTTCTCTTTCTAAATCGAAGAACTTTTCTATGGCAACGTCAGAATCTTCTATTGGAAGGCGAGACTCTCTTTTTGCATGCACTATTCCTTCTTTATTGCATCCGTCGATCCCTCACAATGAAGAATTAACACAGAAATCGAGTCGCTATGAAATGCTATAGGTTCTAAGCATTCTCTTTCTAAATCGACGAACGCATCTATGGCAACGAAAGGATCTTCTATTGGGAGGCGGGTATCTCTTTTCGGATGCACTATTCCTTTCTTATCGCATCCGTCGATCCCTCACAATGACGAATTAACACAGAAATTGCGTCACTATGAAATACTATAGGTTCTATGCCCTCTCTTTCTAAAGCGAGGAACGTTTCTATGGCAACGACAGGATCTTCTATTCGGAAGCGAGTATCTCTTTTCGGAAGCACTATTCCTTCTTTATTGCAACCGTCGGTCTCTCACAATGACGAATTGACACAGAAATTGCGTCGCTATGAAATACTATAGGTTCTAAGCCTTCTCTTTCTAAATCGAAGAACGTTTCTATGGCAACGACAGGATCTAATATTGCGAGGCCAGTATCTCTCTTCGGATGCACTATTCCTTTTTTATTGCATCCGTTGATCCCTCACGATGACGAATTAACACAGAAATTGCGTCGCTATGAAATACTATAGGTTCTATGCCTTCTCTTTCTAAATCGAGGAACGTTTCTGTGTTAACGCAGGATCTTTTATTGGGAGGCGAATATCTCTTTTCAGATGCACTATTCCTTCTTTATTGCATCCATCGATCCCTCACAATGACAAATTAACACAGAAGTTGCGTCGCTATGAAATACTATAGGTTCTATGCCTTTCCTTTGTAAGTCGAGGTAAGTTTCTATGGCCACCACAGGATCTTCTATTGGGAGGCGAGTATCTCTTTTCGGATGCACTATTCCTTCATTATTCCATGCGTCGATCATTCACAATGACGAATTAACACAGAAATTGCGTCGCTATGGAATACTATAGGTTCTATGCCTACTCTTTCTAAATCTAGGAACGTTTCTATGGCAACGACAGGATATTATATAGGGAGGCGAGTATGTCTTTTCGGATGCACTATTCCTTCTTTATTGCATCCTTCGATCCCTCACAATGACGAATTTACCCAGAAATTGCTTCGTTATGAAAAACTATGGGTTCAATGCCTTCTCTTTCGAAATCGAGGAACGTTTCTATGGCAACGACAGGATACTCTATTGCGAGGCGAGTATCTCTTTTCGGATGCACTATTCCTTCTTTATTGCATCCGTCGATCCCTCACAATGACGAATTGACACAAAAATTTGCGTCGGTTAAAAATACTATAGGTTCTATGCCGTCTCTTTGTAAATCGAGGAACGTTTCCAATGCAACGACAGGATCTTAAATTGAGAGGCGAGTATCTCTTTTCGGATTCACTATTCCTTCCTTATTGCATCCGTCGATCCCTCACAACTACGAATTAACACAGAAATTGCGTCGCTATGGAATACTATAGGTTCTATGCCTACTCTTTTTAAATCTAGGAACGTTTCTATGGCAACGACAGGATCTTATATTGGGAGGCGAGTATGTCTTTTCGGATTCACTATTCCTTCTTTATTGCATCCTTCGATCCCTCACAATAACGAATTAACCCAGAAATTGCTTTGCTATGAAATACTATAGGTTCTATGCCTTCTGTTTCTAAATCGAGGAACGTTTGTATGGCAACGACAGGATCTTCTATTGCGAGGCGAGTATCTCTTTTCGGATGCACTATTCCTTCTTTATTGCATCCGTCGATTCCTCACAATGACGAATTAACAAAAAAATCTGTGTCGCTATGACATACTATAGGTGCCATGCCTTCTCTTTGTAAATCGATGAAAGTTTCTATGGCAACGACTGGATCTTCTAATAAGAGGCGAGTATGTATTTTCGGATGCACTATTCCTTCTTTATTGCATCCGTCGATCCCTCACAATGACGAATTAACACAGAAATTGCGTCGGTATGAAATACTATATGTTCTATGCCTTCTCTTTCTAAATCGAGGAACGTTTCTATGTCAAAGACAGGATCTTATATTGGGAGGCGAGTATCTCTTTTCGGATGAACTATTCCTACTTTATTGCATCCGTCGATCCCTCACAATGACGAATTAACACAGAAATTGCATCGCTATGAAATACTATAGTTCCTATGCCTTCTCATTCTAAATCGAGGAAGGTATCTATAGCAACGGCAGGATCTTTAATTGGGAGGCGAGTATTTACTTTCGGATGCACTATTCCTTCTTTATTGCATCCGTCGAGCCCTCACAATTGCGAATTAACACAGAAATTGCATCGCAATGAAATACTATAGGTTCTATGCGAACTCTTTCTAAATCGAGAAACGTTTCTATGGTGACGACATGATCTTATATTGGGAGGCGAGTATCTCTTTTCGGATGCACTATTCCTTCTTTATTGCATCCGTCGATCCCTCACAATGACGAATTGACACAGAAACTGCGTCGCAATGAAATCCTATAGGTTCTATTCATTCTCTTTCTAAATCGAAGAACTTTTCTACGGCAACGTCAGAATCTTCTATTGGAAGGCGAGTATCTCTTTTTGGATGCACTATTCCTTCTTTATTGCGTCCGTCGATCCCTCACAATGAAGAATTAACACAGAAATCGAGTCGCTATGAAATCACATAGGTTCTATGCCTTCTCTTTCTAAATCGAGGAACGTTTCTACGTTAACGCAGGATCATTTATTGGGAGGCGAGTATCTCTTTTCAGATGCACTATTCCTTCTTTATTGCATCCGTCGATCCGTCACAATGACGAATTAACACAGAAATTGCGTCGCTATGAAATAATATTGGTTCTAAGCCTTCTCTTTCTAAATTGAGGAACGTGTCTATGGCAACGAAAGGATCTTCTATTAGAAGGCGAGTATCTCTTTTCGGATGCACTATTCTTTAATTATTGCATCCATCGATCCCTTACAATGACAAATTAACACAGAAGTTGCGTCGCTATGAAATACTATAGGTTCTATGCCTTTTCTTTGTAAATCGAGGAGAGTTTCTATGGCCACCACAGGATCTTCAATTGGGAGGCGAGTATCTCTTTTCGGATGCACTATTTCTTCATTATTCCATGCGTCGATCATTCACAATGACGAATTAACACAGAAATTGCGTCGCTATGAAATACTATAGGTTCTAAGCCTTCTCTTTCTAACTCGAGGAACGTTTCTATGGCAACGAGAGGATCTTCTATTGGGAAGCGAGTATCTCTTTTCGGATGCACTATTCCTACTTTATTGCATCCATCGATCCCTCACAATGACGAGTTAAGACAGAAATTGCGACGCTATGAAATACTATAGGTTCTATCTTTTTCTTTCTAAATCGAGGAACTTTTTCAATGGCCATTAAAAGATCTTCTATTGGGAGGCGAGTATCTCTTTTCGGATGCACTATTCCTCCATTATTCCATCCGTCGCTCCCATTATTACGAATTAACACAGAAATTGCGTCGCTATGGAATACTATAGGTTCTATGCCTACTCTTTCTAAATCTAGGAACGTTTCTATGGCAATGACAGGATATTATATTGGGCGGCGAGTATGTCTTTTCGGATGCACTATTCCATCTTTATTGCATCCTTCGATCCCTCACAATGTCGAATTTACCCAGAAATTGCTTCGCTATGAAATACTATATGTTCTATGCCGTCTCTTTCGAAATCGAGGAACGTTTCTATGGCAACGACAGGATCCTCTATTACGAGGCGAGTATCTCTTTTCGGATGCACTATTCCTCCATTATTCCATCCGTCGCTCCCATTATTACGAATTAACACAGAAATTGCGTCGCTATGGAATACTATAGGTTCTATGCCTACTCTTTCTAAATCTAGGAACGTTTCTATGGCAATGACAGGATATTATATTGGGCGGCGAGTATGTCTTTTCGGATGCACTATTTCATCTTTATTGCATCCTTCGATCCCTCACAATGTCGAATTTACCCAGAAATTGCTTCGCTATGAAATACTATATGTTCTATGCCGTCTCTTTCGAAATCGAGGAACGTTTCTATGGCAACGACAGGATCCTCTATTGCGAGGCGAGTATCTCTTTTCGGATTCACTATTCCTTCCTTATTGCATCCGTCGATCCCTCACAATTACGAATTAACACAGAAATTGCGTCGCTATGGAATACTATAGGTTCTATGCCTACTCTTTCTAAATCTAGGAACGTTTCTATGGCAACGACATGATCTTATATTGGGAGGCGAGTATGTCTTTTCGGATTCACTATTCCTTCTTTATTGCATTCGTCGATCCCTCACAATGACGAATTTACCCAGAAATGGCTTCGCTATGAAATACTATGGGTTCTATGCCTTCTCTTTCTAAATCGAGGAACGTTTTTATGGCAACGACAGGATCTTTTTTGGGAGGCGAGTATGTCTTTGCGGATGCACTATTCCTTCTTTATTGCATTCTTCGATCCCTCACAATAACGAATTAACCCAGAAATTGCTTTGCTATGAAATACTATAGGATCCAGGCCTTCTCTTTCTAAATGGAGGAACGTTTGTACGGCAACGACAGGATCTTCTATTGTGAGGCGAGTATCTCTTTTCGGATGCACTATTCCATCTTTATTGCATCCGTCGATTCCTCACAATGTCGAATTAACAAAAAAATTTGTGTCGCTATGAAATACTATAGGTGCCATGCCTTCTCTTTGTAAATCGATGAAAGTTTCTATGGCAACGACTGGATCTTCTATTAAGAGGCGAGTATGTATTTTCGGATGCACTATTCCTTCTTTATTGCATCCGTCGAACCCTCACAATGACGAATTAACACAGAAATTGCATCGCTATGAAATGCTATAGTTCCTATGCCTTCTCATTCTAAATCGAGGAACGTATCTATAGCAACGGCAGGATCTTTTATTGGGAGGCGAGTATTTACTTTCGGATGCTCTATTCCTTCTTTATTGCATCCGTCGATCCCTCACAATTACGAATTAACACAGAAATTGCGTCGCAATGAAATACTATAGGTTCTATGCGTTCTCTTTCTAAATCGAGAAACGTTTCTATGGTAACGACAAGATCTTATATTGGGAGGCGAGTATCTATTTTCGGATGCACTATTCCTTCTTTATTGCATCCGTCGATCCCTCACAATGACAAATTAACACAGAAACTGCGTCGCAATGAAATACTATAGTTTCTATGCCTTCTCTTTCTAAATCGAAGAACTTTTCTATGGCAACGTCAGAATCTTCTATTGGAAGGCGAGTATCTCTTTTTGGATGCACTATTCCTTCTTTATTGCATCCGTCGAACCCTCAGAATGAAGAATTAACACAGAAATCGAGTCGCTGTGAAATACTATAGGTTCTAAGCCTTCTCTTTCTAAATCGACGAACGCATCTATGGCAACGAAAGGATCTTCTATTGGGAGGCGTGTATCTCTTTTCGGAAGCACTATTCCTTTCTTATTGCATCCGTCGATCCCTCACAATGACGAATTAACACAGAAATTGCGTCACTATGAAATACTATAGGTTCTATGCCCTCTCTTTCTAAAGCGAGGAACGTTTCTATGGCAACGAAAGGATCTTCTATTGGGAGGCGAGTATCTCTCTTCGGATGCACTATTCCTTCTTTATTGCATCCGTCGATCCCTCACAATGACGAATTAACACAGAAATTGCGTCGCTATGAAATACTATTGGTTCTAAGCCTTCTCTTTCTAAATTGAGGAACGTGTCTATGGCAACGAAAGGATCTTCTATTGGAAGGCGAGTATCTATTTTCGGCTGCACTATTCCTTCCTTATTGCATCCATCGATCCCTCACAATGACAAATTAACACAGAAGTTGCGTCGCTATGAAATACTATAGGTTCTATGCCTTTACTTTGTAAATCGAGGAGAGTTTCTATGGCCACCACAGGATCTTCTATTGGGAGGCGAGTATCTCTTTTCGGATGCACTATTCCTCCATTATTCCATCCGTCGCTCCCATTATTACGAATTAACACAGAAATTGCTTCGCTATGAAATACTATAGGTTCTATGCCTTCTCTTTCTAAATCGAGGAACGTTTCTATGGCAACGACAGGATCTTATATTTGGGAGGCGAGTATGTCTTTTCGGATTCTCTATTCCTTCTTTATTGCATCCTTCGATCCCTCACAATGACGAATTTACCCAGAAATTGCTTCGCTATGAAATACTATAGGTTCTGTGCCTTCTCTTTCTAAATCGAGGAACGTTTGTATGGCAACGACAGGATCTTCTATTGCGAGGCGAGTATCTCTTTTCGGATGCACTATTCCTTCTTTATTGCATCCGTCGATTCCTCACAATGACGAATTAACAAAAAAATATGTGTCGCTATGAAATACTATAGGTGCCATGCCTTCTCTTTGTAAATCGATGAAAGCTTCTATGGCAACAACTGGATCTTCTATTAAGAGGCGAGTATGTATTTTCGGATGCACTATTCCTTCTCTATTGCATCCGTCGATCCCTCGTAATGACGAATTAACACAGAAATTGCGTCGGTATGTAATACTATATGTTCTAAGCCTTCTCTTTCTAAATCGAGGAACGTTTCTATGTCAAAGACAGGATCTTATATTGGGAGGCGAGTATCTCTTTTCGGATGAACTATTCCTACTTTATTGCATCCGTCGATCCCTCACAATGACGAATTAACACAGAAATTGCATCGCTATGAAATACTATAGTTCCTATGCCTTCTCATTCTAAATCGAGGAACGTATCTATAGCAACGGCAGGATCTTTTATTGGGAGGCGAGTATTTACTTTCGGATGCACTATTCCTTCTTTATTGCGTCCGTCGATCCCTCACAATGAAGAATTAACACAGAAATCGAGTCGCTATGAAATACTATAGGTTCTATGCCCTCTCTTTCTAAAGCGAGGAACGTTTCTATGGCAACGACAGGATCTTCTATTCGGAAGCGAGTATCTCTTTTCGGAAGCACTATTCCTTCTTTATTGCAACGTCGGTCTCTCACAATGACGAATTGACACAGAAATTGCGTCGCTATGAAATACCATAGGTTCTAAGCCTTCTCTTTCTAAATCGAGGAACGTTTCTATGGCAACGACAGGATCTTATATTGCAAGGCCAGTATCTCTCTTCGGATGCACTATTCCTTCTTTATTGCATTCGTCGATCCCTCACAATGACGAATTAACACAGAAACTGCGTCGCTATGAAATACTATAGGTTCTATGCCTTCTCATTCTAAATCGAGGAACGTTTCTATGTTAACGCAGGATCTTTTATTGGGAGGCGAGTATCTCTTTTCAGATGCACTATTCCTTCTTTATTGCATCCGTCGATCCGTCACAATGACGAATTAACACAGAAATTGAGTCGCTATGAAATACTATTGGTTCTAAGCCTTCTCTTTCTAAATTGAGGAACGTGTCTATGGCAACGAAAGGATCTTCTATTGGAAGGCGAGTATCTCTTTTCGGATGCACTATTCCTTCCTTATTGCATCCATCGATCCCTCACAATGACAAATTAACACAGAAGATGCGTCGCTATGAAATACTATAGGTTCTATGCCTTTTATTTGTAAATCGAGGAAAGTTGCTATGGCCACCACAGGATCTTCTATTGGGAGGCGAGTATCTCTTTTCGGATGCACTATTCCTTCATTATTCCATGCGTCGATCATTCACAATGACGAATTAACACAGAAATTGCGTCGCTATGAAGTACTGTAGGTTCTAAGCCTTCTCTTTCTAACTCGAGGAACGTTTCTATGGCAACGAGAGGATCTTCTATTGGGAAGCGAGTATCTCTTTTCGGATGTACTATTCCTACTTTATTGCATCCATCGATCACTCACAATGACAAATTAAGACAGAAAATGCGACCCTATGAAATATTATAGGTTCTATCCTTTTCTTTCTAAATCGAAGAACTTTTCAATGGCCATCACAAGATCCTCTATTGGGAGGCGAGTATGTCTTTTCGGATGCACTATTCCTCCATTATTCCATCCGTCGCTCCCATTATTACGAATTAACACAGAAATTGCGTTGCTATGGAATACTATAGGTTCTATGCCTACTCTTTCTAAGTCTAGGAACGTTTCTATGGCAACGACAGGATATTATATTGGGAGGCGAGTATGTCTTTTCGGATTCACTATTCCTATTTTATTGCATCCTTCGATCCCTCACAATGACGAATTTACCCAGAAATTGCTTCGCTATGAAATACTATAGGTTCTATGCCTTCTCTTTCTAAATCGGGGAACGTTTCTATAGCAACGACAGGATCTTATATTGGGAGGCGAGTATGTCTTTGCGGATGCACTATTCCATCTTTATTGCATTCTTCGATCCCTCACAATAACGAATTAACCCAGAAATTGCTTTGCTATGAAATACTATAGGTTCTATGCCTTCTCTTTCTAAATCGAGGAACGTTTGTATGGCAACGACAGGATCTTCTATTGCGAGGCGAGTATCTCTTTTCGGATGCACTATTCCTTCTTTATTGCATCCGTCGATTACTCACAATGACGAATTAACAAAAAATTTGTGTCGCTATGAAATACTATAGGTGCCATGCCGTCTCTTTGTAAATCGATGAAAGTTTCTATGGCAACGACTGGATCTTCTATTAAGAGGCGAGGATGTATTTTCGGATGCACTATTCTTTCTTTATTGCATCCGTCGATCCCTCACAATGACGAATTAACACAGAAATTGTGTCGGTATGAAATACTATATGTTCTATGCATTCTCTTCCTAAATCGAGGAACGTTTCTATGTCAAAGACAGGATCTTATATTGGGAGGCGTGTATCTCTTTTCGGATGAACTATTCCTACTTTATTGCATCCGTCGATCCCTCACAATGACGAATTAACACAGAAATTGCATCGCTATGAAATACTATAGGTTCTAAGCCTTCTCTTTCTAACTCGAGGAACGTTTCTATGGCAACGAGAGGATCTTATATTGGGAAGCGAGTATCTCTTTTCGGATGCACTATTCCTACTTTATTGCATCCGTCGATCCCTCACAATGACGAATTGACACAAAAATTTGTGACGCTAAGAAATACTATAGGTTCTATGCCGTCTCTTTGTAAATCGAGGAATGTTTCTATGGCAACGACAGGATCTTATATTGAGAGGCGAGTATCTCTTTTCGGATTCACTATTCCTTCCTTATTGCATCCGTCGATCCCTCACAATTACGAATTAACACAGAAATTGCGTCGCTATGGAATACTATAGGTTCTATGCCTACTCTTTCTAAATCTAGGAACGTTTCTATGGCAACGACAGGATCTTATATTGGGAGGTGAGTATGTCTTTTCGGATTCACTATTCCTTCTTCATTGCATCCTTCGATCCCTCACAATGACGAATTTACCCAGAAATTGCTTTGCTATGAAATACTATAGGTTATATGCCTTCTCTTTCTAAATCGAGGAACTTTTCTATGGCAACGACAGGATCTTATATTGGGAGGCGAGTATGTCTTTGCGGATGCACTATTCCTTCTTTATTGCATTCTTCGATCCCTCACAATAACGAATTAACCCAGAAATTGCTTTGCTATGAAATACTATAGGTTCTATGCCTTCTCTTTCTAAATCGAGGAACGTTTGTATGGCAACGACAGGATCTTCTATTGCGAGGCGAGTATCTCTTTTCGGATGCACTATTCCTTCTTTATTGCATCCGTCGATTCCTCACAATGACGAATTAACAAAAAAAATTGTGTCGCTATGAAATACTATAGGTGCCATGCCTTCTCTTTGGAAATCGATGAAAGTTTCTATGGCAACGACTGGATCTTCTATTAAGAGGCGAGTATGTATTTCCGGATGCACTATTCCTTCTTTATTGCATCCGTCGATCCCTCACAATGACGAATTAACACAGAAATTGCGTCGGTATGAAATACTATATGTTCTATGCCTTCTCTTTCTAAATCGAGGAACGTTTCTATATTAAAGACAGGATCTTATATTGGGAGGCGAGTATCTCTTTTCGGATGCACTATTCCTTCTTTATTGCATCCGTCGATCCCTCACAATGACAAATTAACACAGAAACTGCGACGCTATGAAATACTATAGGTTCTATGCCTTCTCTTTCTAAATCGAAGAACTTTTCTATGGCAACGTCAGAATCTTCTATTGGGAGGCGAGTATCTCTTTTTGGATGCACTATTCCTTCTTTATTGCATCCGTCGAACCCTCACAATGAAGAATTAACACAGAAATCGAGTCGCTATGAAATACTATAGGTTCTATGACTTCTCTTTCTAAATCGAGGACCGCTTCTATGGCAACGACAGGATGTCATATTGGGAGGCCAGTATCTCTCTTCGGATGGACTATTCCTTCTTTATTGCATCCGTCGATCCCTCACAATGACGAATTAGCACAGAAATTGCTTCTCTATGAAATACTATAGGTTCTATGCCTTTTCGTTCTAAATCGAGGAACGTTTCTATGGCAACGAAAGGATCTTCTATTGGGAGGCGATTATCTCTTTTCGGATGCACTATTTCTTCTTTATTGCACCCATCGACCCCTGACAATGACGTATTAACACAATAATTTGCGTCGCTATGAAATAATATATGTACTATGCCTTCTCTTTGTAAATGGAGGAACGTTTCTATGGCAACGACAGGATCTTATACTGGGAGGCGAGTATCTCTTTTCGGATGGACAATTCCTTCTTTATTGCATCCTTCGATCCCTCACAATGACGAATTAACACAGAAATTGCGCGCAATGAAATACTATAGGTTCTATGCGTTCTCTTTCTAAATCGAGAAACGTTTCTATGGCAACGACAAGATCTTATATTGGGAGGCGAGTATCTCCTTTCGGATGCACTATTTCTTCTTTATTGCATCCGTCGATCCCTCACAATGACGAATTAACACAGAAATTGCATCGCTATGAAATACTATAGTTTCTATGCCTTCTCATTCTGAATCGAGGAATGTTTCTATGGTAACGACAGGAGCTTCTATTGGGAGGCGAGTATTTACTTTCGGATGCACTATTCCTTCTTTATTGCATCCGTCGATCCCTCACAATGACGAATTAACACAGAAATTGCGCGCAGTGAAATACTATAGGTTCTATGCGTTCTCTTTCTAAATCGAGAACGTTTCTATGGCAACGACAATATCTTATATTGGGAGGCGAGTATCTCTTTTCGGATGCACTATTCCTTCTTTAGTGCATCCGTCGACCCCTCACATTGACGAATTAACACAGAAATTGCGTCGCTATGAAATACTATGGTTTCTATGCCTTCTCTTTCTAAATCGAAGGACGTTTCTATGGCAACATCAGATTCTTCTATTGGGAGGCGAGTATCTCTTTTCGGATGCACTATTCCTTCTTTATTGCACCCTTCGATCCCTCACAATGACGAATTAATACAGAAATCGCGTCGCTATGAAATACTATAGGTTCTATGCCTTTTCGTTCTATATGGAGGAACGTTTCTATGGCAACGAAAGGATCTTCTATTGGGAGGCGATTATCTCTTTTCGGATGCACTATTTTTTCTTTATTGCACCCATCGATCCCTCACAATGACGTATTAACACAAAAATTTTCGTCGCTATGAAATAGTATAGGTACTATGCCTTCTCTTTGTAAATCGAGGAACGTTTCTATGGCAACGACAGGATCTTATATTGGGATTCGAGCATCTCTTTTCTGATGCACTATTCCTTCTTTATTGCATCCGTCGATCCCTCACAATGTCGAATTAACACAGAAATTGCGTCGCTATGAAACACTATAGGTTCTATGCCTTCTTTTTCTAAATCGAGGAACGTTTCTATAGCCCCCAGGATCTTCTATTGGGAGGCGAGTATCTCTTTTCGGACGCACTATTCCTTCATTATTGCATCCGTCGGTCCCTCACAATGACGAATTAACACACAAATTGCGTCGCTATGAAATACTATATGTTCTAAGCCTTCTCTTTCTAAATCGAGGAACGTTTCTATGGCAACGAGAGGATGTTCTATTGGGAAGCGAGTATCTCTTTTCGGATGCCCTATACCTACTTTATTGCACCCATCGATCCCTCACAATGACGAATTAAGACAGAAATTGCGTCGCTATGAAATACTATAGGTTCTATCCTTTTCTTTCTAAATCGAGGAACGTTACAATTGCCATCACAAGATCTTCTATTGGGAGGGGAGTATCTCTTTTCGGATGCACTATTCCTCCATTATTCCATCCGTCGCTCCCATTATTACGAATTAACACAGAAATTGCGTCGCTATGGAATACTATAGGTTCTATGCCTACTCTTTCTAAATCTAGGAACGTTTCTATGGCAACGACAGGATATTATATTTGGAGGCGAGTATGTATTTTCGGATGCACTATTCCTTCTTTATTGCATCCTTCGATCCCTCACAATGACGAATTTACCCAGAAATTACTTCGCTATGAAATACTATAGGTTCTATGCCTTCTCTTTGTAAATCGAGGAACGTTTCTATGGCAACGACAGGATCCTCTACTGCGAGGCGAGTATCTCTTTTCAGATGCACTATTCCTTCTTCATTGCATCCGTCGATCCCTCACAATGACGAATTAACACAGAAATTGCGCGCAATGAAATACTATAGGTTCTATGCGTTCTCTTTCTAAATCGAGAAACGTTTCTATGGCAACGACAATATCTTATATTGGCAGGCGAGTATCTCTTATCGGATGCACTATTCCTTCTTTATTGCATCCGTCGATCCCTCACAATTACGAATTAACACAGAAATTGCGTCGCAATGAAATACTATAGGTTCTATGCGTTCTCTTTCTAAATCGAGAAACGTTTCTATGGTAACGACAAGATCTTATATTGGGAGGCGAGTATCTCTTTTCGGATGCACTATTCCTTCTTTATTGCATCCGTCGATCCCTCACAATGACAAATTAACACAGAAACTGCGTCGCTATTAAATACTATAGGTTCTATGCCCTCTCTTTCTAAAGCGAGGAACGTTTCTATGGCAACGACAGGGTCTTCTATTGGGAGGCGAGTATTTCGGATGCACTATTCCTTCTTTATTGCATCCGTCGATCCCTAACATTGACGAATTGACACAGAAATTGCGTCGCTATGAAATACTATAGGTTCTATGACTTCTCTTTCTAAATCGAGGAACGTTTCAATGGCAAAGACAGGACCTTCTATTGGGAGGCGAGTATTTCTTTTTGATTGCACTAATCCTTCTTTATTCCAACCGTCGATCTCTCACAATGACGAATTGACACAGAAATTGCGTCGCTATGAAATACTACAGGTTCTAAGCCTTCTCTTTCTAAATCGAGGACCGCTTCTATGGCAACGACAGGATGTCATATTGGGAGGCCAGTATCTCTCTTCGGATGCACTATTCCTTCTTTATTGCATCCGTCGATCCCTCACAATGACGAATTAGCACAGAAATTGCTTCTCTATGAAATACTATAGGTTCTATGCCCTCTCTTTCTAAAGCGAGGAACGTTTCTATGGCAACGACAGGATCTTCTATTCGGAAGCGAGTTTCTCTTTTCGGAAGCACTATTCCTTCTTTATTGCATCAGTCGATCCGTCACAGTGACGAATTAACACAGAAATTGCATCGCTATGAAATATTATATGTTCTATGCCTTATCTTTCTAAAGCGGGGAACGTTTCTATGTCAACGACAGGATCTTGTATTGGGAGGCGAGTATCTCTTTTCGGATGCACTGTTCCTTTTTTATTGCATCCGTCGATCCCCCACAATGACGAATTAACACAGGAATTGCATCGCTATGAAGTACTATAGGTTCTATGCCTTCTCATTGAAATCGAGAAACGTTTCAATGGCAACGACAGGATCTTCCATTGGGAGGCGAATATTTACTTTCGGATGCACTATTCGTTCTTTATTGCATCCGTCGATCCCTCACAATGACGAATTAACACAGAAATTGAGTCGCTATGATATACTATAGGTTCAATGCCTACTCTATCTAATTCTGGGAACGTTTCTATGGCAACTACGGGATCTTATATTGGGAGGCGAGTAGGTATTTTCGGATGCAATATTCCTACCTTATTGCATCCGTCGATCCGTCACAATGACGAATTAACACAGAAATTGCTTCGCTATGAAATACTATAGGTTCTATGCCTTTTCGTTCTATATCGAGGAACGTTTCTATGGCAACGAAAGGATCTTCTATTGGGAGGCGATTATCTCTTTTAGGATGCACTATTTTTTTTTTATTGCACCCATCGATCCCTCACAATGACGTATTAACACAAAAATTTTCGTCGCTATGAAATAGTATAGGTACTATGCCTTCTCTTTGTAAATCGAGGAACGTTTCTATGGCAACGACAGGATCTTATATTGGGATTCGAGCATCTCTTTTCTGATGCACTATTCCTTCTTTATTGCATCCGTCGATCCCTCACAATGTCGAATTAACACAGAAATTGCGTCGCTATGAAACACTATAGGTTCTATGCCTTCTTTTTCTAAATCGAGAAACGTTTCTATAGCCCCCAGGATCTTCTATTGGAAGGCGAGTATCTCTTTTCGGATGCACTATTCCTTCTTTATTGCATCCGTCGGTCCCTCACAATGACGAATTAACACACAAATTGCGTCGCTATGAAATACTATAGGTTCTAAGCCTTCTCTTTATAAATCGAGGAACGTTTCTATGGCAACGAGAGGATGTTCTATTGGGAAGCGAGTATCTCTTTTCGGATGCCCTATACCTACTTTATTGCACCCATCGATCCCTCACAATGACGAATTAAGACAGAAATTGCGTCGCTATGAAATACTATAGGTTCTATCCTTTTCTTTCTAAATCGAGGAACGTTACAATTGCCATCACAAGATCTTCTATTGGGAGGCGAGTATCTCATTTCGGATGCACTATTCCTCCATTATTCCATCCGTCGCTCCCACTATTACGAATTAACACAGAAATTGTGTCGCTATGGAATACTATAGGTTCTATGCCTACTCTTTCTAAATCTAGGAATGTTTCTATGGCAACGACAGGATATTATATTTGGAGGCGAGTATGTATTTTCGGATGCACTATTCCTTCTTTATTGCATCCTTCGATCCCTCACAATGACGAATTTACCCAGAAATTGCGCGCAATGAAATACTATAGGTTCTATGCGTTCTCTTTCTAAATCGAGAAACGTTTCTATGACAACGACAATATCTTATATTGGCAGGCGAGTATCTCTTATCGGATGCACTATTCCTTCTTTATTGCATCCGTCGATCCCTCACATTGACGAATTAACACAGAAATTGCGTCGCTATTAAATACTATAGGTTCTATGCCTTCTCTTTCTAAATCGAAGAACGTTTCTATTGCAACATCAGATTCTTCTATTGGGAGGCGAGTATTTCTTTTCGGATGCACTATTCCTTCTTTATTGCACCGATCCCTCACAATGACGAATTAATACAGAAATCGCGTCGCTATGAAATACTATAGGTTCTATGCCCTCTCTTTCTAAAGCGAGGAACGTTTCTATGGCAACGATAGGATCTTCTATTCGGAAGCGAGATTCTCTTTTCGGAAGCACTATTCCTTCTTTATTGCATCAGTCGATCCGTCACAATGACGAATTAACACAGAAATTGCATCGCTATGAAATATTATATGTTCTATGCCTTATCTTTCTAAAGCGGGTAACGTTTCTATGGCAACGACAAGATCTTATATTGGGAGGCGAGTATCTCTTTTCGGATGCACTGTTCCTTCTTTATTGTATCCGTCGATCCCTCACAATGACGAATTAACACAGAAATTGCATCGCTATGAATTACAATAGTTTCTATGCCTTCTCATTCTAAATCGAGAATGTTTCTATGGTAACGACAGGAGCTTCTATTGGGAGGCGAGTATGTACTTTCGGATGCACTATTCCTTCTTTATTGCATCCGTCGATCCCTCACAATGACGAATTAACACAGAAATTGCGCGCAATGAAATACTATAGGTTCTATGCATTCTCTTTCTAAATCGAGAAACGTTTCTATGGCAACGACAAGATCTTATATTGGGAGGCGAGTATCTCCTTTCGGATGCACTATTCCTTCTTTATTGCATCCGTCGATCCCTCACAATGACGAATTAACACAGAAATTGCATCGCTATGAAATAATATAGTTTCTATGCCTTCTCATACTAAATCGAGGAATGTTTCTATGGTAACGACAGGAGCTTCTATTGGGAGGCGAGTATTTACTTTCGGATGCACTATTCCTTCTTTATTGCATCCGACGATCCCTCACAATGACGAATTAACACAGAAATAGCGCGCAATGAAATACTATAGGTTCTATGCGTTCTCTTTCTAAATCGAGAAACGTTTCTATGGCAACGACAATATCTTATATTGGGAGGCGAGTATCTCTTTTCGGATGCACTATTCCTTCTTTATTGCATCCGTCGATCCCTCACATTGACGAATTAACACAGAAATTGCGTCGCTATGAAATACTATAGGTTCTATGCCTTCTCTTTCTAAATGGAAGAACGTTTCTATGGCAACATCAGATTCTTCTATTGGGAGGCGAGTATCTCTTTTCGGATGCACTATTCCTTCTTTATTGCTCCCTTCGATCCCTCACAATGACGAATTAGTACAGAAATCGCGTCGCTATGAAATACTATAGGTTCTATGCCCTCTCTTTCTAAAGCGAGGAACGTTTCTATGGCAACGACAGGATCTTCTATTCGGAAGCGAGTTTCTCTTTTCGGAAGCACTATTCCTTCTTTATTGCATCAGTCGATCCGTCACAATGACGAATTAACACAGAAATTGCATCGCTATGAAATATTATATGTTCTATGCCTTATCTTTCTAAAGCGGGGAACGTTTCTATGTCAACGACAGGATCTTGTATTGGGAGGCGAGTATCTGTTTTCGGATGCACTGTTCCTTCTTTATTGCATCCGTCGATCCCTCACAATGACGAATTAACACAGGAATTGCATCGCTATGAAATACTTTAGGTTCTATGCCTTCTCTTTCTAAATCGAGAAACGTTACAATGGCCATCACAAGATCTTCTATTTGGAGGCGAGTATCTCTTTTCGGATGCACTATTCCTCCATTATTCCATCCGTCGCTGCCATTATTACGAATTAAACCAGAAATTGCGTCGCTATGGAATACTATAGGTTCTATGCCTACTCTTTCTAAATCTAGGAACGTTTCTATGGCAACGACAGGATATTATATTGGGAGGCGAGTATCTCTTTTCGGATGCACTATTCCTTCCTTATTCCATGCGTCGTTCATTCACAATGACGAATTAACACAGAAATTGCATCGCTATGAAATATTATAAGTTCTAATCCTTCTCTTTCTAAATCGAGGAACGTTTCTATGGCAACGAGAGGATGTTCTATTGGGAAGCGAGTATCTCTTTTCGGATGCCTTATACCTACTATATTGCATCCATCGACCCCTCACAATGACGAATAAGACAGAAATTGCGTCGCTATGAAATACTATAGGTTCTATCCTTTTCTTTCTAAATCGAGAAACGTTACAATGGCCATCACAAGATCTTCTATTTGGAGGCGAGTATCTCTTTTCGGATGCACTATTCCTCCATTATTCCATCCGTCGCTCCCATTATTACGAATTAAACCAGAAATTGCGTCGCTATGGAATACTATAGGTTCTATGCCTACTCTTTCTAAATCTAGGAACGTTTCTATGGCAACGACAGGCTATTATATTGGGAGGCGAGTATGTCTTTTCGGATGCACTGTTCCTTTTTTATTGCATCCTTCGATCCCTCACAATGCCGAATTTACCCAGAAATTGCTTCGCTATGAAATACTATAGGTTTTATGCCTTCTCTTTGTTAATCGAGGAACGTTTCTATGGCAACGACAGGATCCTCTATTGCGAGGCGAGTATCTGATTCCGGATGCACTATTCCTTCTTTATTGCATCCGTCGATCCCTCACAATGACGAATTAACACAGAAATTGCATCGCTATGAAATATTATGTGTTCTATGCCTTATCTTTCTAAAGCGGGTAACGTTTCTATGGCAACGACAAGATCTTATATTGGGAGGCGAGTATCTCTTTTCGGATGCACTATTCCTTCTTTATTGCATCCGTCGATCCCTCACAATGACGAATTAATACAGAAATTGCATCGCTATGAAATACTATAGTTTCTACGCCTTCTCATTGTAAATCGAGGAATGGTTCTATGCTAACGACAGGAGCTTCTATTGGGAGGCGAGTATTTACTTTCGGATGCACTATTCCATCTTTATTGCATCCGTCGATCCCTCACAATGACGAATTAACACAGAAATTGCGCGCAATGAAATACTATAGGTTCCATGCGTTCTCTTTCTAAATCGAGAAACGTTTCTATGGCAACGATAAGATCTTATATTGGGGGCGAGTATCTCTTTTCGGATGCACTATTCCTTCTTTATTGCATCCGTCGATCCATCACATTGACGAATTAACACAGAAATTGCGTCGCTATGAAATACTAAAGGTTCTATGCCTTCTCTTTCTAAATCGAAGAACGTTTCTATGGCAACATCAGATTCTTCTATTGGGAGGCGAGTATCTCTTTTCGGATGCACTATTCCTTCTTTATTGCACCCTTCGATCCCTCACAATGACGAATTAATACAGAAATTGCGTCGCTATGAAATACTATAGGTTCTATGCCCTCTCTTTCCAAAGCGAGGAACGTTTCAATGGCAACGACAGGATCTTCTATTCGGAAGCGAGTTTCTCTTTTCGGAAGCACTATTCCTTCTTTATTGCATCCGTCGATCCGTCACAATGACGAATTAACACAGAAATTGCATCGCTATGAAATATTATATATTCAAAATATCCAAGGGTATGCTGCCGGTCTATAGTGTCCAACGGGCACAATATTTCGGCGATCAAACATGTCGCCATCATCAGGTGAACTGACGGACTGAGCTCCTGTGAACGTACCGGCACGGAGATCCGTACGCTATGGCTGCTCAGAGGGAACTGGGTTCGGTCGCGGCGGCGGCCGATTTAAATACCCTCCGCCCGCGGCGCGCTCCCTCCGCCGTCCGCGCCCAGCGCCACGGTCGCGCGGTGGAACAGCTTGCGACGGCGTCTGAGATGACGTCGGTGTGATGGCTCTGTCCGCCGTGGTCGTCACAACTATACGTCTGCTCGATTTACTCTTGATTAACCCGATCGCTGGTTCCCAAGCCTTGCTAAGATTATAGCCACAGTCCCGGATTATGAGGTCGTCATTGGTGCGAATTTCGATGGCCTCTCTAACAACGCTGTCCCAGTATCTCGACGTCTGTACCAGAATCCTCGTGCGGTCATACTCCATGGCGTGATTTTCCGACAAACAATGTTCAGCGACCGCCGACTTGCTCGGATACATCAGTCGAGTGTGCCTCTGGTGTTCACGGCATCGATCCTCGACGGTACGCATCGTCTGACCAATATACGACTTGCCACATTGACACGGAATCTGGTACACGCCGGCCTTCCTCAAACCGAGGTCATCTTTGGCGCTCCCCACCAGTGCACGAGTTTTATTTGGAGGACAAAACACAGTTCCGACCCGGTGTTTCTTCAGAATGCGGGCGATTTTCCCCGAGAGTGCGCCTGTGTATGGAATAAATGCAGTGCCTACCTCCTCCCTCGTGACTTCATCCATCTCAACAGGTTGTGCTGCAGTGGTTGGGCGGAGAGCACGTTGAATCTGCCACTCTGAGTACCCATTTTTTTATATGTTCTATGCCTTATCTTTCTAAAGCGGGGAACGTTTCTATGTCAACGACAGGATCTTGTATTGGGAGGCGAGTATCTCTTTTCGGATGCAATATTCCTACCTTATTGCATCCGTCGATCCGTCACAATGACGAATTAACACAGAAATTCCTTCGCTATGAAATACTATAGGTTCTATGCCTTTTCGTTCTAAATCGAGGATCGTTTCTATGGCAACGAAAGGATCTTCTATTGGGAGGCGATTATCTCTTTTCGGATGCACTATTTTTTCTTTATTGCACCCATCTATCCCTCACAATGACGTATTAACACAAAAATTTGCAACGCTATGAAATAATATGGGTTCTATGCGTTCTGTTTCTAAATCGAGAAACGTTTCTATGGCCACGACAGGATCTTCTGTTGGGAGGCAAGTATCTCTTTTCGGAAGCACTATTCCTTCTTTATCCCATCCGTCGATCCCTCACAGTGACGAATTAACACAGAAATTGTGTCGCTATGAAATACTATAGTCTCTATGCCTTCTCTTTCTTAATCGAGGAACGTTTCTATGGCAAAGAAAGGATCTTATATTGGGAGGCGAAAATCTATTTTCGGATGCACCATTCTTTCCTTATTGCATCCGTCGATCACTCACAATGACGAATTAACACAGAAATTGCGTCGCTATGAAATACTATAGGTTTTATGACTTCCCTTTCTAAATCGAGGAACGTTTCTATGGCAACGACACGATTTTCTATTAAGAGGCGAGTATCTCTTTTCGGATGCACCATTCTTTCTTTATTGCATCCGTCGATCCCTCACAATGACGAATTAACACAGAAATCGCGTCGCTATGAAATACTATAGGTTCTATGCCCTCTCTTTCTAAAGCGAGTAACGATTCTATGGCAACGACAGGATCTCCTATTCGGAAGCGAGTATCTCTTTTCGGAAGCACTATTCCTTCTTTATTGCTTCTGTCGATCCGTCAAAATGACGAATTAACACAGAAATTGCATCGGTATGAAATATTATATGTTCTATGCCTTCTCTTTCGAAATCGGGGAACGTTTCTATGTCAACGACAGGATCTTGTATTGGGAGGCGAGTATCTCTTTTCGGATTCACAATTCTTTCTTTATTGCATCCGTCGATCCCTCACAATGACGAATTAAAACAGAAATTGCATCGCTATGAAATACTATAGGTTCTATGCCTTCTGATTCTAAATCGAGGAACGTTTCTATTGCAACGACAGGATCTTCTATTGGGAGGCGAATATTTTCTTTCGGATGCACTATTCGTTCTTTATTGCATCCGTCGATCCCTCACATTGACGAATTAACACAGAAATTGCGTCGCCATGAAATAAAATGGGTTCTATGCGTTCTGTTTCTAAATCGAGAAACGTTGCTATGGCCACGACAGGATCTTCTTTTGGGAGGCAAGTATTTCTTTTCGGAAGCACTATTCCTTCTTTATTCCATCCGTCGATCCCTCACAGTGACGAATTAACACAGAAATTGCGTCGCTATGAAATACTATAGTCTCTATGCCTTCTCTTTCTTAATCGAGGAACGTTTCTATGGCAAAGAAAGGATCTTATATTGGGAGGCGAAAATCTATTTTCGGATGCACCATTCCTTCCTTATTGCATCCGTCGATCCATCACAATGACGAATTAACACAGAAATTGCGTCGCTATGAAATACTATAGGTTTTATGACTTCTTTTTCTAAATCGAGGAACGTTTGTATGGCAAAGACAGGACCTTCTATTGGGAGGCGAGTATTTCTTTTTGATTGCACTAATCCTTCTTTATTGTAACCGTCGATCTCGCACAATGACGAATTGACACAGAAATTGCGACGCTATGAAATACTATAGGTCTAGCCTTCTCTTTCTAAATCGAGGAACGTTTCTATGGCAACGATAGGATCTTATATTGGGATGCCAATATCTCTCTTCGGATGCACTATTCCTTCTTTATTGCAACCGTCGATCCCTCACGTTGACGAATTAACACAGAAATTGCGTCGCTATGAAATACTATAGGTTCTATGCCTTCTCTTTCTAAATCGAAAAACGTTTCTATGGCCCCCAGGATCTTCTATTGGGAGGCGAGTATCTCTTTTCGGATGCACTATTCCTTCTTTATTGCATCCGTCGATCCCTCACAATGACGAATTAACACAGAAATTGCGTCGCTATGAAATACTATAGGTTCTATGCCTTCTCTTTCTGAATCGAGGAACTTGTCTATGGCAACGACCAGATCTTCTATTGCGAGGCGAGTATCTCTTTTCGGATGCAATATTCCTTCCTTATTGCATCCATCGATCGCTCACAAAGACAAATTAACACAGAAGTTGCGTCGGCATGAAAGACTATAGGTTCTATGCTTTTTCCTTGTAAATCGTGGAAAGTTTCTATGGCCACCACAGGATCTTCTATTGGGAGGCGTGTATCTCTTTTCGGATGCACTATTCCTTCATTATTCCATCCGTCGATCATTCACAATGACGAATTAAAACAGAAATTGCGTCGCTATGAAATACTATAGGTTCAATGCCTACACTTTGTAAATCTAGGAACGTTTCTATGGCAACTACGGGATCTTATATTGGGAGACGAGTATGTCTTTTCGGGTTCACTATTCCCTCCTTATTGCATCCGTCGATCCCTCACAATTACGAATTAACACAAAAATTGCGTCGCTATGGAATACTATAAGTTATATGCCTACTCTTTCTAAATCTAGGATGGTTTCTATGGCAACGACAGGATCTTATATTGGGAGGCGAGTATGTCTTTTCGGATTCACTATTCCTTCTTTATTGCATCCTTCGATCCCTCACAATGACGAATTTACCCAGAAATTGCTTCACTATGAAATACTATAGGTTCTATGCCTTCTCTTTCTAAATCGATGAACGTCTCTATGGCAACGACAGGATGTTCTATTATGAGGCGAGGATCTCTTTTCGGATGCACTATTCCTTCTTTATTGCATCCGTCGATCCCTCACAATGACGAATTAACACAGAGATTGCGTCGCTTTGAAATACTATAGATTCTATCCCTTCTCTTTCTAAATCGAGGAACGTTTCTATGGCAACGAAAGGATCTTCTATTGGGAGGCGAGTATCTCTTTTCGGATGCACTATTCCTTCTTTATTGCATCCGTCGATCCCTCACAATGACGAATTGACACAGAAATTGCGTCGCTATGAAATACTATAGGTTCTATGCCTTCTCTTTCTAAAGCGAGGTACGTTTCTATGGCCACGACAGGATCTTCTATTGGGAGGGAAGTATCTCTTTTCGGAGCCACTATTCCTGCTTTATTCCATCCTTCGATCCCCCACCGTGACGAATTAACACAGAAATTTTGTCGCTATGAAATACTAAAGGATCTATGCCTTCTCTTTCTAAATCGAGGAACATTTCTATGGCAAAGACAGGATCTTATATTGGGAGGCGAGTATCTACTTACCGATGCTCTATTCCTTCTTTATTGCATCAGTCGATCCCTCACAATGACGAATTAACACAGAAATTGCGTCGCTATGAAGTACTATAGGTTCCATGACTTCTCTTTCTAAATCGAGGAACGTTTCTATGGCAGCGACAGGACCATCTATTGGGAGGGGAGTATTTCTTTTTGATTGCACTAATCCTTCTTTATTGCAACCGTCGATCTCTCACAATGACGAATTGACACAGAAATTGCGTCCCTATGAAATACTATACATTCAAAGCCTTCTCTTTCTAAATCGAGGAACGTTTCTATGGCAACGACAGGATCTTATATTGGGAGGCCAGTATCTCTCTTCGGATGTACTATTCCTTCTTTACTGCATTCGTCGATCCCTCACGTTGACGAATTAACACAGAAATTGCGTCGCTGTGAAATACCATAGGTTCTAAGCCTTCTCTTTCTAAATCGAGGAACGTTTCTATGGCAACGCAGGATCTTCTATTGGGAGGCGAGTATCTCTTTTCGGATGCACTATTCCTTCTTTATTGCATCCGTCGATCCCTAACAATGACGAATTAACACAGAAATTGCGTCGCCATGAAATAAAATGGGTTCTATGCGTTCTGTTTCTAAATCGAGAAACGTTTCTATGGCCACGACAGGATCTTCTTTTGGGAGGCAAGTATTTCTTTTCGGAAGCACTATTCCTTCTTTATTCCATCCGTCGATCCCTCACAGTGACGAATTAACACAGAAATTGTGTCGCTATGAAATACTATAGTCTCTATGCCTTCTCTTTCTTAATCGAGGAACGTTTATATGGCAAAGAAAGGATCTTATATTGGGAGGCGAAAATCTATTTTCGGATGCACCATTCCTTCCTTATTGCATTCGTCGATCCCTCACAATGACGAATTAACACAGAAATTGCGTCGCTATGAAATACTATAGGTTTTATGACTTCTTTTTCTAAATCGAGGAACGTTTCTATGGCAAAGACAGGACCTTCTATTGGGAGGCGAGTATTTCTTTTTGATTGCACTAATCCTTCTTTATTGTAACCGTCGATCTCGCACAATGACGAATTGACACAGAAATTGCGACGCTATGAAATACTATAGGTCTAGCCTTCTCTTTCTAAATCGAGGAACGTTTCTATGGCAATGATAGGATCTTATATTGGGAGGCCTATATCTCTCTTCGGATGCACTATTCCTTCTTTATTGCATCCGTCGATCCCTCACGTTGACGAATTAACACAGAAATTGCGTCGCTATGAAATACTATAGGTTCTATGCCTTCTCTTTCTAAATCGAGGAACGTTTCTATGGCCCCCAGGATCTTCTATTGGGAGGCGAGTATCTCTTTTCGGATGCACTATTCCTTCTTTATTGCATCCGTCGATCCCTCACAATGACGAATTAACACAGAAATTGCGTCGCTATGAAATACTATAGGTTCTATGCTTCTGTTTCTGAATCGAGGAATTTGTCTATGGCAACGACCAGATCTTCTATTGCGAGGCGAGTATCTCTTTTCGGATGCAATATTCCTTCCTTATTGCATCCATCGATCGCTCACAAAGACAAATTAACACAGAAGTTGCGTCGGCATGAAAGACTATAGGTTCTATGCTTTTTCTTTGTAAATCGTGGAAAGTTTCTATGGCCACCACAGGATCTTCTATTGGGAGGCGTGTATCTCTTTTCGGATGCACTATTCCTTCTTTATTGCATCCGTCGATCCCTCACGTTGACGAATTAACACAGAAATTGCGTCGCTATGAAATACTATAGGTTCTATGCCTTCTCTTTCTAAATCGAAAAACGTTTCTATGGCCCCCAGGATCTTCTATTGGGAGGCGAGTATCTCTTTTCGGATGCACTATTCCTTCTTTATTGCATCCGTCGATCCCTCACAATGACGAATTAACACAGAAATTGCGTCGCTATGAAATACTATAGGTTCTATGCCTTCTCTTTCTGAATCGAGGAACTTGTCTATGGCAACGACCAGAGCTTCTATTGCGAGGCGAGTATCTCTTTTCGGATGCAATATTCCTTCCTTATTGCATCCATCGATCGCTCACAAAGACAAATTAACACAGAAGTTGCGTCGGCATGAAAGACTATAGGTTCTATGCTTTTTCCTTGTAAATCGTGGAAAGTTTCTATGGCCACCACAGGATCTTCTATTGGGAGGCGTGTATCTCTTTTCGGATGCACTATTCCTTCATTATTCCATCCGTCGATCATTCACAATGACGAATTAAAACAGAAATTGCGTCGCTATGAAATACTATAGGTTCAATGCCTACACTTTGTAAATCTAGGAACGTTTCTATGGCAACTACGGGATCTTCTATTGGGAGGCGTGTAGGTCTTTTCGGATGTACTATTCCTTCCTTATTGCATCCGTCGATCCCTCACAATGACGAATTAACACAGAAATTGCTTCGCTATGAAATGCTATAGGTTCTATGCCTTTTCGTTCTAAATCGAGGAACGTTTCTATGGCAACGAAAGGATCTTCTATTGGGAGGCTATTATCTCTTTTCGGATGCACTATTTCTTCTTTATTGCACCAATCGATCCCTCACAATGACGTATTAACACAAAAATTTGCGTCGCTATGAAAAAGCATAGGTACTATGCCTTCTCTTTGTAAATCGAGGAACGTTTCCATGGCAACGACAGGATCTTATATTGGGAGGCGAGTATGTCTTTTCGGATTCACTATTCCTTCTTTATTGCATCCTTCGATCCCTCACAATGACGAATTTACCCAGAAATTGCTTCACTATGAAATACTATAGGTTCTATGCCTTCTCTTTCTAGATCGATGAACGTCTCTATGGCAACGACAGGATGTTCTATTATGAGGCGAGGATCTCTTTTCGGATGCACTATTCCTTCTTTATTGCATCCGTCGATCCCTCACAATGACGAATTAGCACAGAAATTGCGTCGCTATGAAATACTATATATATGTTCTATGCCTTCTCTTTCAAAATCGGGGAACGTTTCTATGTCATCGACAGGATCTTATATTGGGAGGCGGGTATCTCTTTTCGGATGCACTATTCCTTCTTTATTGCATCCGTCGATCCCTCAAAATGACGAATTAACACAGAGATTGCGTCGCTTTGAAATACTATAGATTCTATCCCTTCTCTTTCTAAATCGAGGAACGTTTCTATGGCAACGAAATGATCTTCTATTGGGAGGCGAGTATCTCTTTTCGGATGCACTATTCCTTCTTTATTGCATCCGTCGATCCCTCACAATGACGAATTGACACAGAAATTGCGTCGCTATGAAATACTATAGGTTCTATGCCTTCTCTTTCTAAAGCGAGGTACGTTTCTATGGCCACGACAGGATCTTCTATTGGGAGGGAAGTATCTCTTTTCGGTGCCACTATTCCTGCTTTATTCCATCCTTCGATCCCTCACCGTGACGATTTAACACAGAAATTTTGTCGCTATGAAATACTACAGGATCTATGCCTTCTCTTTCTAAATCGAGGAACATTTCTATGGCAAAGACAGGATCTTATAATGGGAGGCGAGTATCTACTTACCGATGCTCTATTCCTTCTTTATTGCATCAGTCGATCCCTCACAATGACGAATTAACACAGAAATTGCGTCGCTATGAAGTACTATAGGTTCCATGACTTCTCTTTCTAAATCGAGGAACGTTTCTATGGCAGCGACAGGACCATCTATTGGGAGGGGAGTATTTCTTTTTGATTGCACTAATCCTTCTTTATTGCAACCGTCGATCTCTCACAATGACGAATTGACACAGAAATTGCGTCCCTATGAAATACTATACATTCAAAGCCTTCTCTTTCTAAATCGAGGAACGTTTCTATGGCAACGACAGGATCTTATATTGGGAGGCCAGTATCTCTCTTCGGATGTACTATTCCTTCTTTACTGCATTCGTCGATCCCTCACGTTGACGAATTAACACAGAAATTGCGTCGCTGTGAAATACCATAGGTTCTAAGCCTTCTCTTTCTAAATCGAGGAACGTTTCTATGGCAACGCAGGATCTTCTATTGGGAGGCGAGTATCTCTTTTCGGATGCACTATTCCTTCTTTATTGCATCCGTCGATCCCTAACAATGACGAATTAACACAGAAATTGCGTCGCCATGAAATAAAATGGGTTCTATGCGTTCTGTTTCTAAATCGAGAAACGTTTCTATGGCCACGACAGGATCTTCTTTTGGGAGGCAAGTATTTCTTTTCGGAAGCACTATTCCTTCTTTATTCCATCCGTCGATCCCTCACAGTGACGAATTAACACAGAAATTGTGTCGCTATGAAATACTATAGTCTCTATGCCTTCTCTTTCTTAATCGAGGAACGTTTATATGGCAAAGAAAGGATCTTATATTGGGAGGCGAAAATCTATTTTCGGATGCACCATTCCTTCCTTATTGCATTCGTCGATCCCTCACAATGACGAATTAACACAGAAATTGCGTCGCTATGAAATACTATAGGTTTTATGACTTCTTTTTCTAAATCGAGGAACGTTTCTATGGCAAAGACAGGACCTTCTATTGGGAGGCGGGTATTTCTTTTTGATTGCACTAATCCTTCTTTATTGTAACCGTCGATCTCGCACAATGACGAATTGACACAGAAATTGCGACGCTATGAAATACTATAGGTCTAGCCTTCTCTTTCTAAATCGAGGAACGTTTCTATGGCAACGATAGGATCTTATATTGGGAGGCCTATATCTCTCTTCGGATGCACTATTCCTTCTTTATTGCATCCGTCGATCCCTCACGTTGACGAATTAACACAGAAATTGCGTCGCTATGAAATACTATAGGTTCTATGCCTTCTCTTTCTAAATCGAGGAACGTTTCTATGGCCCCCAGGATCTTCTATTGGGAGGCGAGTATCTCTTTTCGGATGCACTATTCCTTCTTTATTGCATCCGTCGATCCCTCACAATGAAGAATTAACACAGAAATTGCGTCGCTATGAAATACTATAGGTTCTATGCTTCTGTTTCTGAATCGAGGAATTTGTCTATGGCAACGACCAGATCTTCTATTGCGAGGCGAGTATCTCTTTTCGGATGCAATATTCCTTCCTTATTGCATCCATCGATCGCTCACAAAGACAAATTAACACAGAAGTTGCGTCGGCATGAAAAACTATAGGTTCTATGCTTTTTCTTTGTAAATCGTGGAAAGTTTCTATGGCCACCACAGGATCTTCTATTGGGAGGCGTGTATCTCTTTTCGGATGCACTATTCCTGCATTATTCCATCCGTCGATCATTCACAATGACGAATTAACACAGAAATTGCGTCGCTATGAAATACTATAGGTTCAATGCCTACACTTTGTAAATCTAGGAACGTTTCTATGGCAACTACGGGATTTTATATTGGGAGGCGTGTAGGTCTTTTCGGATGTACTATTCCTTCCTTATTGCATCCGTCGATCCCTCACAATGACGAATTTACACAGAAATTGCTTCGCTATGAAATGCCATAGGTTCTATGCCTTTTCGTTCTAAATCGAGGAACGTTTCTATGGCAACGAAAGGATCTTCTATTGGGAGGCTATTATCTCTTTTCGGATGCAACATTTCTTCTTTATTGCACCAATCGATCCCTCACAATGACGTATTAACACAAAAATTTGCGTCGCTATGAAAAAGCATAGGTACTATGCCTTCTCTTTGTAAATCGAGGAACGTTTCCATGGCAACGACTGGATCTTATATTGGGAGGCGAGTATGTCTTTTCGGATTCACTATTCCCTCGTTATTGCATCCGTCGATCCCTCACAATTACGAATTAACACAAAAATTGCGTCGCTTTGGAATACTATAAGTTATATGCCTACTCTTTCTAAATCTAGGATGGTTTCTATGGCAACGACAGGATCTTATATTGGGAGGCTAGTATGTCTTTTCGGATTCACTATTCCTTCTTTATTGCATCCTTCGATCCCTCACAATGACGAATTTACCCAGAAATTGCTTCACTATGAAATACTATAGGTTCTATGCCTTCTCTTTCTAAATCGATGAACGTCACTATGGCAACGACAAGATGTTCTATTATGAGGCGAGGATCTCTTTTCGGATGCACTATTCCTTCTTTATTGCATCCGTCGATCCCTCACAATGACGAATTAGCACAGAAATTGCGTCGATATGAAATACTATATGTTCTATGCCTTCTCTTTCAAAATCGGGGAACGTTTCTATGTCATCGACAGGATCTTATATTGGGAGGCGGGTATCTCTTTTCGGATGCACTATTCCTTCTTTATTGCATCCGTCGATCCCTCACAATGACGAATTGACACAGAAATTGCGTCGCTATGAAATACTATAGGTTCTATGCCTTCTCTTTCTAAAGCGAGGTACGTTTCTATGGCCACGACAGGATCTTCTATTGGGAGGGAAGTATCTCTTTTCGGAGCCACTATTCCTTCTTTATTCCATCCTTCGATCCCTCACCGTGACGAATTAACACAGAAATTGTGTCGCTGTGAAATACTAAAGGATCTATGCCTTCTCTTTCTAAATCGAGGAACATTTCTATGGCAAAGACAGGATCTTATATTGGGAGGCGAGTATCTACTTACCGAAGCTCTAGTCCTTCTTCATTGCATCAGTCGATCCCACACAATGACGAATTAACACAGAAATTGCGTCGCTATGAAGTACTATGGGTTCCATGACTTCTCTTTCTAAATCGAGGAACGTTTCTATGGCAGCGACAGGACCATCTATTGGGAGGGGAGTATTTCTTTTTGATTGCACTAATCCTTCTTTATTGCAACCGTCGATCTCTCACAATGACGAATTGACACAGAAATTGCGTCGCTATGAAATACTATACATTCAAAGCCTTCTCTTTCTAAATCGAGGAACGTTTCTATGGCAACGACAGGATCTTATATTGGGAGGCCAGTATCTCTCTTCGGATGTACTATTCCTTCTTTACTGCATTCGTCGATCCCTCACGTTGACGAATTAACACAGAAATTGCGTCGCTGTGAAATACTATAGGTTCTAAGCCTTCTCTTTCTAAATCGAGGAACGTTTCTATGGCAACGCAGGATCTTCTATTGGGAGGCGAGTATCTCTTTTCGGATGCACTATTCCTTCTTTATTGCATCCGTCGATCCCTAACAATGACGAATTAACACAGAAACTGCGTCGCTATGATATACTATGGGTTCTAAGCCTTCTCTTTCTCAAACGAGGAACGTGTCTATGGCAACGACAGGATCTTCTATTGGGAAGCGAGTATCTTTTCGGATGCACTATTCCTTCCTTATTGCATCCATCGCTCCCTCACAATGACAAATTAACACAGAAATTGCGTCGCTATGAAATACTATAAGTTCTATGCCTACTCTTTCAAAATCTAGGATCATATCTATGGCAACTACGGGATCTTATATTGGGAGGCGAGTAGGTCTTTTCGGATGCACTATTCGTTCCTTATTGCATGCGCCGATCCCTCACAATGACGAATTAACACAGAAATTGCGTCGCTATGAAATACTATAGGTTCTATGCCTTTTCTTTCTAAATCGAGGAACGTTTCTATGGCAAGGAAAGGATCTTCTATTGGGAGGCGATTATCTCTTTTCGGATGCACTATTTCTTCTTTTTTCACTCATCGATCCCTCACAATGACGTATTAACACAAATATTTGCGTCGCTATGAAATACTAGAGGTTCTAAGCCTTCTCTTTCTAAATCGAGGGACGTTTCTATGGCAACGACAGGATCTTATATTGGGAGGCCAGTATCTCTCTTCGGATGTACTATTCCTTCTTTATTGCATTCGTCGATCCCTCACGATGACGAATCAACACAGAAATTGCGTCGCTGTGAAATACTATAGGTACTATGCCTTCTCTTTGTAAATCGAGGAACGTTTCTATGGCAACGAGGGGATCTTCTATTGGGAAGCGAGTATCTCTTTTCGGATGCACTATTCCTTCTTTATTGCATCCATCGATACATCACATTTACGAATTAAGACAGAAATTGCGTCGCGATGAAATACTATAGGTTCTATGACTTTTCTTTCTAAATCGAGGAACGTTTCAATGGCCATCACAAGATCTTCTATTGGGAGGCGAGTATCTCTTTTCGGATGCACTATTCCACCATTATTCCATCCGCGATCCCTTACAATTACGAATTACCACAGACATTGCGTCGCTATGGAATACTACATGTTCTATGCCTACTCTTTCTAAATCTAGGAACGTTTTTATGGCAACGACAGGATCTGATATTGGGAGGCGAGTATGTCTTTTCGTATGCATTATTCCTTCTTTATTGCATCCTTCGATCCCTAACAATAACGAATTAACCCAGAAATTGCTTCGCTATGAAATACTATAGGTTCTATGCCTTCTCTTTTTAAATCGAGGAACGTTTCTATGGCAACGACACGATCTTCTATTGCGAGGCGAATATCTCTTTTCGGATGCACTATTCCTTCTTTATTGCATCCGTCGATCCATCACAATGACGAATTAACAAAAAAATTTGTATCTCTATGGAATACTATAGGTTCTATGCCTTCTCTATGTAAATCGGTGAAAGTTTCTATGGCAACGACAGGATCTTCTATTAAGAGGCGAGTATCTATTTTCGGATGCACTATTCCTTCTTTGTTGCATCCGTCGATCCCTCGCAATGACGAATTAACACAGAAATTGCATCGCTATGAAATACTATAGTTTCTATGCCTTCTCATTCTAAATCGAGGAACGTTTCTATGTCAGCGACAGGATCTTCTATTGGGAGACGAGTATTTCTTTTTGATTGCACTAATCCTACTTTATTGCAACCGTCGATCTCTCACAACGACGAATTGACACAGAAGTTGCGTCGCTATGAAATACTATAGGTACTAAGCCTTCTCTTTCTAAATCGAGGAACGTTTCTATGGCAGCGACAGGATCTTATATTGGGAGGCCAGTATCTCTCTTCGGATGCACTATTCCTTTTTTATTGAATCCGTCGTTCCCTCTCGTTGACGAATTAACACAGAAATTGCGTCGCTATGAAATACTATAGGTTCTATGCCTTATCTTTCTAAATCGAGGAACATTTCTATGGCAACGACAGGATCTTCTATTCGGAAGCGAGTTTCTCTTTTCGGAAGCACTATTCCTTCTTTATTGCATCCGTCGATCCATCACAATGACGAATTAACACAGAAATTGCATCGCTATGAAATATTATATGTTCTATGCCTTCTCTTTGTAAATCGGGGAACGTTTCTATGTCTACGACAGGATCTTGTATTGGGAGGCGAGTATCTCTTTTCGGATGCACTATTCCTTCTTTATTGCATAAGTCAATCCCTCACAATGACGAACTAACACAGAAATTGCATCGCTATGAAATACTATAGGTTCTATGACATCTGATTCTAAATCGAGGAACGTTTCTATGGCAACGACAGTATCTTCTATTGGGAGGCGAGTATTTACTTTCGGATGCACTATTCCTTTTTTATTGCATCCGTCGATCCCTTACAATGACGAATTAACACAGAAATTGCGTCGCTATGAAATACTATAGGTTTTATGACTTCTCTATCTAAATCGAGGAACGTTTCTATGGCAACGACATGATTTTCTATTAAGAGGCGAGTATTTCTTTTTGTTGCACTAATCCTTCTTTATTGCAACCATCGATCTCTCACAATGACGAATTGACACAGAAGTTGTGTCGCTATGAAATACTATAGGTACTAAGCCTTCTCTTTCTAAATCGAGGAACGTTTCTATGGCAACGACAGGATCTTATATTGGGAGGCCAGTATCTCTCTTCGGATGCACTATTCCTTCTTTATTGCATCCGTCGATCCCTCACAATGTCGAATTAACACAGAAATTGCGTCGCTATGAAATACTATTGGTTCTAAGCCTTCTCTTTCTAAATCGAGGAACGTGTCTATGGGAACGAAAGGATCTTCTATTGGGAGGCGAGTATCTCTTTTCGGATGCACTATTCCTTCCTTATTGCATACATCGATCCCTCACACTGCAAATTAACACAGAAGTTGCGTCGGTATGAAATACTATAGGTTCTATGCCTTTTCTTTGTAAATCGGGGAAAGATTCTATGGCCACCACAGGATCTTCTATTGGGAGGCGAGAATCTCTTTTGGGATGCACTATTCCTTCATTATTCCATCCGTCGATCATTCACAATGACGAATTAACACAGAAATTACGTCGCTATGATATACTATAGGTTCAATGCCTACTCTTTCTAAATCTAGGAACGTTTCTATCGCAACTACGGGATTTTATATTGGGAGGCGAGTAGGTCTTTTCGGGTGCACTATTCCTTCCTTATTGCATCCGTCGAACCCTCACAATGACGAATTAACACAGATATTGAGCCACTATGAAATACTATAGGTTCTAACCCTTCTCTTTCTAAATCGAGGAACGTTTCTATGGCAACGAGAGGATCCTCTATTGGGAGGCGGGTATCTCTTTTCGGATGCACTATTCCTCCATTATTCCCTCCGTCGCTCCCTCACAATTACGAATTAACACAGAAATTGCGCCGCTATGGCATACTATAGGTTCTATGCCTACTCTTTCTAAATCTAGGAACGTTTGTATGTTAACGACAGGATCTTATATTGGGAGTCGAGTATGTCTTTTCGGATGCACTATTCTTCTTTATTGCATCCTTCGATCCCTCACAATGACAAATTTACCCGGAAATTGCTTCGCTATGAAATACTATAGGTTCTATGCCTTCTCTTTCTAAATCGAGGAACGTTTCTATGGCAACGACAGGATCTTCTATTGCGAGGCGTGTATCTCTTTTCGGATGCACTATTCCTTCTTTATTGCATCCGTGCATCCATCACAATGACGAATTAACAAAAAAATTTGTGTCTCTATGAAATACTATAGGTTCTATGCCTATTCTTTGTAAATCGGTGAAAGTTTCTATGGCAACGACAGTATGTTCTATTAAGAGGCGAGTATCTATTTTCGGATGCACTATTCCTTCTTTATTGCATCCGTCGATCCCTCGCAATGACGAATTAACACAGAAATTGCATCGCTATGAAATACTATAGTTTCTATGCTTTCTCATTCTAAATCGAGGAACGTTTCTATGTCAGCGACAGGATCTTCTATTGGGAGACGAGTATTTCTTTTTGATTGCACTAATCCTTCTTTATTGCAACCGTCGATCTCTCACAACGACGAATTGACACAGAAGTTGCGTTGCTATGAAATACAATAGGTACTAAGCCTTCTCGTTCTAAATCGAGGAACGTTTTTATGGAAACGGCAGGATCTTATATTGGGAGGCCAGTATCTCTCTTTGGATGCACTATTCCTTTTTTATTGAATCCGTCGTTCCCTCACGTTGACGAATTAACACAGAAATTGCGTCGCTATGAAATACTATAGGTTCTATGCCTTCTCTTTCTAAATCGAGGAACATTTCTACGGCAACGACAGGATCTTCTATTCGGAAGCGAGTTTCTCTATTCGGAAGCACTATTCCTTCTTTATTGCATCCGTCGATCCGTCACAATGACGAATTAACACAGAAATTGCATCGCTATGAAATATTATATGTTCTATGCCTTCTCTTTGTAAAGAGGGGAACGTTTCTATGTAAACGACAGGATCTTGTATTGGGAGGCGAGTATCTCTTTTCGGATGCACTATTCCTTCTTTATTGCATCCGTCGATCCCTCACAATGACGAATTAACACAGAAATTGCATCGCTATGAAATACTATAGTTTCTATGCCTTCTCATTCTAAATCGAGGAATGTTTCTATGGTAACGACAGGATCTTTTATTGGGAGGCGAGTTTTTACTTTCGGATGCACTATTCCTTCTTTATTGCATCCGTCGATCCCTCACAATGACGAATTAACACAGAAATTGCGCGCAATGAAATACTATAGGTTCTATGCCTTCTCTTTCTAAATCGAAGATCGTTTCTATGGCAACATCAGAATCTTCTATTGGGAGGCGAGTATCTCTTTTGGGATGCACTAATCCTTCTTTATTGCACCCTTCGATCCCTCACAATGACGAATTAACACAGAAATCGCGTCGCTATGAAATACTATAGGTTCTATGCCCTCCCTTTCTAAAGCGAGGATCGTTTCTATGGCAACGACAGAATCTTCTATTCGGAAGCGAGTTTCTCTTTCGGAAGCACTATTCCTTCTTTATTGCATCCGTCGATCCGTCACAATGACGAATTAACACAGAAATTGCATCGCTATGAAATATTATATGTTCTACGCCTTCTCTTTGTAAATCGGGGAAAGATTCTATGTCAATGACAGGATCTTGTATTGAGAGGCGAGTATCTCTTTTCGGATGCACTATTCCTTCTTTATTGCATCCGTCAATCCCTCACAATGACGAACTAACACAGAAATTGCATCGCTATGAAATACTATAGGTTCTATGCCATCTCATTCTAAATCGAGGAACGTTTCTATAGCAACAACAGGATCTTCTATTGGGAGGCGAGTATTTACTTTCGGATGCACTATTCCTTTTTTATGGCATCCGTCGATCCCTCACAATGACGAATTAACACAGAAATTGCGTCGCTATGAAATACTATAGGTTTTATGACTTCTCTATCTAAATCGAGGAACGTTTCTATGGCAACGACATGATTTTCTATTAAGAGGCGAGTATTTCTTTTTGTTGCACTAATCCTTCTTTATTGCAACCGTCGATCTCTCACAACGACGAATTGACACAGAAGTTGCGTCGCTATGAAATACTATAGGTACTATGCCTTCTCTTTCTAAATCGAGGAACGTTGCTATGGCAACGCAGGATCTTTTATTGGGAGGCGAGTATCTCTTTTCGGATGCACTATTCCTTCTTTATTGCATCCGTCGATCCCTCACAATGACGAATTAACACAGAAATTGCGTCGCTATGGAATACTATTGGCTCTAAGCCTTCTCTTGCTAAATCGAGAAACGTGTCTATGGCAACGAAAGGATCTTCTATTGGGAGGCGAGTATCACTTTTCGGATGCACTATTCCTTCCTTATTGCATACATCGATCCCTCACACTGACAAATTAACACAGAAGTTGCGTCGGTATGAAATACTATAGGTTCTATGCCTTTTCTTTGTAAATCGAGGAAAGCTTCTATGGCCACAACAGGATCTTCTATTGGGAGGCGAGAATCTCTTTTCGGATGCACTATTCCTTCATTATTCCATCCGCCGATCATTCACAATGACGAATTAACACAGAAATTGCGTCGCTATGATATACTATAGGTTCAATGCCCACTCTTTCTAAATCGAGGAACGTTTCTAGGGCAACGACAGGATCCTCTATTGCGAGGCGAGTATTTCTTTTTGATTGCACTAATCCTTCTTTATTGCAACCGTCGATCTCTCACAATGACGAATTGACACAGAAATTGCGACGCTATGAAATACTATAGGTTCTAAGCCTTCTCTTTCTAAATCGAGGAACGTGTCTATGGCAACGACAGGATCTCATATTGGGAGGCAAGTATCTCTCTTCGGATGCACTATTCCTTCTTTATTGCATCCGTCGATCCCTCACATTGACGAATTAGCACAGAAATTGCGTCGCTATGATATACTATAGGTTCTATGCCTTCTCATTCTACATCGAGGAACGTTTCTATGGCAACGCAGGATCTTCTATTGGGAGGCGAGTATCTCTTTTCGGATGCACTATTCCTTCTTATTGCACCCTTCGATCCCTCACAATGACGAATTAACACAGAAATAGCGTCGCTATGAAATACTATAGGTTCTATGCCCTCCCTTTATAAAGCGAGAAACGTTTCTATGGCAACTATGGGATCTTCTATTTGGAAGCGAGTTTCTCTTTTCGAAAGCACTATTCCTTCTTTATTGCATCCGTCGATCCGTCACAATGACGAATTAACACAGGAATTGCAACGCTATGAAATATATGTTCTATGCCTTCTCTCTGTAAATCGGGGAACGTTTCTATGTCAACGACAGGTTCTTGTATTGGGAGGCGAGTAGGTCTTTTCGGATGCACTATTCCTCCTCTATTGCATCCGTCGATCCCTCACAATGGCGAACTAACACAGAAATTGCATAGCTATGAAATACTATAGGATCTATGCCATCTCATTCTAAATCGAGGAACGTTTCTATGGCAACGACAGGATCTTCTATTGGGAGGCGAGTATTTACTTTCGGATGCACTATTTCTTCTTTATTGCATCCGTCGATCCCTCACAATGACGAATTAACACAGAGATTGCGTCGGTATGAAATACTACAGGTTTTATGACTTCCTTATCTAAATCGAGGAACGTTTCTATGGCAACGACATGATTTTCTATTAAGAGGCGAGTATTTCTTTTTGATTGCACTAATCCTTCTTTATTGCAACCGTCGATCTCTCACAATGACGAATTGACACAGAAATTGCGACGCTATGAAAAACTATAGGTTCTAAGCCTTCTCTTTCTAAATCGAGGAATGCTTCTATGGCAACGACAGGATCTCATATTGGGAGGCCAGTATCTCTCTTCGGATGCACTATTCCTTCTTTATTGCATCCGTCGATCCCTCACGTTGACAAAGTAGCAAAGAAATTGCGTCGCTATGAAATACTATATGTTCTATGCCTTCTCATACTACATCGAGGAACGTTTCTATGGCAACGCAGGATCTTCTATTGGGAGGCGAGTATCTCTTTTCGGATGCACTATTCCTTCTTTATTGCATCCGTCGATCCCTCACAATGACGAATTAACACAGAAATTGCGTCGCTATGAAATACTATAGGTTCTAAGCCTTCTCTTTCTAAATCGAGGAACGTGTCTATGGGAACGACAGGATCTTCTATTGGGAGGCGAGTATCTCTTTCTGGATGCACTATTCCTTCCTTATTGCATCCATCGATCCCTCAAAATGACCATCAACACAGAAGTTGCGTCGCTATGAAATACTATAGGTTCCATGCCTTTTGTTTGTAAATTGAGGAAAGTTTCAATGGCCACCACAGGAACTTCTATTGGGAGGCGAGTATCTCTTTTTGGATGCACTATTCCTTCATTATTCCATTCGTCGATAATTCAAAGTGACGAATTAACACAGAAATTGCGTCTCTATGATATACTATAGGTTCAATGCCTATTCATTCTAAATCTAGGAACGTTTCTATGGCAACTACGTGATCTTAGAATGGGAGGCGAGTAGGTCTTTTCTGATGCACTATTCCTTCCTTATTGCATTCGTTGATCCCTCAGAATGACGAATTAACACAGAAATCGCTTCGCTATGAAATACTATAGGTTCTATGCCTTTTCTTTCTAAATCGCGGAACGTTTCTATGGCAACGAAAGGATCTTCTATTGGGAGGCCATTATATCTTTCCGGGGTCACTATTTCTTATTTAGTGGACCCAGCGATCCCTCACAGTGGCGTATTAACACAAAAATTTGCGTCGCTATGAAATAGTATATGTACTATGCCTTCGTATTGTAAATGGAGGATCGTTTCTATGGCAACGACAGGATCTTATACTGGGAGGCGGGTATCTCTTTTCGGATGCAAAATTCCTTCTTTATTGCATCCGGCGATCCCTCACAATGACGAATTAACACAGAAATTGCGTCACTATGAAATGCTATAGTTTCTAAGCCTTCTCTTTCTAAATCGAGGAACGTTTCTATGGCAACGAGAGGATCTTCTATTGGGAAGCGAGTATCTCTTTTCGGATGCACTATTCTTTCTTTATTGCAATCATCGATCCCTCACATTGACGAATTAAGACAAAAATTGCTTCGCTATGAAATACTATACATTCTATGCCTTCTCTTTTTAAATCGAGGAACGTTTCCATGTCAACGACAGGATCTTATATTGGGAGGCGAGTATCTCTTTTCGGATGCACTTTTCCTACATTATTGCATCCGTCGATCCCTCACAATGACGAATTAACACAGAAATTGCATCGCTATGAAATACTATAGTTTCTATGCCTTCTCATTCTAAATCGAGGAATGTTTCTATGGTAACGACAGGATCTTTTATTGGTAGGCGAGTATTTACTTTCGGATGCACTATTCCTTCTTTATTGCATCCGTCGATCCCTCACAATGACGAATTAACACAGAAATTGCGCGCAATGAAATACTATAGGTTCTATGCCTTCTCTTTTTAAATCGAAGATCGTTTCTATGGCAACATCAGAATCTTCTATTGGGAGGCGAGTATCTCTTTTGGGATGCACTAATCCTTCTTTATTGCACCCTTCGATCCCTCACAATGACGAATTAACACAGAAATCGCGTCGCTATGAAATACTATAGGTTCTATGCCCTCCCTTTCTAAAGCGAGGAACGTTTCTATGGCAACGACAGAATCTTCTATTCGGAAGCGAGTTTCTCTTTCGGAAGCACTATTCCTTCTTTATTGCATCCGTCGATCCGTCACAATGACGAATTAACACAGAAATTGCATCGCTATGAAATATTATATGTTCTACGCTTTCTCTTTGTAAATCGGGGAAAGATTCTATGTCAACGACAGGATCTTGTATTGAGAGGCGAGTATCTCTTTTCGGATGCACTATTCCTTCTTTATTGCATCCGTCAATCCCTCACAATGACGAACTAACACAGAAATTGCATCGCTATGAAATACTATAGGTTCTATTCCATCTCATTCTAAATCGAGGAACGTTTCTATAGCAACAACAGGATCTTCTATTGGGAGGCGAGTATTTACTTTCGGATGCACTATTCCTTTTTTATTGCATCCGTCGATCCCTCACAATGACGAATTAACACAGAAATTGCGTCGCTATGAAATACTATAGGTTTTATGACTTCTCTATCTAAATCGAGGAACGTTTCTATGGCAACGACATGATTTTCTATTAAGAGGCGAGTATTTCTTTTTGTTGCACTAATCCTTCTTTATTGCAACCGTCGATCTCTCACAACGACGAATTGACACAGAAGTTGCGTCGCTATGAAATACTATAGGTTCTATGCCTTTTCTTTCTAAATCGAGGAACGTTGCTATGGCAACGCAGGATCTTTTATTGGGAGGCGAGTATCTCTTTTCGGATGCACTATTCCTTCTTTATTGCATCCGTCGATCCCTCACAATGACGAATTAACACAGAAATTGCGTCGCTATGGAATACTATTGGCTCTAAGCCTTCTCTTTCTAAATCGAGAAACGTGTCTATGGCAACGAAAGGATCTTCTATTGGGAGGCGAGTATCACTTTTCGGATGCACTATTCCTTCCTTATTGCATACATCGATCCCTCACACTGACAAATTAACACAGAAGTTGCATCGGTGTGAAATACTATAGGTTCTATGCCTTTTCTTTGTAAATCGAGGAAAGCTTCTATGGCCACCACAGGATCTTCTATTGGGAGGCGAGAATCTCTTTTCGGATGCACTATTCCTTCATTATTCCATCCGCCGATCATTCACAATGACGAATTAACACAGAAATTGCGTCGCTATGATATACTATAGGTTCAATACCTACTCTTTCTAAATCGAGGAACGTTTCTAGGGCAACGACAGGATCCTCTATTGCGAGGCGAGTATTTCTTTTTGATTGCACTAATCCTTCTTTATTGCAACCGTCGATCTCTCACAATGACGAATTGACACAGAAATTGCGACGCTATGAAATACTATAGGTTCTAAGCCTTCTCTTTCTAAATCGAGGAACGTGTCTATGGCAACGACAGGATCTCATATTGGGAGGCAAGTATCTCTCTTCGGATGCACTATTCCTTCTTTATTGCATCCGTCGATCCCTCACGTTGACGAATTAGCACAGAAATTGCGTCGCTATGATATACTATAGGTTCTATGCCTTCTCATTCTACATCGAGGAACGTTTCTATGGCAACGACAGGATCGTATATTGGGAGGCCGGTATCTCTCTTCGGATGCACTATTCCGTCTTTATTGCATCCGTCGATCCCTCACGTTGACGAATTAACACAGAAATTGCTTCGCTATAAAATACTATAGGTTCTATGCAATCTCTTTCTAAATCGAGGAACGTTTCTATGGCCCCCATGATCTTCTATTGGGAGGCGATTATCTCTTTTCGGATGCACTATTCCTTCTTTATTGCATCCGTCGATCCCTCACAATTACGAATTAACACAGAAATTGCGTCGCTATTTAATACTATAAGTTCTATGCCCATTATTTCTAAATCTAGGAACGTCTCTATGGCAACGACCGGATCTTATATTGGGAGGCGAGTATGTCTTTTCGGATTCACTTATTTCTTCTTTATTGCATCCTTCGATCCCTCACAATGACGAATTTACCCAGAAATTGCTTCGCTATGAAATACTATAGGTTCTATGCCTTCTCTTTCTAAATCGAGGAACGTTTCTATGGCAACGAGAGGATCTTATATTGGAAGGCGAGTATCTCTTTTCGGATGCACTATTCCTTCTTTATTGCATCCGTCGATCCGTCACAATGACGAATTAACACAGAAATCGCGTCGCTATGAAATACTATAGGTTCTATGCCCTCTCTTTCTAAATCGAATAACGTTTCTATGGCAACGACAGGATCTTCTATTCGGAAGCGAGTATCTCTTTTCGGAAGCACTATTCCTTCTTTATTGCATCCGTCGATCCGTCACAATGACGAATTAACACAGAAATTGCATCGGTATAAAATATTATATGTTCTATGCCTCCTCTCTCTAAATCGAGGAACGTTTCTATGGCAACGACAGGATCTTCTATTGGGAGGCGAATATTTAATTTCGGATGCACTATTCGTTCTTTATTGCATCCGTCGATCCCTCACAATGACGAATTAACACAGAAATTGCGTCGCTATGAAATAATATGGGTTCTATGCGTTCTGTTTCTAATTCGAGAAACGTTTCTATGGCAACGACAAGATCCAATATTGGGAGGCGAGTATCTCTTTTCGAATGCACTATTCCTTCTTTATTGCATTCGTCGATCCTTTCACAAAGACAAATTAACACAGAAATTGCGTCGCTATGAAATACTATAGGTTCTAAGCCTTCTCTTTCAAAGTCGAGGAACTATTCTATGGCATCGACAAAATCTTCTAATGGGAGGCGAGTATGTCTTTTCGGATGCACTATTCCTTCTTTATTGCATCCGTCGATGCCTCACAATGACGAATTGACCCAGAAATCGCGTCGCCATGAAATACTATAGGTTTATGCCTTCTCTTTCTAAGTCGAGAAACGATTCTATAGCAACGACACGATCTTCTTTTGGGAGGCGTGTATCTTTTTTCGGATGCACTATTCCTTCTTTATTGCATCCGTCGATCCCTCAAAATGACGAATTAACACAGAAATTGCGTCGCTATGAAATACAAAAGATCCTATGCCTTCTCTTTCTAAATCGAGGAACGTTTCTATGGCAACGACACGATTTTCTATTAACAGGCGAGTATCTCTTTTCGGATGCACTATTCCTTCTTTATTGCATCCGTCGATCCCTCACAATGACGAATTAACACAGAGATGGCGTCGCTATGAAATACTACAGGTTCTATGACTTCTCTTTCTAAATCGAGGAACGTTTCTATGGCAACGACAGGACCTTTTATTGGGAGGCGAGTATATCTTTTTGATTGCACTAATCTTTCTTTATTGCAACCGTCGATTTCTCACAATGACGAATTGACACAGAAATTGCATCGCTATGAAATACTATAGGTTTTATGACTTCTCTTTCTAAATCGAGGAACGTTTCTATGGCAACGACACGATTTTCTATTAAGAGGCGAGTATCTCTTTTCGGATGCACCATTCTTTCTTTATTGCATCCGTCGAGCCCTCACAATGACGAATTAACACAGAAATTGCGTCGCTATGAAATACTACTGGTTCTATGACTTCTCTTTCTAAATCGAGGAACGTTTCCATGGCAACGACAGGACCTTCTATTGGGAGGCGAGTATATCTTTTTGATTGCTCTAATCTTTCTTTATTGCAACCGTCGATCTCTCACAATGTCGAATTGACACAGAAAATGCGTCGCTATGAAATACTATAGGTTCTAAGCCTTCTCTTTCTAAATCGAGGAACGTTTCTATGGCAACGACAGGATCTTATATTGGGAGGCCAGTATCTCTCTTCGGATGCACTATTCCTTCTTTATTGCATCCGTCGATCCCTCACGTTGACGAATTAACACAGAAATTGCGTCGCTATGAAATACTATGGGTTCTATGCCTTCTCTTTCTAAATCGAGGATCGTATCTATGGCAACGCAGGATCTTTTATTGGGAGGCGAGTATCTCTTTTCGGATGAACTATTCCTTCTTCATTGCATCTGTTGATCCCTCACAAAGATGAATTAACACATAAATTGCGTCGCAATGAAATACTATTGGTTCTAAGCCTTCTCTTTCTAAATCGAGGAACGTTTCTATGGCAACGACTTGATTTTCTATTAAGAGGCGAGTATCTCTTTTCGGATGCACCATTCTTTCTTTATTGCATCCGTCGAGCCCTCACAATGACGAATTAACACAGAAATTGCGTCGCTATGAAATACTACTGGTTCTATGACTTCTCTTTCTAAATCGAGGAACGTTTCCATGGCAACGACAGGACCTTCTATTGGGAGGCGAGTATATCTTTTTGTTTGCTCTAATCTTTCTTTATTGCAACCGTCGATCTCTCACAATGTCGAATTGACACAGAAATTGCGTCGCTATGAAATACTATAGGTTCTATGCCTTCTCTTTCTACATCGAGGAACGTTTCTATGGCAACGCAGGATCTTCTATTGGGAGGCGAGTATCTCTTTTCGGATGCACAATTCCTTCTGTATTGCATCCATCGATCCCTCAAAATGACAAATTAACACAGAAGTTGCGTCGCTATGAAATACTATAGGTTCTATGCCTTTTCTTTGTAAATCGAGGAATGTTTCTATGGCCACCACAGGAACTTCTATTGGGATGCGAGTATCTCTTTTGGGAAGCACTATTCCTTCTTTATTGCATCCGTCGATCCCTCACAAAGACGAATTAACACAGAAATTGCATCGCTATGAAAAACTATAGGTTTTATGACTTCTCTATCTAAATCGAGGAACGTATCTATGGCAACGACATGATATTCTATTAAAGGCGATCATTTCTTTTTGATTGCACTAATCCCTCTTTATTGCAACAGTCGATCTCTCACAATGACGAATTGACACAGAAATTGCGACGCTATGAAATACTATAGGTTCTAAGCCTTTTTCTTTCTAAATCGTGGAACGTTTCTATGGCAACGACAGGATCTCATATTGGGAGGCCAGTATCTCTCTTCGGATGCACTATTCCTTCTTTATTGCATCCGTCGATCCCTCACGTTGACGAATTAGCACAGAAATTGCGTCGCTATGATATACCATAAGTTCTATGCCTTCTCATTCTACATCGAGGAACGTTTCTATGCCTACGCAGGATCTTCTATTGGGAGGCGAGTATCTCTTTTCGGATGCACTATTCCTTCTTTATTGCATCCGTCGATCCCTCACAATGACGAATTAACACAGAAATTGCGTCGCTATGAAATACTATAGGTTCTAAGCCTTCTCTTTCTAAATCGAGGAACGTGTCTATGGCAACGACAGGATCGTCTATTGGGAGTCGAGTATCTCTTTCCGGATGCACTATTCCTCCCTTATTGCATCCATCGATCCCTCAAAATGACAAATTAACACAGAAGTTGCGTCGCTATGAAATACTATAGGTTCTATGCCTTTTCTTTGTAAATCGAGCAAAAGTTTCTATGGCCACCACAGGAACTTCTATTGGGAGGCGAGTATCTCTTTTCGGATGCACTATTCCTTCATTATTCCATCCGTCGATAATTCAAAGTGACGAATTAACACAGAAATTGCGTCGCTATGATATACTATAGGTTCTATGCCTTTTCTTTCTAAATCGAGGAACGTTTCTATGGCAACGAGAGGATCTTCTATTGGGAGGCGATTATCTCTTTACGGATGCACTATTTCTTATTTATTGGACCCATCGATCCCTCACAGTGGCGTATTAACACAAAAATTAGCAACGCTATGAAATAGTATATGTACTATGCCTTCGTTTTGTAAATGGAGGAATTTTTCTATGGCAACGACAGGATCTTATACTGGGAGGCGAGTATCTCTTTTCGGATGCACAATTCCTTCTTTATTGCATCCGTCGATCCCTCACAATGACGAATTAACACAGAAATTGCGGCACTATGAAATGCAATGGGTTCTAAGCCTTCTCTTTCTAAATCGAGGAACGTTACTATATCAACGAGAGGATCTTCTATTGGGAAGCGAGTATCTCTTTTCGGATGCACTATTCCTTCTTTATTGCATCCATCGATCCCTCACATTGACGAATTAAGACAGAAATCGCGTCGCAATGAAATACTATACGTTCTATGCCTTCTCTTTCTAAATCGAGGAACGTTTCTATGTCAACGACAGGATCTTATATTGGGAGGCGAGTGTCTCTTTTCGGATGCACTATTCCTACTTTATTGCATCCGTCGATCCGTCACAATGACGAATTAACACAGAAATTGCATCGCTATCAAATACTATAGTTTCTATGCATTCTCATTCTAAATCGAGGAATGTTTCTATGGTAACGACAGGATCTACTATTGGGAGGCGAGTATTTACTTTCGGATGCACTATTCCTTCTTTATTGCATCCGTCAATTCCTCACAATGACGAATTAACACAGAAATTGCGTCGCTATGAAATACTATAGGTTTTATGACTTCTCTATCTAAATCGAGGAACGTTTCTATGGCAACGGCATGATTTTCTATTAAGAGGCCAGTATTTCTTTTTGATTGCACTAATCCTTCTTTATTGCAACCGTCGATCTCTCACAATGACGAATTGACACAGAAATTGCGACGCTATGATAAACTATAGGTTCTAAGCCTTCTCTTTCTAAATCGAGGAATGTTTCTATGGCAACGAAAGGATCTCATATTGGGAGGCCAGTATCTCTCTTCGGATGCACTATTCCTTCTTTATTGCATCCGTCGATCCCTCACGTTGACGAATTAGCACAGAAATTGCGTCGCTATGAAATACTATCTGTTCTATGCCTTCTGTTTCTACATCGAGGAACGTTTCTATGGCAACGCAGGATCTTCTATTGGGAGGCGAGTATCTCGTTCCGGATGCACTATTCCTTCCTTACTGCATCCATCGATCCCTCAAAATGACAAATTAACACAGAAGTTGCGTCGCTATGAAATACTATAGGTTCTATGCCTTTTCTTTGTAAATCGAGGAAAGTTTCTATGGCCACCACAGGAACTTGTATTGGGATGCGAGTATCTCTTTTGGGAAGCACTATTCCTTCTTTATTGCATTCGTCGATCCCTCACAAAGACGAATTAACACAGAAATTGCATCGCTATGAAAAACTATAGGTTTTATGACTTCTCTATCTAAATCGAGGAACCTATCTATGGCAACGACATGATTTTCTATTAAGAGGCGAGTATTTCTTTTTGATTGCACTAATCCTTCTTTATTGCAACCGTCGATCTCTCACAATGACGAATTGACACAGAAATTGCGACGCTATGAAATACTATTGGCTCTAAGCCTATTCTTTCTAAATCGAGGAACGTTTCTATGGCAATGACAGGATCTCACATTGGGAGGCCAGTATCTCTCTTCGGATGCACTATTCCATCTTTATTGCATCCGTCGATCCCTCACGTTGACGAATTAGCACAGAAATTGCGACGCTATGAAATACCATAAGTTCTATGCCTTCTCATTCTACATCGAGGAACGTTTCTATGGCAACGCAGGATCTTCTATTGGGAGGCGAGTATCTCTTTTCGGATGCACTATTCCTTCTTTATTGCATCCGTCGATCCCTCACAATGACGAATTAACACAGAAATTGCGTCGCTATGAAATACTATAGGTTCTAAGCCTTCTCTTTCTAAATCGAGGAACGTGTCTATGGCAACGACAGGATCACCTATTGGGAGGCGAGTATCTCTTTCCGGATGCACTACTCCTTCCTTATTGCATCCATCGATCCCTCAAAATGACAAATTAACACAGAAGTTGCGTCGCTTTGAAATGCTATAAGTTCTATGCATTTTCTTTGTAAATCGAGGAAAGTTTCAATGGCCACCACAGGAACTTCTATTGGGAGGCGAGTATCTCTTTTCGGATGCACTATTCCTTCATTATTCCATCCGTCGATAAATCAAAGTGACCAATTAACACAGAAATTGCGTCGCTATGATATACTATAGGTTCCATGCCTATTCTTTCTAAATCTAGGAACGTTTCTATGGCAACTACGGTATCTTATAATGGGAGGCGAGTAGGTCTTTTCGGATGCACTATTCCTTCCTTATTGCATCCGTCGATCCCTCACAATGACGAATTAACACACAAATTGCTTCGCTATGAAATACTATAGGTTCTATGCCTTTGCTTTCTAAATCGAGGAACGTTTCTATGGCAACGAGAGGATCTTCTATTGGGAGGCGATTATCTCTTTACGGATGCACTATTTCTTATTTATTGGACCCATCGATCCCTCACAGTGGCGTATTAACACAGAAATTGCGTCGCTATGAAATAGTATATGTACTATGCCTTCGTTTTGTAAATGGAGGAACGTTTCTATGGCAACGACAGGATCTTATACTGGGAGGCGAGTATCTCTTTTCGGATGCACAATTCCTTCTTTATTGCATCCGTCGATCCCTTACAATGACGAATTAACACAGAAATTGCGTCACTATGAAATGCTATGGGTTCTAAGCCTTCTCTTTCTAAATCGAGGAACGTTTCTCTGGCAACGCAATATCTTATATTGGTAGGCGAGTATCTCTATTCGGATGCACTATTCCTTCTTTATTGCATCCGTCGATCCCTCACAATGACGAATTAACACAGAAATTGCGTCGCTATCAAATACTATATGTTGTATGCCATCTCTTTCTAAATCGAGGAACGTTTCTATGTCAACGACAGGATCTTATTTTGGGAGGCGATTATCTCTTTTCGGATGCACTATTCCTACTTTATTGCATCCGTCGATCCCTCACAATGACGAATTAACACAGAAATTGCATCGCTATGAAATACTATAGGTTCTATGCCTTCTCTTTCTAAAACGAGAAACCTTTCTATGGCAACGACAAGATCTTATATTGGGAGGCGAGCATCTCTTTTCGGAAGCACTATTCCTTTTTTATTACATCCGTCGATCCGTCACAATGACGAATTAACACAGAAATTTCATCGCTATGAAATATTATATGTTCTATGCCTTCTCTTTGTAAATCGGGGAACGTTTCTATGTCAACGAAAGGATCTTGTATTGGGAGGCGAGTATCTCTTTTCGGATGCACTATTCCTTCTTTATTGCATCCGTCGTTCCCTCACAATGACGAACTAACACAGAAATTGCATCGGTATGAAATACTCTAGGTTCTATGCCATCTCATTCTAAATCGAGGAACGTTTCTATGGCAACGACAGGATCTTCTATTGGGAGGCGAATATTTACTGTCGGATGCACAATTCCTTCTTTATTGCATCCGTCGATCCCTCACAATGACGAATTAACACAGAAATTGCGTCGCTATGAAATAATATGGGTTCTATGCGTTCTCTTTCTAAATCGAAAAACGTTTCTATGGCAACGACAAGATCCTATATAGGGAGGCGAGTATCTCTTTTGGGATGCACTATTCCTTCTTTATTGCATCCGTCGATCCCTCACGTTGACGAATTAGCACAGAAATTGCGTCGCTATGAGATACTATAGGTTCTATGCCTTCTCTTTCTACATCGAGGAACGTTTCTATGGCAACGCAGCATCTTCTATTGGGAGGCGAGTATCTCTTTTCGGATGCACTATTCCTGCTTTATTGCATCCGTCGATGCCTCACAATGACGAATTAACACAGAAATCGCGTCGCTATGAAATACTATAGGTCCTATGCCATCTCTTTCTAAGTCGAGAAACGTTTCTATGGCAACGACAGGATCTTCTTTTGGGAGGCGTGAATCTCTTTTCGGATGCACTATTCCTTCTTTATTGCATCCGTCGATCACTCACAACGTCGAATTAACACAGAAATTTCGTCGCTATGAAATACTATAGGTTTTATGACTTCTCTTTCTAAATCGAGGAACGTTTCTATGGCAACGAAATGATTTTCTATTAAGAGCCGAGTATCTCTTTTCGGATGCACCATTCTTTCTTTATTGCATCCGTCGATCCCTCACAATGACGAATGAACACAGAAATTGCGTCGCTATGAAATACTATAGGTTCTATGACTTCTCTTACTATATCGAGGAACGTTTCTATGGCAACGACAGGACCTTCTATTGGAAGGCGAGTATTTCTTTTTTATTGAACTAATCCTTCTTTATTGCAACCGTCGATCTCTCACAATGACGAATTGACACAGAAATTGCGTCGCTATGAAATACTATAGGTTCTATGCCTTCTCTTTCTAAATCGAGGAACGTTTATATGGCCCCATGATCTTCTATTGGGAGGCGAGTATCTCTTTTGGATGCACTATTCCTTCTTTATTGCATCCGTCGATCCATCACAATGACGAAATAACACAGAAATTGCGTCGCTATGAAATACTATAGGTTCTAAGCCATCTCTTTCTAAATCAAGGAACGTGTCTATGGCAACGACAGGATCTTTTATTTAGAGGCGAGTATCTCTTTTCGGATGCACTATTCCTTCCATATTGCATCCATCGATCCCTCACAATGACAAATTAACACAGAAGTTGCGTCGCTATGAAATCCTATAGGTTCTATGCCTTTTCTTCGTAAATCGAGGAAAGTTTCTATGGCCACCACAGGAACTTCTATTGGGATGCGAGTATCTCTATTCGGATGCACTATTCCTTCTTTATTGCATCCGACGATCCCTCACAAAGACGAATTAACACAGAAATTGCATCGCTATGAAATATTATAGGTTCTATGCCTTCTCATTTTATATCGAGGAACGTTTCTATGGCAACGACAGGATCTACTATTGGGAGGCGAATATTTACTTTCGGATGCACAATTCCTTCTTTATTGCATCCGTCGATCCCTCACAATGACGAATTAACACAGAAATTGCGTCGCTATGAAATAATATGGGTTCTATGCGTTCTCTTTCTAAATCGAAAAACGTTTCTATGGCAACGACAAGATCCTATATAGGGAGGCGAGTATCTCTTTTGGGCTGCACTATTCCTACTTTATTGCATCCGTCGATCCCTCACTTTGACGAATTAGCACAGAAATTGCGTCGCTATGAAATACTATAGGTTCTAAGCCTTCTCTTTCTAAATCGAGGAACGTTTCTATGGCAACGACAGGATCTTATATTGGGAGGCCAGTATCTCTCTTCGGATGCACTATTCCTTCTTTATTGCATCCGTCGATACCTCACGTTGACGAATTAACACAGAAATTGCGTCGCTATGAAATACTATAGGTTCTATGCAATCTCTTTCTAAATCGTGGAACGTTTCTATGGCCCCCATGATCTTCTATTGGGAGGCGGTTATCTCTTTTCGGATGCACTATTCCTTATTTATTGCATCCGTCGGTCCATCACAATGACGAAATAACACAGAAATTGCGTCGCTATGAAATACTATAGGTTCTAAGCCATCTCTTTCTAAATCAAGGAACGTGTCTATGGCAACGACAGGATCTTTTATTGAGAGGCGAGTATCTCTTTTCGGATGCACTATTCCTTCCTTATTGCATCCATCGATCCCTCACAATGACAAATAAACACAGAAGTTGCGTCGCTATGAAATACTATAGGTTCTATGCCTTTTCTTTGTAAATCGAGGAAAGTTTCTATGGCCACCACAGGAACTTCTATTGGGATGCGAGTATCTCTTTTCGGATGCACTATTCCTTCTTTATTGCATCCGACGATCCCTCACAAAGACGAATTAACACAGAAATTGCATCGCTATGAAATACTATAGGTTCTATGCCTTCTCATTTTATATCGAGGAACGTTTCTATGGCAACGACAGGATCTTCTATTGGGAGGCGAATATTTACTGTCGGATGCACAATTCCTTCTTTATTGCATCCGTCGATCCCTCACAATGACGAATTAACACAGAAATTGCGTCGCTATGAAATAATATGGGTTCTATGCGTTCTCTTTCTAAATCGAAAAACGTTTCTATGGCAACGACAAGATCCTATATAGGGAGGCGAGTATCTCTTTTGGGATGCACTATTCCTTCTTTATTGCATCCGTCGATCCCTCACGTTGACGAATTAACACAGAAATTGCGTCGCTATGAAATACTATCTGTTCTATGCCTTCTGTTTCTACATCGAGGAACGTTTCTATGGCAACGCAGGATCTTCTATTGGGAGGCGAGTATCTCTTTCCGGATGCACTATTCCTTCCTTATTGCATCCATCGATCCCTCAAAATGACAAATTAACACAGAAGTTGCGTCGCTATGAAATACTATAGGTTCTATGCCTTTTCTTTGTAAATCGAGGAAAGTTTCTATGGCCACCACAGGAACTTGTATTGGGATGCGAGTATCTCTTTTGGGAAGCACTATTCCTTCTTTATTGCATTCGTCGATCCCTCACAAAGACGAATTAACACAGAAATTGCATCGCTATGAAAAACTATAGGTTTTATGACTTCTCTATCTAAATCGAGGAACCTATCTATGGCAACGACATGATTTTCTATTAAGAGGCGAGTATTTCTTTTTGATTGCACTAATCCTTCTTTATTGCAACCGTCGATCTCTCACAATGACGAATTGACACAGAAATTGCGACGCTATGAAATACTATTGGCTCTAAGCCTATTCTTTCTAAATCGAGGAACGTTTCTATGGCAATGACAGGATCTCACATTGGGAGGCCAGTATCTCTCTTCGGATGCACTATTCCATCTTTATTGCATCCGTCGATCCCTCACGTTGACGAATTAGCACAGAAATTGCGACGCTATGAAATACCATAAGTTCTATGCCTTCTCATTCTACATCGAGGAACGTTTCTATGGCAACGCAGGATCTTCTATTGGGAGGCGAGTATCTCTTTTCGGATGCACTATTCCTTCTTTATTGCATCCGTCGATCCCTCACAATGACGAATTAACACAGAAATTGCGTCGCTATGAAATACTATAGGTTCTAAGCCTTCTCTTTCTAAATCGAGGAACGTGTCTATGGCAACGACAGGATCACCTATTGGGAGGCGAGTATCTCTTTCCGGATGCACTACTCCTTCCTTATTGCATCCATCGATCCCTCAAAATGACAAATTAACACAGAAGTTGCGTCGCTTTGAAATGCTATAAGTTCTATGCATTTTCTTTGTAAATCGAGGAAAGTTTCAATGGCCACCACAGGAACTTCTATTGGGAGGCGAGTATCTCTTTTCGGATGCACTATTCCTTCATTATTCCATCCGTCGATAAATCAAAGTGACGAATTAACACAGAAATTGCGTCGCTATGATATACTATAGGTTCCATGCCTATTCTTTCTAAATCTAGGAACGTTTCTATGGCAACTACGGTATCTTATAATGGGAGGCGAGTAGGTCTTTTCGGATGCACTATTCCTTCCTTATTGCATCCGTCGATCCCTCACAATGACGAATTAACACACAAATTGCTTCGCTATGAAATACTATAGGTTCTATGCCTTTTCTTTCTAAATCGAGGAACGTTTCTATGGCAACGAGAGGATCTTCTATTGGGAGGCGATTATCTCTTTACGGATGCACTATTTCTTATTTATTGGACCCATCGATCCCTCACAGTGGCGTATTAACACAGAAATTGCGTCGCTATGAAATAGTATATGTACTATGCCTTCGTTTTGTAAATGGAGGAACGTTTCTATGGCAACGACAGGATCTTATACTGGGAGGCGAGTATCTCTTTTCGGATGCACAATTCCTTCTTTATTGCATCCGTCGATCCCTTACAATGACGAATTAACACAGAAATTGCGTCACTATGAAATGCTATGGGTTCTAAGCCTTCTCTTTCTAAATCGAGGAACGTTTCTCTGGCAACGCAATATCTTATATTGGTAGGCGAGTATCTCTATTCGGATGCACTATTCCTTCTTTATTGCATCCGTCGATCCCTCACAATGACGAATTAACACAGAAATTGCGTCGCTATCAAATACTATATGTTGTATGCCATCTCTTTCTAAATCGAGGAACGTTTCTATGTCAACGACAGGATCTTATTTTGGGAGGCGATTATCTCTTTTCGGATGCACTATTCCTACTTTATTGCATCCGTCGATCCCTCACAATGACGAATTAACACAGAAATTGCATCGCTATGAAATACTATAGGTTCTATGCCTTCTCTTTCTAAAACGAGAAACCTTTCTATGGCAACGACAAGATCTTATATTGGGAGGCGAGCATCTCTTTTCGGAAGCACTATTCCTTTTTTATTACATCCGTCGATCCGTCACAATGACGAATTAACACAGAAATTTCATCGCTATGAAATATTATATGTTCTATGCCTTCTCTTTGTAAATCGGGGAACGTTTCTATGTCAACGAAAGGATCTTGTATTGGGAGGCGAGTATCTCTTTTCGGATGCACTATTCCTTCTTTATTGCATCCGTCGTTCCCTCACAATGACGAACTAACACAGAAATTGCATCGGTATGAAATACTCTAGGTTCTATGCCATCTCATTCTAAATCGAGGAACGTTTCTATGGCAACGACAGGATCTTCTATTGGGAGGCGAATATTTACTGTCGGATGCACAATTCCTTCTTTATTGCATCCGTCGATCCCTCACAATGACGAATTAACACAGAAATTGCGTCGCTATGAAATAATATGGGTTCTATGCGTTCTCTTTCTAAATCGAAAAACGTTTCTATGGCAACGACAAGATCCTATATAGGGAGGCGAGTATCTCTTTTGGGATGCACTATTCCTTCTTTATTGCATCCGTCGATCCCTCACGTTGACGAATTAGCACAGAAATTGCGTCGCTATGAGATACTATAGGTTCTATGCCTTCTCTTTCTACATCGAGGAACGTTTCTATGGCAACGCAGCATCTTCTATTGGGAGGCGAGTATCTCTTTTCGGATGCACTATTCCTGCTTTATTGCATCCGTCGATGCCTCACAATGACGAATTAACACAGAAATCGCGTCGCTATGAAATACTATAGGTCCTATGCCTTCTCTTTCTAAGTCGAGAAACGTTTCTATGGCAACGACAGGATCTTCTTTTGGGAGGCGTGAATCTCTTTTCGGATGCACTATTCCTTCTTTATTGCATCCGTCGATCACTCACAACGTCGAATTAACACAGAAATTTCGTCGCTATGAAATACTATAGGTTTTATGACTTCTCTTTCTAAATCGAGGAACGTTTCTATGGCAACGAAATGATTTTCTATTAAGAGCCGAGTATCTCTTTTCGGATGCACCATTCTTTCTTTATTGCATCCGTCGATCCCTCACAATGACGAATGAACACAGAAATTGCGTCGCTATGAAATACTATAGGTTCTATGACTTCTCTTACTATATCGAGGAACGTTTCTATGGCAACGACAGGACCTTCTATTGGAAGGCGAGTATTTCTTTTTTATTGAACTAATCCTTCTTTATTGCAACCGTCGATCTCTCACAATGACGAATTGACACAGAAATTGCGTCGCTATGAAATACTATAGGTTCTATGCCTTCTCTTTCTAAATCGAGGAACGTTTATATGGCCCCATGATCTTCTATTGGGAGGCGAGTATCTCTTTTGGATGCACTATTCCTTCTTTATTGCATCCGTCGATCCATCACAATGACGAAATAACACAGAAATTGCGTCGCTATGAAATACTATAGGTTCTAAGCCATCTCTTTCTAAATCAAGGAACGTGTCTATGGCAACGACAGGATCTTTTATTTAGAGGCGAGTATCTCTTTTCGGATGCACTATTCCTTCCATATTGCATCCATCGATCCCTCACAATGACAAATTAACACAGAAGTTGCGTCGCTATGAAATCCTATAGGTTCTATGCCTTTTCTTCGTAAATCGAGGAAAGTTTCTATGGCCACCACAGGAACTTCTATTGGGATGCGAGTATCTCTATTCGGATGCACTATTCCTTCTTTATTGCATCCGACGATCCCTCACAAAGACGAATTAACACAGAAATTGCATCGCTATGAAATATTATAGGTTCTATGCCTTCTCATTTTATATCGAGGAACGTTTCTATGGCAACGACAGGATCTACTATTGGGAGGCGAATATTTACTTTCGGATGCACAATTCCTTCTTTATTGCAGCCGTCGATCCCTCACAATGACGAATTAACACAGAAATTGCGTCGCTATGAAATAATATGGGTTCTATGCGTTCTCTTTCTAAATCGAAAAACGTTTCTATGGCAACGACAAGATCCTATATAGGGAGGCGAGTATCTCTTTTGGGATGCACTATTCCTACTTTATTGCATCCGTCGATCCCTCACTTTGACGAATTAGCACAGAAATTGCGTCGCTATGAAATACTATAGGTTCTAAGCCTTCTCTTTCTAAATCGAGGAACGTTTCTATGGCAACGACAGGATCTTATATTGGGAGGCCAGTATCTCTCTTCGGATGCACTATTCCTTCTTTATTGCATCCGTCGATACCTCACGTTGACGAATTAACACAGAAATTGCGTCGCTATGAAATACTATAGGTTCTATGCAATCTCTTTCTAAATCGTGGAACGTTTCTATGGCCCCCATGATCTTCTATTGGGAGGCGGTTATCTCTTTTCGGATGCACTATTCCTTATTTATTGCATCCGTCGGTCCATCACAATGACGAAATAACACAGAAATTGCGTCGCTATGAAATACTATAGGTTCTAAGCCATCTCTTTCTAAATCAAGGAACGTGTCTATGGCAACGACAGGATCTTTTATTGAGAGGCGAGTATCTCTTTTCGGATGCACTATTCCTTCCTTATTGCATCCATCGATCCCTCACAATGACAAATAAACACAGAAGTTGCGTCGCTATGAAATACTATAGGTTCTATGCCTTTTCTTTGTAAATCGAGGAAAGTTTCTATGGCCACCACAGGAACTTCTATTGGGATGCGAGTATCTCTTTTCGGATGCACTATTCCTTCTTTATTGCATCCGACGATCCCTCACAAAGACGAATTAACACAGAAATTGCATCGCTATGAAATACTATAGGTTCTATGCCTTCTCATTTTATATCGAGGAACGTTTCTATGGCAACGACAGGATCTTCTATTGGGAGGCGAATATTTACTGTCGGATGCACAATTCCTTCTTTATTGCATCCGTCGATCCCTCACAATGACGAATTAACACAGAAATTGCGTCGCTATGAAATAATATGGGTTCTATGCGTTCTCTTTCTAAATCGAAAAACGTTTCTATGGCAACGACAAGATCCTATATAGGGAGGCGAGTATCTCTTTTGGGATGCACTATTCCTTCTTTATTGCATCCGTCGATCCCTCACGTTGACGAATTAGCACAGAAATTGCGTCGCTATGAGATACTATAGGTTCTATGCCTTCTCTTTCTACATCGAGGAACGTTTCTATGGCAACGCAGCATCTTCTATTGGGAGGCGAGTATCTCTTTTCGGATGCACTATTCCTGCTTTATTGCATCCGTCGATGCCTCACAATGACGAATTAACACAGAAATCGCGTCGCTATGAAATGCTATAGGTCCTATGCCTTCTCTTTCTAAGTCGAGAAACGTTTCTATGGCAACGACAGGATCTTCTTTTGGGAGGCGTGAATCTCTTTTCGGATGCACTATTCCTTCTTTATTGCATCCGTCGATCACTCACAAAATCGAATTAACACAGAAATTTCGTCGCTATGAAATACTATAGGTTTTATGACTTCTCTTTCTAAATCGAGGAACGTTTCTATGGCAACGACATGATTTTCTATTAAGAGCCGAGTATTTCTTTTCGGATGCACCATTCTTTCTTTATTGCATCCGTCGATCCCTCACAATGACGAATGAACACAGAAATTGCGTCGCTATGAAATACTATAGGTTCTATGACTTCTCTTACTATATCGAGGAACGTTTCTATGGCAACGACAGGACCTTCTATTGGAAGGCGAGTATTTCTTTTTTATTGAACTAATCCTTCTTTATTGCAACCGTCGATCTCTCACAATGACGAATTGACACAGAAATTGCGTCGCTATGAAATACTATAGGTTCTATGCCTTCTCTTTCTAAATCGAGGAACGTTTACATGGCCCCATGATCTTCTATTGGGAGGCGAGTATCTCTTTTGGATGCACTATTCCTTCTTTATTGCATCCGTCGATCCATCACAATGACGAATTAACACAGAAATGGCGTCGCTATGAAATACTATAGGTTCTAAGCCTTCTCTTTCTAAATCGAGGAACGTGTCTATGGCAACGACAGGATCTTCTATTGGGAGGCGAGTATCTCTTTTCGGCTGCACTATTCCTTCCTTATTGCATCCATCGATCCTTCACAATGTCAAATTAACACAGAAGTTGTGTCGCTATGAAATACTATAGGTTCTATGCCTTCTCTTTGTAAATCGAGGAAAGTTTCTATGGCCACCACAGGATCTTCTATTGGGAGGCGAGTATCTCTTTTCCGATGCACTATTCCTTCATTATTCCATCAGTTGATCATTAACAATGACGAATTAACACAGAAATTCCGCCGCTATGATATACTATAGGTTCAATGCCAACTCTTTTTAAATCTAGGAACGTTTCTATGGCAACAACGGGATCTTATATTGGGAGGCGAGTAGGTATTTTCGGATGCACTATTCCTACCTTATTGCATCCGTCTATCCCTCACAATGTCGTATTAACACAAAAATTTGCGTCGCTATGAAATAGTATAGGTACTATGCCTTCCCTTTGTAAATCGAGGAACGTTTCTATGTCAACGAAGGGTCTTGTATTGGGAGGCGAGTATCTCTTTTCGGATGCACTATTCCTTCTTTATTGCATCCGTCGATCCCTCACAATGACGAATTAACACAGAAATTGCGTCGCTATGAAATACTATAGGTTGTAAGCCTTCTCTTTCTAAATCGAGGAACGTGTCTATGGCAACGACAGGATCTTCTATTGGGAGGCGAGTATCTCTTTTCGGATGCACTATTCCTTCCTTATTGCATCCATCGATCCCTCACAATGACAAATTAACACAGAAGTTGTGTCGCTATGAAATACTATAGGTTCTATGCCTTCTCTTTGTAAATCGAGGAAAGTTTCTATGGCCACCACAGGATCTTCTATTGGGAGGCGAGTATCTCTTTTCCGATGCACTATTCCTTCATTATTCCATCAGTTGATCATTAACAATGACGAATTAACACAGAAATTCCGTCGCTATGATATACTATAGGTTCAATGCCAACTCTTTTTAAATCTAGGAACGTTTCTATGGCAACAAAGGGATCTTATATTGGGAGGCGAGTAGGTATTTTCGGATGCACTATTCCTACCTTATTGCATCCGTCGATCCCTCACAATGTCGTATTAACACAAAAATTTGCGTCGCTATGAAATAGTATAGGTACTATGCCTTCCCTTTGTAAATCGAGGAACGTTTCTATGTCAACGAAGGGTCTTGTATTGGGAGGCGAGTATCTCTTTTCGGATGCACTATTCCTTCTTTATTGCATCCGTCGATCCCTCACAATGACGAATTAACACAGAAATTGCATCGCTATGAAATACTATAGGTTCTATGCTTTCTCATTGTAAATCGAGGAACGTTTCTATGGCAACGACAGGATCTTCTATTGGGAGGCGAATATTTACTTTCGGATGCACTATTCGTTCTTTATTGCATCCGTCGATCCTTCACAATGACGAATTAACACAGAAATTGCGTCGCTATGAAATAATATGGGTTCTATGAGTTCTGTTTCTAAATCGAGACACGTTTCTATGGCAACGATAAGATCCTATATTGGGAGGCGAGTATCTCTTTTCGGATGCACTATTCCTTCTTTATTGCATCCATCGATCCTTACACAATGACGAATTAACACAGAAATTGCGTCGCTATGAAATACTATAGGTTCTATGCCTTCTCTTTCAAAATCAAGGAACGTTTCTATGGCAACGACAAAATCTTCTATTGGGAGGCGAGTATCTGTTTTCGGATGCAGTATTCCTTCTTTATTGCATCTGTCGATGCCTCAAAATGACGAATTAACACAGAAATCGCGTCGCTATGAAATTCTATAGGTTCTATGCCTTCTCTTTCTAAGTCGAGAAACGTTTCTATTGCAACGACAGGATCTTCTATTGGGAGGCGAGTATCTCTCTTCGGATGCACTATTCCTTCCTTATTGCATCCATCGATCCCTCACAATGACAAATTAACACAGAAGTTGCGTCGCTATGAAATACTATACGTTCTATGCCTTATCTATGTAAATCGAGGAAAGTTTCTATGGCCACCTTAGGATCTTCTATTGGGAGGCGAGTATCTCCTTTCGGATGCACTATTCCTTCATTATTCCATCCGTCGATGATTCACAATGACGAATTAACACAGAAATTGCGTCGCTATGATATACTATAGGTTCAATGCCAACTCTTTCTAGATCTGGTAACGTTTCTATGGCAACTACGGGATTTTATATTGGGAGGCGAGTAGGTATTTTCGGATGCACTATTCCTACCTTATTGCATCCGTCGATCCGTCACAATGACGAATTAACACAGAAATTGCTTCCCTATGAAATACTATAGGTTCTATGCATTTTCGTTCTAAATCAAGGAACGTTTCTATGGCAACGAAAGGATGTTCTATTGGGAGGCGATTATCTCTTTTCGGATGCACCATTTCTTCTTTATTGCACCCATCGATCCTTCACAATGACGTATTAACACAAAAATTTGCGTCGCTATGAAATAGTATAGGTTCTATGCCTACTCTTTCTAAAGCGAGTAACGTTTCTATGGCAACGACAGGATCTTATATTGGGAGGCGAGTAAGTCTTTTCGGATTCACTATTCCTTCTTTATTGCATCCTTCGATTCCTAACAATGACGAATTTACCCAGAAATTGCTTCGCTATGAAATACTATAGGTTCTATGCCCTCTCTTTCTAAAGCGAGTAACGTTTCTATGGCATCGACAGGATCTTCTATTCGGAAACGAGTATCTCTTTTCGGAAGCACTATTAATTGTTTACTGCATCCGTCGATCCGTCAAAATGACGAATTAACACAGAAATTGCATCGGTATGAAATATTATATGTTCTATGCCTTCGCTTTCTAAATCGGGGAACGTTTCTATGTCAACGACAGGATCTTGTATTGGGAGGCGAGTATCTCTTTTCGGATGCACTATTCCTTCTTTATTGCATCCGTCGATGCCTCACAATGACGAATTAACACAGAAATTGCATCGCTCTGAAATTCTATAGGTTCTATGCCTTCTCATTCTAAATCGAGGAACGTTTCTATGGCAACGAAAGGACTTCTATTGGGAGACGAATATTTACTTTAGGATGCACTATTCGTTCTTAATTGCATCCGTCGATCCCTCACAGTGACGAATAACACAGAAATTGCATCGCTATGAAATACTATAGGTTCTATGCCATCTCATTGTAAATCGAGGAACGTTTCTATGGCAACGGCAGGATCTTCTATTGGGAGGCGAATATTTACTTTCGGATGCACTATTCGTTCTTTATTGCATCCGTCGATACCTCACAATGACGAATTAACACAGAATTTGTGTCGCTATGAAATAATATGGGTTCTATGCGTTCTGTTTCTAAATCGAGAAACGTTTCTATGGCAGCGACAAGATCCTATATTGGGAGGCGAGTATCTCTTTTCGGATGCACTATTCCTTCTTTATTGCATTCGTCGATCCCTCACAATGACGAATTAACACTGAAATGGCGGCGCTATGAAATACTATAGGTTCTATGCCCTCTCTTTGTAAAGCGAGTAACGTTTCTATGGCAACGACAGGATCTTCTGTTCGGAAACGAGTATCTCTTTTCGGAAGCACTATTCCTTGTTTATTGCATCCGTCGATCCGTCAAAATGACGAATTAACACAAAAATTGCATCGGTATGAAATATTATATGTTCTATGCCTTCTGTTTCTAAATCGCGGAACGTTTCTATGTCAACGACAGGATCTTGTATTGGGAGGCGAGTATCTTTTTTCGGATGCACTATTCCTTCTTTATTGCATCCGTCGATCCCTCACAATGACGAATTAACGCAGAAATTGCATCGCTATGAAATACTATAGGTTCTATGCCTTCTCATTCTAAATCGGGCAACGTTTCTATGGCAACGACAGGATCTTCAATTGGGAGGCGAATATTTACTTTCGGATGCACTATTTGTATTTTATTGCATCCGTCCATCCCTCACAATGACGACTTAACACAGAAATTGCGTCGCTATGAAATAATATGGGTTCTATGCGTTCTGTTTCTAAATCGAGAAACGTTTCTATGGCAACGACAAGATCCTATATTGGGAGGCGAGTATCTCTTTTCGGGTGCACTATTCCTTCTTTATTGCATCCGTCGATTCTTTCACAAAGACGAATTTACACAGAAATTGCGTCGCTATGAAATACTATAGGTTCTATGACTTCTCTTTCTAAATCGAGGAACGTTTCTATGGCAAAGACAGGACCTTCTATTGGCAGGCGAGTATTTCTTTTTGATTGCACTAATCCTTCTTTATTGCAACCGTCGATCTCGCACAATGACGAATTGACACAGAAATTGCGTCGCTATGGAGTACAATAAGTTCTATGCCTACTCTTTCTAAATCTAGGAAGGTTTCTATGGCAACGACAGGATCTTATATTGGGAGGCGAGTATGTCTTTTCGGATTCACTATTCGTTCTTTATTGCATCCTTCGATCCCTCACAATAACGAATTAACACAGAAATTGCATCGCTATGAAATACTTTAGGTTCTATGCCTTCTCTTTCTAAATCGATGAACGTTTCTATGGCAACGACAGGATCTTCTATTAAGAGGCGAGGATCTCTTTTCGGATGCACTATTCCTTCTTTATTGCATCCGTCGATCCCACACAATGACGAATTAACACTGAAATTGCGTCGCTATGAAATACTATATGTTCTATGCCTTCTCATTCTAAATCGGGGAACGTTTCTATGTCATCGACAGGATCTTATATTGGGAGGCGGGTATCTCTTTTCGGATGCACTATTCCTTCTTTATTGCATCCGTCGATCCCTCACAATAACGAATTAACACAGAAATTGCATCGCAATGAAATACTATAGGTTCTATGCCTTCTCATTCTAAATCGAGGAACGTTTCTATGGCAACGACAGGATCTTCTATTGGGAGGCGAATATTTACTTTCGGATGCACTATTCCTTCTTCATTGCATCAGTCGATCCCTCACAATGACGAATTAACACAGAAATCGCTTCGCTATGAAATACTATGGGTTCTATGCCCTCTCTTTCTAAAGCGAGTAACGTTTCTATGGCAACGACAGGAACTTCAATTCGGAAACGAGTATCTCTTTTCGTAAGCACTATTCCTTGTTTATTGCATCCGTCGATCCGTCAAAATGACGAATTAACACAGAAATTGCATCGGTATGAAATATTATATGTTCTATGCCTTCTCTTTCTAAATCGGGGAACGTTTCTATGTCAACGACAGAATCTTGTATTGGGAGGCGAGTATCTCCTTTCGGATGCACTATTCCTTATTTATTGCATCCGTCGATCCTCACAATGACGAATTAACACAGAAATTGCATCGCTATGAAATACTATATGTTCTATGCCTTCTCATTCTAAATCGAGGAACGATTCTATGGCAACGACAGGATCTTCTATTGGGAGGCGAATATTTACTTTCGGATGCACTATTCGTTCTTTATTGCAACCGTCGATCCCTCACAATGACGAATTAACACAGAAATTACGTCGCTATGAAATAATATGGTTTCTATGCGTTCTGTTTCTAATTCGAGAAACGTTTCAATGGCAACGACAAGATCCTATATTGGGAGGCGAGTATCTCTTTTCGGATGCACTATTCCTTCTTTATTGCATCCGTTGATCCTTTCACAAAGACGAATTAACACAGAAATTGCGTCGCTATGAAATACTATAGGTTCTATGTCTTCTCTTTCAAAATCGAGGAACGTTTCTATGGCAACGACAGAATCTTGTATTGGGAGGCGAGTATCTCTTTTCGGATGCACTATTCCTTATTTATTGCATCCGTCGATCCTCACAATGACGAATTAACACAGAAATTGCATCGCTATGAAATACTATATGTTCTATGCCTTCTCATTCTAAATCGAGGAACGATTCTATGGCAACGACAGGATCTTCTATTGGGAGGCGAGTATCTCTTTTCGGATGCACTATTCCTTCTTTATTGCATCCGTCGATCCCTCAAAATGACAAATTAACACAGACATTGCGTCGCTATGAAATACTATAGATTCTATGCCTTCTCTTTCTAAATCGATTAACGTTTCTATGGCAACGAAAGGATCTTCTATATGGAGGCGAGTATCTCTTTTCCGATGCACTATTCCTTCTTTATTGCATCCGTCGATCCCTCACAATGACGAATTAACACAGAAATAGCGTCGCTATGAAATTCTATAGGTTCTATACCTTCTCTTTCTAAAGCGAGGAACGTTTCAATCTCCACGACAGGATCTTCTTTTGGGAGGCATGTATCTCTTTTCGGAAGCACTTTCCCTTCTTTATTCCATCCGTCGATCCCTCACAGTGACGAATTAACACAGAAATTGTGTCGCTATGAAATACTATAGTCTCTATGCCTTCTCTTTCTAAATCGAGGTATGTTTCTATGGCAAAGATAGGATCTTATATTGGGAGGCGAAAATCGATTTTCGGATGCACTACTCCTTCCTTATTGCATCCGTCGATCCCTCACAATGATGAATTAACACAGAAATTGCGTCGCTATGAAATACTATAGGTTCTATGCCTTTTCGTTCTAAATCGAGGAACGTTTCTATGGCATAGAAAGGATCTTCTATTGGGAGGCGATTATCTCTTTTCGAATGCACTATTTCTTCTTTATTGCACCCATCGATCCCTCACAATGACTTATTAACACAAAAATTTCCATCCCTATGAAATAGCATAGGTACTATGCCTTCTCTTTGTAAGACGAGGAACGTTTCCATGGCAACGACAGGATCTTATATTGGGAGGCGAGTATGTCTTTTCGGATTCACTATTCCTTCCTTATTGCATCCGTCGATCCCTCACAATTACGAATTAACACAGAAATTTCGTCGCTATGGAATACAATAAGTTCTATGCCTACTCTTTCTAAATCTAGGAAGGTTTCTATGGCAACGACAGGATCTTATATTGGGAGGCGAGTATGTCTTTTCGGATTCACTATTCCTTCTTTATTGCATCCTTCGATCCCTCACAATGACGAATTTACCCAGAAATTGCTTCGTTATGAAATACTATAGGTTCTATGCCTTCTCTTTCTAAATCGATGAACGTTTCTATGGCAACGACAGGATCTTATATTAAGAGGCGAGGATCTCTTTTCGGATGCACTACTCCTTCTTTATTGCGTCCGTCGATCCCTCACAATGACGAATTAACACTGAAATTGCGTCGCTATGAAATACTATATGTTCTATGCCCTCTCTTTCGAAAACGAGTAACGTTTCTATGGCAACGACAGGAACTTCTATTCGGAAACGAGTATCTCTTTTCGGAAGCACTATTCCTTGTTTATTGCATCCGTCGATACGTCAAAATGACGAATTAACGCAGAAATTGCATCGGTATGAAATATTATATGTTCTATACCTTCTCTTTCAAAATCGTGGAACGTTTCTATGGCAACGACAGAATTTTCTATTGGGAGGCGAGTATCTCTTTTCGGATGCACTATTCCTTCTTTATTGCATCCGTCAATCCCTCACAAAGACGAATTAACACAGAAATCGCGTCGCTATGAAATACTATAGGTTCTATGGCCTCTCTTTCTAAAACGAGTAACGTTTCTATGGCAACGACAGGAACTTCTATTCGGAAACGAGTATCTCTTTTCGGAAGCACTATTCCTTGTTTATTGCATCCGTCGATCCGTCAAAATGACGAATTAACGCAGAAAATGCATCGGTATGAAATATTATATGTTCTATGCCTTCTCTTTCTAAATCGGGGAACGTTCCTATGTCAACGACAGGATCTTGTATTGGGAGGCGAGTATCTCTTTTCGGATGCACTATTCCTTCTTTATTGCATCCGTGGATCCCTCACAATGGCGAATTAAGACAGAAATTGCATCGCTATGAAATACTATACGTTCTATGCCTTCTCATTCTAAATCGAGGAACGTTTCTATGGCAACGACACGATTCTCTATTAAGAGGCGAGCATCCGTCGATCCCTCATAATGACGAATTAACACAGAAATTGAGTCGCTCTGAAATACTTTAGTTTATTTGCCTGCTCTTTGTATATCGAGGAACGTTTCTATGGCAACGACAGGTACTTATATTGGAAGGCGAGTATCTCTTTTCGGATGCACTATTCCTTCTTTATTGCATCCGTCGATCCCACTAAATGGCGAATTAACACAGAAATTGCGTCGTTATGAAATACTATAGGTTCTATACCTTCTCTTTCTAAATCGAGGAACGTTTCTATGGCAACTACAAGATCTTATATTGGGAGGCGAGTATTTCTTTTCGGATGCACTATTCCTTCTTTACTGCATCTGTCGACCCCTCACAATGACGAATTAACACAGAAATTGCTTCGCTATGAAATAGTATAGGATCTGTGCCTTCTTTTTTCTAAATCGAGGAACGTTACTATGCCAACGACTGGATCTTATATTGGGAGGCGAGTATCTCTTTTCGGATGCACTATTCCTTCTTTATTGCATCAGTCGATAACTCACAATGACGAATTAACTTAGAAATTAAGTCGCTATGAAATAACTTAGGTTCTATGCCTTCTCTTTCTAAATCGAGGAACGTTTCTATGGCAACGACAGGATCTTATATTGGGAGGCGAGTATCCCTTTTCGGATGCACTATTCCTTCTTTATTGCATCCGTCGATAACTCACAATGACGAATTAACTTAGGAATTAAGTCGCTATGAAGTAACTTAGGTTCTATGCCTTCTCTTTCTAAATCGAGGAACGTTTCTATGACAACGACAGAATCTTATGTTGGGAGGCGAGTATCTTCTTTCGGATGCACTATTCCTTCTTTATTGCATCCATCGATCCCCCACAATGAGGAATTAACACAGAAATTGCGTCGCTGTGAAATACTATAGGTTCTAAGCCTTCTCTTTCTAAATCGAGGAACGTTTCTATGGCAACGACAGGATCTTATATTGGGAGGCGAGTATCTATTTTCGGATGCTCTATTCCTTCTTTATTGCATCCGTCGATCCCTCACAATGACGAATTAACACAGTAATTGCGTCGCTATGAAATACTATTGGTTCTATGCCTTGTCTCTCTAAATGGAGGAACCTTTCTATGGCAACGACAGCATCTTTTATTTGGAGGCGAGTATCTCTTTTCGGATGCACTATTCCTTCTTTATTGCATCCGTCGATCCCACTAAATGGCGAATTAACACAGAAATTGTGTCGTTATGAAATACTATAGGTTCTATACCTTCTCTTTTTAAATAGAGGAACGTTTCTATGGCAACGACAGGATCTAGTATTGGGAGGCGAGTATCTCTTTTCGGATGCACTATTCCTTCCTTATTGTATCCGTCGATCCCTCACAATGACAAATTAACACAGAAATTGCATCGCTATGAAATACTATAGTATCTATGCCCTCTCTTTCTAAATCGAGGAACGTTTCTATGGCATCGTCACGTTGTTATATTGGGAGGCGAGTATCTCTTTTCGGATGCACTATTCCTTCTTTATTGCATCCGTCGATCCCTCCAAATGACGAATTAACACAGAAATTGCGTCGTTGTGAAATACTATAGGTTCTGTGCCCTCTCTTTCTAAATCGAGGATCGTTTCTATGGCAACGTCAGGTTTCTATATTGGGGGGCGAGTATCTCTTTTCGGATGCACTATTCCTTCTTTATTACATCTGTCGATCCCTCACAATGACGAATTAACACCGAAATTGCATCACTATGAAATACTATAGGTTCTATGCCTTCTCTTTCTAAATCGAGGAACGTTCCTATAACAGCGACTGGTTCTTATATTGGGAGGCGAGTATCTCTTTTCGGATGCACTATTCCTTCTTTATTGCATCTGTCGATCCCTCACAATGACGAATTAACACAGAAATTGCGTCGCTATGAAATACTATAGGTTCTATGCCTTCTCTTTCTAAATCGAAGAACGATTCTATGGCAACGACAGGATCTTCAATTGGGAGACGAGTATCTCTTTTCGGATGCACTATTCCTTCTTTATTGCATCCGTCGATCCATCACTATAACGAATTAACACAGAAATTGCATCGCTATGAAATACTTTAGTTTCTATGCCTTCTCTTTCTAAATCGAGGAACGTTTCTATGGCAACGTCAGGTTCTTATATTGGGAGGCGAGTATCTCTTTTCGGATGCACTATTCATTCTTTATTGCATTCGTCGATCCCTCTAAATCACGAATTAACACAGAAATTGCGTCGTTATGAAATGCTATGGGTTCTATGCCTTCTCTGTCTAAATCTAGCAACGTTTATATGGCAACGACAGGATCATATATTCGGAGGCGAGTATCTCTTTTCGGAAGCACTATTCCTTCTTTATTGCATCCGTCGATAACTCACAATGACGAATTAACACAGAAATTGCGTCGCTATGAAATACCTTAGGTTCTATAACTTCTCTTTCTAAATCGAGGAACGTTTCTATGGCAACGACAGGATCTTATATTGGGAGGCGAGTATCTCTTTTCGGATGCACTATTCCTTCTTTATTGTATCCGTCGATAACTCACAATGACGAATTAACACAGAATATGCGTCGCTATGGAATACCTTATGTTCTATGCCCTCTCTTCCTAAATCCAGGAACGTTTCTTTGGCAACGACAGGATCTTCTATTGGGAGGCGAGTATCTCTTTTCGGATGCACTATTCCTTCTTTATTGCATCCGTCGATCCATCACAAAGACGAATAAACATAGAAATTGCATCGCTATGAAATACTATAGGTTCTAAGCCTTCTCTTTCTAAATCGAGGAACGTTTCTATGGCAACGACAGGATCTTATATTGGGAGGCGAGTATTTTTTTTCGGATGCACTATTCCTTCTTTATTACAACCGTCGATAACTCGCAATGACGAATTAACTTAGAAATTAAGTCGCTATGTAATGACTTAGGTTCTATGCCTTCTCTTTCCAAATCGAGGAACGTTTCTATGGCAACGACAGGTTCTTATATTGGGAGGCGAGTATCTCTTTTCGGATGCACTATTCCTTCTTTATTGCATCCGTCGATCCCTCTAAATTGCGAATAAACACAGAAATTGCGTCGTTATGAAATACTGTAGGTTCTATGCCTTCTCATTCTAAATCGAGGAACGTTTCTATGGCAACGACAGGATCTTATATTGGGAGGCAAGTATCTCTTTTCGGATGCACTATTCCCTCTTTAATGCATCCGTCGATAACTCACAATGACTAGTTAACACAGAAATTGCGCCGCTATAAAATACCTTAGGTTCTATGCCTTCTCTTTCTAAATCGAGGAACGTTTCTATGGCAACGACAGGATTTTATATTGGGAGGCGAGTATCTCTTTTCGGATGCACTGTTCCTTCTTTATTGCATCCGTCGATCCCTCATAATGACGAATTAACACAGAAATTGAGTCGCTCTGAAATACTTTAGTTTATTTGCCTTTTCTTTGTAAATCGAGCAACGTTTCTATGGCAACGACAAGTACTTATATTGGAAGGCGAGTATCTCTTTTCGGATGCACTATTCCTTCTTTATTGCATCCGTCGATCCCTCACAATGACGAATTAACGCAGAAATTGGGTCGCTATGAAATACCATAGGTTCTATGCCTTCTCTTTCTAAATCGAGGAACGTTTCTATGACAACGACAGGATCTTATGTTGGGATGCGAGTATCTTCTTTCGGATCCACTATTCCTTCTTTATTGCATCCATCGATCCCCCACAATACGGAATTAACACAGAAATTGCGTCGCTGTGAAATACCTTAGGTCCTATGCCTTCTCTTTCTAAATCGAGGGACGTTTCTATGGCAACGACAGGATCTTATATTGGGAGGCGAGTATCTCTTTCCGGATGCACTGTTCCTTCTTTATTGCATCCGTCGATCCCTCACAATGATGAATTAACACAGAAATTGCGTCGCTCTGAAATACTTTAGTTTATATGCCCTCTCTTTCTAAATCGAGGTACGTTTCTATGGCAACGACAGGTACTTATATTGGGGGGCGAGTATCTCTTTTCGGATGCACTATTCCTTCTTTATTGCATCCGTCGATCCCACTAAATGGCGAATTAACACAGAAATTGTGTCGTTATGAAATACTATAGGTTCTATACCTTCTCTTTTTAAATAGAGGAACGTTTCTATGGCAACGACAGTATCTAGTATTGGGAGGCGAGTATCTCTTTTCGGATGCACTATTCCTTCCTTATTGCATCCGTCGATCCCTCACAATGACGAATTAACACAGAAATTGCATCGCTATGAAATACTATAGTTTCTATGCCTTCTCTTTCTAAATCGAGGAACGTTCCTATAACAGCGACTGGTTCTTATATTGGGAGGCGAGTATCTCTTTTCGGATGCACTATTCCTTCTTTATTGCAACTGTCGATCCCTCACAATGACGAATTGACACAGAAATTGCGTCGCTATGAAATAGTATAGGTTCTATGCCTTCTCTTCCTAAATCGAAGAACGATTCTATGGCAACGACAGGATCTTCAATTGGAGGACGAGTATCTCTTTTCGGATGCACTATTCCTTCTTTATTGCATCCGTCGATCCATCACTATGACGAATTAACACAGAAATTGCATCGCTATGAAATACTATAGTTTCTATGCCTTCTCTTTCTAAATCGAGGAACGTTTCTATGGCAACGTCAGGTTCTTATATTGGGAGGCGAGTATCTCTTTTCGGATGCACTATTCATTCTTTATTGCATTCGTCGATCCCTCTAAATCACGAATTAACACAGAAATTGCGTCGTTATGAAATGCTATAGGTTCCATGCCTTCTCTGTCTAAATCTAGGAACGTTTCTATGGCAACGACAGGATCATATATTCGGAGGCGAGTATCTCTTTTCGGAAGCACTATTCCTTCTTTATTGCATCCGTCGATAACTCACAATGACGAATTAACACAGAAATTGCGTCGCTATGAAATACCTTAGGTTCAATAACTTCTCTTTCTAAATCGAGGAACGTTTCTATGGTAACGACAGGATCTTATATTGGGAGGCGAATATCTCTTTTCGGATGCACTATTCCTTCTTTATTGTATCCGTCGATAACTCACAATGACGAATTAACACAGAAATTGCGGCGCTATGGAATACCTTATGTTCTATGCCCTCTTTTCCTAAATCCAGGAACGTTTCTTTCGCAACGACAGGATCTTCTATTGGGAGGCGAGTATCTCTTTTCGGATGCACTATTCCTTCTTTATTGCATCCGTCGATCCATCACAAAAACGAATTAACACAGAAATTGCATCGCTATGAAATACTATAGGTTCTAAGCCTTCTCTTTCTAAATCGAGGAACGTTTCTATGGCAACGACAGGATCTTATATTGGGAGGCAAGTATCTCTTTTCGGATGCACTATTCCCTCTTTAATGCATCCGTCGATAACTCACAATGACTAGTTAACACAGAAATTGCGCCGCTATAAAATACCTTAGGTTCTATGCCTTCTCTTTCTAAATCGAGGAACGTTTCTATGGCAACGACAGGATCTTATATTGGGAGGCGAGTATCTCTTTTCGGATGCACTGTTCCTTCTTTATTGCATCCGTCGATCCCTCATAATGACGAATTGACACAGAAATTGAGTCGCTTTGAAATACTTTAGTTTATTTGCCTTTTCTTTGTAAATCGAGCAACGATTCTATGGCAACGACAGGTACTTATATTGGAAGGCGAGTATCTCTTTTCGGATGCACTATTCCTTCTTTATTGCATCCGTCGATCCCACTAAATGGCGAATTAACACAGAAATTGCGTCGTTATGAAATACTATAGGTTCTATTCCTTCTCTTTCTAAATCGAGGAACCTTTTCTATGGCAACGACAGGATCTTCTATTGGGAGGCGAGTATCTCTTTTCGGATCGACAAGTTGTTCTTCATCGCATCCGTCGATCCCTCACAATGACGAATTAACGCAGAAATTGGGTCGCTATGAAATACCATAGGTTCTATGCCTTCTCTTTCTAAATCGAGGAACGTTTCTATGGCAACTACAGGATCTTATATTGGGAGGCGAGTATTTCTTTTCGGATGCACTATTCCTTCTTTACTGCATCTGTCGATTCCTCACAATGACGAATTAACACAGAAATTGCTTCGCTATGAAATAGTATAGGATCTGTGACTTCTTCTTTCTAAATCGAGGAACGTTACTATGCCAACGACTGGATCTTATATTGGGAGGCGAGTATCTCTTTTCAGATGCACTATTCCTTCTTTATTGCATCCGTCGATAACTCACAACGACGAATTAACTAAGAAATTAAGTCGCTATGAAATAACTTAGGTTCTATGCCTTCTCTTTCTGAATCGAGGAACGTATCAATGGCAACGACAGGATCTTATATTGGGAGGCGAGTATCCCTTTTCGGATGCACTATTCCTTCTTTATTGCATCCGTCGATAACTCACAATGACGAATTAACTTTGAAATTAAGTCGCTATGATATACCTTAAGTTCTATGCCCTCTCTTTCTTAATCAAGGAACGTTTCTATGACATCGACAGGATCTTATGTTGGGAGGCGAGTATCTTTTTTCGGATGCACTATTCCTTCTTTATTGCATCCGTCGATCCCCCACAATGAGGAATTAACACAGAAATTGCGTCGCTATGAAATACTATAGGTTCTATGCCTTCTCTTTCCAAATCGTGGAACGTTTCTATGGCAACGACAGGTTCTTATATTGGGAGGCGAGCATCTCTTTTCGGATGCACTGTTCCTTCTTTATTGCATCCGTGGATCCCTCTAAATGGCGAATTAACACAGAAATTACGTCGTTATGAAATACTGTAGGTTCTCTGCCTTCTCTTTCAAAATCGAGGAACGTTACTATGGCAACGACAGGATCTTTTATTGGGAGGCAAGTATCTCTTTTCGGATGCACTATTCTTTCTTTATTGCATCCGTCGATAGTTCACAATGACGAATTAACACAGAAATTGCGTCGCTCTGAAATACTATAGTGTATATGACTTCTCTTTCTAAATCGAGGAACGTTTCTATGGCAACGACAGGTACTTATATTGGGAGACGAGTATCTCTTTTCGGATGCATTATTCCTTCTTTATTGCTTCCGTCGATCCCACTAAATTGCGAATTAACACAGAAATTGCGTCGTTATGAAATGCTATAGGTTCTATACCTCCTCTTTCTACATCGCGGAACGTTTCTATGGCAACGACAGGATCTTATACTGGGAGGCGAGTATCTCTTTTCGGATGCACTATTCCATCTTTATCGCATCCAGTCGATAACTCACAATGACGAATTAACACAGAAATTGCGTCGCTATGAAACACCTTAGGTTCTAAGCCTTGTCTTTCTAAATCGAGGAACGTTTCAATGGCAAGGACAGGATCTTATATTGGGAGGCGAGTATCTCTTTTCGGATGGACAATTTCTTCTTCATCGCATCCGTCGATTCCTCACAATGACGAATTAACGCAGAAATTGCGTCGCTATGAAATACTATAGGTTCTATGCCTTCTCTTTCTAAATCGAGGAACATTTCAATGGCAAGGACAGGATCTTATATTGGGAGGCGAGTATCTCTTTTCGGATGCACAATTCCTTCTTTGTTGCATCTGTCGATTCCTCACAATGACGAATTAACACAGATATTGTGTCGCTATTAAATAGTATAGGATCTGTGCCTTCTTTTTTCTAAATCGAGGAATGTTTCTATGGCAACGACAGGATCTTATATTGGGAGGCGAGTATCTCTTTTCGGATGCGCTATTCCTCCTTTAATGCATCCGTCGATCCCTCACAATCACGAATTAACACAGAAATTGCATCGCTATGAAGTACTATAGTATCTATGTCTTCTCTTTCTAAATCGAGGAACGTTTCTATGGGAACGACAGGATCCTATATAGGGAGGCGAGTATCTCTTTTCGGATGCACTATTCCTTCTTTATTGCATCCGTCGATAACTCACAATGACGAATTAACTTAGAAATTAAGTCGCTATGAAATATCTTAGGTTATATGCCTTCTCTTTCTAAATCGAGGAACGTTTCTATGACAACGACAGGATCTTATGTTGGGAGGCGAGTATCTTCTTTCGGATGCACTATTCCTTCTTTATTGCATCCATCGATCCCCGACAATGAGGAAATAACTCAGAAATTGCGTCGCTGTGAAATACTATTGGTTCTATGCCTTCTCTTTCTAAATCGAGGAACGTTTCTATGGCAACGACAGGATCTTATATTGGGAGGCGAGTATCTATTTTCGGATGCTCTATTCCTTCATTATTGCATCCGTCGAACCCTCACAATGACGAATTAACACAGAAATTGCGTCGCTATGAAATACTGTAGGTTCTATGCCTTCTCTTTCTAAATCGAGGAACCTTTCTATGTCAACGACAGCATCTTTTATTTGGAGGCGAATATCTCTTTTCGGATGCACTATTCCTTCTTTATTGCATCCGTCGATAACTCACAATGACGATTTAACACAGAAATTGCGTCACTATGATATACCTTAAGTTCTATGCCTTCTCTTTCTAAATCGTCGAACGTTTCTATGACAACGACAGGATCTTATGTTAAGAGGAGAGAATCTTTTTTCGGATGCACTATTCCTTCTTTATTGCATCCGTCGATCCCCCACAATGAGGAATTAACACAGAAATTGCGTCGCTATGAAATACTATAGGTTCTATGACTTCTCTTTCTAAATCGAGGAACGTTTCTATGGCAACGACAGGTTCTTATATTGGGAGGCGAGTATCTCTTTTCGGATGCACTATTCCTTCTTTATTGCATCCGTCGATCCCTCTAAATGGCGATTTAACACAGAAATTGCGTCGTTATGAAATACTGTATGTTCTATGCCTTCTCTTTCTAAATCGAGGAACGTTTCTATGGCAACGACAGGATCTTATATTGGCAGGCGAGTATCTCTTTTCGGATGCACTATTTCTTCTTTATTGCATACGTCGATCCCTCACAATGACGAATTAACACAGAAATTGCGTCGCAGTGAAATACTATAGAATCTATGCCTTCTCTTCCTAAATCGAGGAACGTTTCTATGGCAACGACAGGAACTTATATTGGGAGGCGAGTATCTATTTTCGGATGCCCTATTCCTTCTTTATTGCATCCATCGATCCCTCACAATGACGAATTAACACAGAAATTGCGTCGCTATGAAATACTATAGGTTCTATGACTTCTCTTTCTAAATCGAGGAACCTTTCTATGGCAACGATAGCATCTTTTATTTGGAGGCGAATATCTCTTTTCGGATGCACTATTCCTTCTTTATTGCATCCGTCGATAACTCACAATGACGATTTAACACAGAAATTGCGTCGCTATGATATACCTTAAGTTCTATGCCTTCTCTTTCTAAATCGAGGAACGTTTCTATGGCAACGACAGGATCTTATATTGGCAGGCGAGTATCTCTTTTCGGATGCACTATTCCTTCTTTATTGCATCCGTCGATAACTCACAATGACGAACTAACACAGAAATAGCGTCGCCTTTATATACCTTAAGTTCTATGCCTTCTCTTTCTAAATCGAGGAACGTTTCTATGACAACGACAGAATCTTATATTGGGAGGCGAATATGTCTTTTCGGATGCACTGTTCCTTCTTTATTGCATCCGTCGATCCCTTATAATGACGAATTAACACAGAAATTGCGTCGCTCTGAAATACTATAGTGTATATGCCTTCTCTTTCTAAATCGAGGAACGTTTCAATGGCAACGACATGTACTTATATTGGGAGGCGTGTATCTCTTTTCGGATGCACTATTCCTTCTTTATTGCATCCGACGATCCCACTAACTGGCGAATTAACACAGAAATTGCGTCGTTATGAAATACTATAGGTTCTATACCTACTCTTTCTAAATCGAGGAACGTTTCTATGGCAACGACAGGATCTTATATTGGGAGGCGAGTATCTCTTTTCGGATGCAGTATTCCATCTAATTGCATCCGTCGATAACTCACAATGACGAATTAACACAGAAATTGCGTCGCTATGATACACCTTAAGTTCTATGCCCTCTCTTTCTAAATCAAGGAACGTTTCTATGACATCGACAGGATCTTATGTTGGGAGGCGAGTATCTTTTTTCCGATGCACTATTCCTTCTTTATTGCATCCGTCGATCCCCCACAATGAGGAATTAACACAGAAATTGCGTCGCTATGAAATACTATAGGTTCTATGCCTTCTCTTTCCAAATCGTGGAACGTTTCAATGGCAACGACAGGTTCTTATATTGGGAGGCGAGTATCTCTTTTCGGATGCACTGTTCCTTCGTTATTGCATCCGTGGATCCCTCTAAATGGCGAATTAACACAGAAATTGTGTCGTTATGAAATACTGTAGGTTCAATGCCTTCTCTTTCAAAATCGAGGAACGTTACTATGGCAACGACAGGATCTTTTATTGGGAGGCAAGTATCTCTTTTCGGATGCACTATTCTTTCTTTATTGCATCCGTCGATAGTTCACAATGACGAATTAACACAGAAATTGCGTCGCTCCGAAATACTATAGTGTATATGACTTCTCTTTCTAAATCGAGGAACGTTTCAATGGCAACGACAGGTTCTTATATTGGGAGACGAGTATCTCTTTTCGGATGCATTATTCCTTCTTTATTGCTTCCGTCGATCCCACTAAATTGCGAATTAACACAGAAATTGCGTCGTTACGAAATGCTATAGGTTCTATACCTCCTCTTTCTAAATCGCGGAACGTTTCTATGGCAACGACAGGATCTTATACTGGGAGGCGAGTATCTCTTTTCGGATGCACTATTCCATCTTTATCGCATCCAGTCGATAACTCACAATGACGAATTAACACAGAAATTGCGTCGCTATGAAACACCTTAGGTTCTAAGCCTTCTCATTCTAAATCGAGGAACGTTTCAATGGCAAGGACAGGATCTTATATTGGGAGGCGAGTATCTCTTTTCGGATGGACAACTTCTTCTTCATCGCATCCGCCGATCCCGCACAATGACGAATTAACGCAGAAATTGCGTCGCTATGAAATACTATAGGTTCTATGCCTTCTCTTTCTAAATCGAGGAACGTTTCAATGGCAAGGACAGGATCTTATATTGGGAGGCGAGTATCTCTTTTCGGATGCACTATTCCTTCTTTATTGCATCCGTCGATCCTTCACAATGACGAATTAACACAGAAGTTGCATCGCTATGAAATACTATGGGTTCTGTGCCTTTTCTTTCTAAGTCGAGGAACGTTTCTGTTTGAATGACAGGATCTTCTATTGGAAGGCGAGTATCTCTTTTCGGATGCGCTATTCCTCCTTTAATGCATCCGTCGATCCCTCACAATCACGAATTAACACAGAAATTGCATCGCTATGAAGTACTATAGTATCTATGCCTTCTCTTTCTAAATCGAGGAACGTTTCTATGGGAACGACAGGATCCTATATTGGGAGGCGAGTATCTCTTTTCGGATGCACTATTCCTTCTTTATTGCATCCGTCGATAACTCACAATGGCGAATTAACTTAGAAATTAAGTCGCTATGAAATAACTTAGGTTATATGCCTTCTCTTTCTAAATCGAGGAACGTTTCTATGACAACGACAGGATCTTATGTTGGGAGGCGAGTATCTTCTTTCGGATGCACTATTCCTTCTTTATTGCATCCATCGATCCCCGACAATGAGGAAATAACTCAGAAATTGCGTCGCTGTGAAATACTATAGGTTCTATGCCTTCTCTTTCTAAATCGAGGAACGTTTCTATATCAACGACAGGATCTTTTATTGGGAGGCGAGTATCTATTTTCGGATGCTATATTCCTTCATTATTGCATCCGTCGAACCCTCACAATGACGAATTAACACAGAAATTGCGTCGCTATGAAATACTGTAGGTTCTATGCCTTCACTTTCTAAATCGAGGAACCTTTCTATGTCAACGACAGCATCTTTTATTTGGAGGCGAATATCTCTTTTCGGATGCACTATTCATTCTTTATTGCATCCGTCGATAACTCACAATGACGAATTAACACAGAAATTGCGTCGCTATGATATACCTTAAGTTCTATGCCTTCTCTTTCTAAATCGAGGAACGTTTCTATGACAACGACAGGATCTTATGTTAGGAGGAGAGAATCTTTTTTCGGATGCACTATTCCTTCTTTATTGCATCCGTCGATCCCCCACAATGAGGAATTAACACAGAAATTGCGTCGTTATGAAATACTGTATGTTCTATGCCTTCTCTTTCTAAATCGAGGAACGTTTCTATGGCAACGACAGGATCTTATATTGGGAGGCGAGTATCTCTTTTCGGATGCACTATTCCTTCTTTATTGCATCCGTCGATAGCTCACAATGACGAGTTAACACAGAAATTGCGTCGCTATGAAATACCTTTGGTTCTATGCCTTCTCTTTCTAAATCGAGGAACGTTTCTATGGCAACGACAGGATCTTATATTGGGAGGCGAGTATCTATTTTCGGATGCTCTATTCCTACTTTATTGCATCCGTCGATCCCTCACAATGACGAATTAACACAGAAATTGCGTCGCTATGAAATACTATAGGTTCTATGACTTCTCTTTCTAAATCGAGGGACCTTTCTATGGCAACGACAGCATCTTTTATTTGGAGGCGAGTATCGCTTTTCGGATGCACTATTCCTTCTTTATTGCATCCGTCGATAACTCACAATGACGAACTAACACAGAAATTGTGTCGCTTTGATATACCTTAAGTACTATGACTTCTCTTTCTAAATCGAGGAACGTTTCTATGACAACGACAGGATCTTATATTGGGAAGCGAATATGTCTTTTCGGATGCACTGTTCCTTCTTTATTGCATCCGTCGATCCCTTATAATGACGAATTAACACAGAAATAGCGTCGCTCTGAAATACTATAGTGTATATGCCTTCTCATTCTAAATCGAGGAACGTTTCTATGGCAACGACAGGATCTTTTATTGGGTGGCGAGTATCTCTTTTCGGATGCACTATTCCTTCTTTACTGCATCTGTCGATTCCTCACAATGATGAATTAACACAGAAATTGTGTCGCTATGATATACCTTAAGTTCTATGCCTTCTCTTTCTAAATCGAGGAACGTTTCTATGACAACGACAGGATCTTATGTTGGGAGGCGAGTATTTCTTTTCGGATGCTCTATTCCTTCTTTATTGCATCCGTCGATAACTCACAATGACGAATTAACTTAGAAATTAAGTCGCTATGAAATAACTTAGTTTCTATGCCTTCTCTTTCTAAATCGAGGAACGTTTCTATGGCAACGACAGGATCTTATATTGGGAGGCGAGTATTTTCTTTCGGATGCACTATTCCTTCTTTATTGCATCCATCGATCCCCCACAATGAGGAATTAACACAGAAATTGCGTCGCTGTCAAATACTATAGGTTCTATGGCTTCTCTCTCTAAATCGAGGAACGTGTCTATGGCAACGACAGGATCTTATATTGGGAGGCGAGTATCTATTTTCGGATGCTCTATTCCTTCTTTATTGCATCCGTCGATCCCTCACAATGACGAATTAACACAGAAATTGCGTCGCTATGAAATACTATAGGTTCTATGCCTTCTCTTTCTAAATCGAGGAACCTTTCTATGACAATGACAGCATCTCTTATTTGGAGGCGAGTATCTCTTTTCGGATGCACTATTCCTTCTTTATTGCATCCGTCGATAACTCTCAAGGACGAATTAACACAGAAATTGCGTCGCTATGATATACCTTAAGTTCTATGCCTTCTCTTTCTAAATCGAGGAACGTTTCTATGACAACGACAGGATCTTATGTTGGGAGGCGAGTATCTTTTTTCGGATGCACTATTCCTTCCTTATTGCAACCGTCTATCCCTCACAAAGACGAATTAACACAGAAATTGCATCGCTATGAAATACTACAGGTTCTAGGCCTTCTCTTTCTAAATCGAGGAACGTTTCTATGGCAACGACAGGATCTTATATTGGGAGGCGAGTATCTCTTTTCGGATGCACTATTCCTTTTTTATTGCATCCGTCGATAACTCACAATGACGAATTAACTTAGAAATTAAGTCGCTATGAAATAACTTAGGTTATATGCCTTCTCTTGATAAATCGAGGAACGTTTCTATGACAACGACAGGATCTTATGTTGGGAGGCGAGTATCTTCTTTCGGATGCACTATTCCTTCTTTATTGCATCCATCGATCCCCGACAATGAGGAATTAACACAGAAATTGTGTCGCTGTGAAATACTATAGGTTCTATGCCTTCTCTTTCTAAATCGAGGAACGTTTCTATGGCAACGACAGGATCATATATGGGGAGGCGAGTATCTATTTTCGGATGCTCTATTCCTTCATTATTGCATCCGTCGACCCCTCACAATGACGAATTAACAGAGATATTGCGTCGCTATGACATACTATAGGTTCTATGCCTTCTCTTTCTAAATGGAGGAACCTTTCTATGGCAACGACAGCATCTTTTATTTGGAGGCGAATATCTATTTTCGGATGCACTATTCCTTCTTTATTGCATTCGTCGATAACTCACAATGACGAATTAACACAGAAATTGCGTCGCTATGATATACCTTAAGTTCTATGCCTTCTCTTTCTAAATCGAGGAACGTTTCTATGACAACGACAGGATCTTATGTTGGGAGGCGAGTATCTTTTTTCGGATGCACTATTCCTTCTTTATTGCATCCGTCGATCCCCCACAATGAGGAATTAACACAGAAATTGCGTCGCTATGAAATACTATAGGTTCTATTACTTCTCTTTCCAAATCGACGAACGTTTCTATGGCAACGACAGGTTCTTATATTGGGAGGCGAGTATCTCTTTTCGGATGCACTATTCCTTCTTTATTGCATCCGTCGATCCCTCTAAATGGCGAATTAACACAGAAATTGCGTCGTTATGAAATACTGTATGTTCTATGCCTTCTCTTTCTAAATCGAGGAACGTTTCTATGGCAACGACAGGATCTTATATTGGGAGGCGAGTATCTCTTTTCGGATGCACTATTCCTTCTTTATTGCATCCGTCGGTAGCTCACAATGAAGAGTTAACACAGAAATTGCGTCGCTATGAAATACCTTAGGTTCTATGCCTTCTCTTTCTAAATCGAGGAACGTTTCTATGGCAACGACAGGATCTTATATTGGCAGGCGAGTATCTCTTTTCGGATGCACTATTTCTTCTTTATTGCATCCGTCGATCCGTCACAATGACGAATTAACACAGAAATTGCGTCGCAGTGAAATACTATAGGTTCTATGCCTTCTCTTCCTAAATCGAGGAACCTTTCTATGGCAACGTTAACATCTTTTATTTGGAGGCGTGTATCTGTTTCGGATGCACTATTCCTTCTTCATAGCATCCGTCGATCCCTCACAATTACGAATTAACGCAGAAATTGGGTCGCTATGAAATACTATAGGTTCTATGCCTTTTCTTTCTAAATCGAGTAACGTTTCTATGGGAACGACAGGATCTTATATTGGGAGGCGAGTATCTCTTTTCGGATTCACTATTCCTTCTTTATTGCATCCGACGATCCCACTAAATGGCGAATTAACACAGAAATTGCGTCGTTATGAAATACTATAGGTTCTATACCTACTCTTTCTAAATCGAGGAACGTTTCTATGGCAACGACAGGATCTTATATTGGGAAGCGAGTATCTCTTTTCGGATGCAGTATTCCATCTTTATTGCATCCGTCGATAACTCACAATGCCGAATTAACACAGAAATTGCGTCCTCTGAAATACCTTAGGTTCAAAGCCTTCTCTTCCTAAATCGAGGAAAGTTTCTATGGCAACGACAGGATCTTATATTGGGAGGCGAGTATCTTATTTCGGATGGACAATTTCTTCTTCATAGCATCCGTCGATCCCTCACAATGACGAATTAACGCAGAAATTGGGTCGTTATGAAATACTATAGGTTCTAGGCCTTCTCTTTCTAAATCGAGGAACGTTTCTATGGCAACGACAAAATCTTATATTGGGAGGCGAGTATCTCTTTTCGGATGCACTATTCCTTTTTTACTGCATCTGTCGATTCCTCACAATGACGAATTAACACAGAAATTGTGTCGCTATGAAATAGTATAGGATCTGTGCCTTCTTTTTTCTAAATCGAGGAACGTTTCTATGGCAACGACTGGATCTTATATTGGGAGGCGAGTATTTCTTTTCGGATGCACTATTCCTTCTTGATTGCATCCGTCGATAACTCACAATGACGAATTAACTTAGAAATTAAGTCGCTATGAAATAACTTAGGTTCTATGCCTTCTCTTTCTAAATCGAGGAACGTTTCTATGGCAACGACAGGATCTTATATTGGGAGGCGAGTATCCCTTTTTGGATGCACTATTCCTTCTTTATTGCATCCGTCGATAACTCACAATGACGAATTAACTTAGAAATTAAATCGCTATGAAATAACTTAGGCTCTACGCCTTCTCTTTCTAAATCGAGGAACGTTTCTATGACAACGACAGGATCTTATGTTGGGAGGCGAGTATCTTCTTTCGGATGCACTATTCCTTCTTTATTGCATCCATCGATCCCCCACAATGAGGAATTAACACAGAAATTGCGTCGCTGTGAAATACTATAGGTTCTATGCCTTCTCTCTCTAAATCGAGGAACGTTTCTATGGCAACGACAGGATCTTATATTGGGAGGCGAGTATCTATTTTCGGATGCTCTATTCTTCTTTATTGCATCCGTCGATCCCTCACAATGACGAATTAACACAGAAATTGCGTCGCTATGAAATACTATAGGTTCTATGCCTTCTCTTTCTAAATCGAGGAACCATTCTATGACAACGACAGGATCTTATGTTGGGAGGCAAGTATCTTTTTTCGGATGCACTATTCCTTCCTTATTGCATCCGTCGATCCCTCACAAAGACGAATTAACACAGAAATTGCATCGCTATGAAATACTATAGGTTCTAGGCCTTCTCTTTCTAAATCGAGGAACGTTTCTATGGCAACGACTGGATCTTATTTTGGGAGGCGAGTATCTCTTTTCGGATGCACTATTCCTTCTTTATTGCATCCGTCGATAACTCGCAATGACGAATTAACTTAGAAATTAAGTCGCTACGAAATAACTTAGGTTATATGCCTTCTCTTTCTAAATCGAGGAACGTTTCTATGACAACGACAGGATCTTATGTTGGGAGGCGAGTATCTTCTTTCGGATGCACTATTCCTTCTTTTTTGCCTCCATCGATCCCCGACAATGAGGAATTAACACAGAAATTGCGTCGCTGTGAAATACTGTAGGTTCTATGCTTTCTCTTTCTAAATCGAGGAATGTTTCTATGGCAACGACAGGATCTTATATTGGGAGGCGAGTATCTATTTTCGGATGCTCTATTCCTTCATTATTGCATCCGTCGACCCCTCACAATGACGAATTAACACAGAAATTGCGTCGCTATGAAATACTATAGGTTCTATGCCTTCTCTTTCTAAATGGAGGAACCTTTCTATGGCAACGACAGCATCTTTTATTTGGAGGCGAATATCTCTTTTCGGATGCACTATTCCTTCTTTATTGCATTCGTCGATAACTCACAATGACGAATTAACACAGATATTGCGTCGCTATGATACACCTTAAGTTCTATGCCTTCTCTTTCTAAATCGAGGAACGTTTCTATGACAACAACAGGATCTTATGTTGGGAGGCGAGTATCTTTTTTCGGATGCACTATTCCTTCTTTATTGCATCCGTCGATCCCTCTAAATCGCGAATTAACACAGAAATTGCGTCGTTATGAAATACCGTATGTTCTATGCCTTCTCTTTCTAAATCGAGGAACGTTTCTATGGCAACGACAGGATCTTATATTGGGAGGCGAGTATCTCTTTTCGGATGCACTATTCCTTCTTTATTGCATCCGTCGATAGCTCACAATGACGAGTTAACACAGAAATTGCGTCGCTATGAAATACCTTAGGTTCTATGCCTTCTCTTTCTAAATCGAGGAACGTTTCTATGGCAACGACAGGATCTTATATTGGGAGGCGAGTATCTATTTTCGGATGCACTATTTCTTCTTTATTGCATCCGTCGATCCTTCACAATGACGAATTAACACAGAAATTGCGTCGCTATGAAATACTATAGGTTCTATGCCTTCTCTTTCTAAATGGAGGAACCTTTCTATGGCAACGACAACATCTTTTATTTGGAGGCGTGTATCTGTTTCGGATGCACTATTCCTTCTTCATAGCATCCGTCGATCCCTCACAATTACGAATTAACGCAGAAATTGGGTCGCTATGAAATACTATAGGTTCTATGCCTTTTCTTTCTAAATCGAGGAACGTTTCTATGGGAACGACAGGATCTTATATTGGGAGGCGAGTACCTCTTTTCGGATGCACTATTCCTTCTTTATTGCATCCGTCGATCCCACTAAATGGCGAATTAACACAGAAATTGCGTCGTTATGAAATACTATAGGTTCTATACCTACTCTTTCTAAATCGAGGAACGTTCCTATGGCAACGACAGGATCTTATATTGGGAGGCGAGTATCTCTTTTCGGATGCAGTATTCCATCTTTATTGCATCCGTCGATAACTCACAATGACGAATTAACACAGAAATTGGGTCCTCTGAAATACCTTAGGTTCAAAGCCTTCTCTTCCTAAGTCGAGGAAAGCTTCTATGGCAACGACAGAATCTTCTATTGGGAGGCGAGTATCTTATTTCGGATGGACAATTTCTTCTTCATAGCATCCGTCGATCCCTCAAAATGACGAATTAACGCAGAAATTGGGTCGTTATGAAATACTATAGGTTCTAGGCCTTCTCTTTCTAAATCGAGGAACGTTTCTATGGCAACGACAGGATCTTATATTGGGAGGCGAGTATCTATTTTCGGATGCTCTATTCTTCTTTATTGCATCCGTCGATCCCTCACAATGACGAATTAACACAGAAATTGCGTCGCTATGAAATACTATAGGTTCTATGCCTTCTCTTTCTAAATCGAGGAACCTTTCTATGACAACGACAGGATCTTATGTTGGGAGGCAAGTATCTTTTTTCGGATGCACTATTCCTTCCTTATTGCATCCGTCGATCCCTCACAAAGACGAATTAACACAGAAATTGCATCGCTATGAAATACTATAGGTTCTAGGCCTTCTCTTTCTAAATCGAGGAACGTTTCTATGGCAACGACAGGATCTTATATTGGGAGGCGAGAATCTCTTTTCGGATGCTTTATTCCTTCTTTATTGCATCCGTCGATAACTCGCAATGACGAATTAACTTAGAAATTAAGTCGCTATGAAATAACTTAGGTTATATGCCTTCTCTTTCTAAATCGAGGAACGTTTCTATGACAACGACAGGATCTTATGTTGGGAGGCGAGTATCTTCTTTCGGATGCACTATTCCTTCTTTTATGCCTCCATCGATCCCCGACAATGAGGAATTAACACAGAAATTGCGTCGCTGTGAAATACTGTAGGTTCTATGCTTTCTCTTTCTAAATCGAGGAACGTTTCTATGGCAACGACAGGATCTTATATTGGGAGGCGAGTATCTATTTTCGGACGCTCTATTCCTTCTTTATTGCATTCGTCGATAACTCACAATGACGAATTAACACAGATATTGCGTCGCTATGATACACCTTAGGTTCTATGCCTTCTCTTTCTAAATCGAGGAACGTTTCTATGACAACGACAGGATCTTATGTTGGGAGGCGAGTATCTTTTTTCGGATGCACTATTTCTTCTTTATTGCATCCGTCGATCCTTCACAATGACGAATTAACACAGAAATTGCGTCGCTATGAAATACTATAGGTTCTATGCCTTCTCTTTCTAAATCGAGGAACCTTTCTATGGCAACGACAACATCTTTTATTTGGAGGCGTGTATCTGTTTCGGATGCACTATTCCTTCATCATAGCATCCGTCGATCCCTCACAATTACGAATTAACGCAGAAATTGGGTCGCTATGAAATACTATAGGTTCTATGCCTTTTCTTTCTAAATCGAGGAACGTTTCTATGGGAACGACAGGATCTTATATTGGGAGGCGAGTATCTCTTTTCGGATGCACTATTCCTTCTTTATTGCATCCGTCGATCCCACTAAATGGCGAATTAACACAGAAATTGCGTCGTTATGAAATACTATAGGTTCTATACCTACTCTTTCTAAATCGAGGAACGTTTCTATGGCAACGACAGGATCTTAAATTGGGAGGCGAGTATCTCTTTTCGGATGCAGTATTCCATCATTATTGCATCCGTCGATAACTCACAATGACGAATTAACACAGAAATTGGGTCCTCTGAAATACCTTAGGTTCAAAGACTTCTCTTCCTAAGTCGAGGAAAGTTTCTATTTCAACGACAGAATCTTCTATTGGGAGGCGAGTATCTTATTTCGGATGGACAATTTCTTCTTCATAGCATCCGTCGATCCCTCAAAATGACGAATTAACGCAGAAATTGGGTCGTTATGAAATACTATAGGTTCTAGGCCTTCTCTTTCTAAATCGAGGAACGTTTCTATGGCAACGACAGGATCTTAAATTGGGAGGCGAGTATCTCTTTTCGGATGCACTATTCCTTCTTTACTGCATCTGTCGATTCCTCACAATGACGAATTAACACAGAAATTGTGTCGCTATGAAGTAACTTAGGTTCTATGCCTTCTCTTTCTAAATCGAGGAACGTTTCTATGGCAACGACAGGATCTTATATTGGGAGGCGAGTATCTCTTTTCGGATGCACTATTCCTTCTTTATTGCATCCGTCGATAACTCACAATGACGAATTAACTGAGAAATTAAGTCGCTTTGAAATAACTTAGTTTCTATGCCTTCTCTTTCTAAATCGAGGAACGTTTCTATGACAACGACAGGATCTTATGTTGGGAGGCGAGAATCTTCTTTCGGATGCACTATTCCATCTTTATTGCATCCATCGATACCCCACAATGAGGAATTAACACAGAAATTGCGTCGCTGTGAAATACTATAGGTTCTATGCCTTCTCTTTCTAAATCGAGGAACGTTTCTATGGCAACGACAGGTTCTTATATTGGGAGGCGAGTATCTATTTTCGGAAGCTCTATTCCTTCTTTATTGCATCCGTCGATCCCTCACAATGACGAATTAACACAGAAATTGCGCCGCAATGAATTACTGTAGGTTCTATGCCTTCTCTTTCTAAATCGAGGAACATTTCTATGACAACGACAGGATCTTATGTTGGGAGGCAAGTTTCTTTTTTCGGATGCACTATTCCTTCCTTATTGCATCCGTCGACCCCTCACAAAGACGAATTAACACTGAAATTGCATCGCTATGAAATACTATAGGTTCTATGCCTTCTCTTTCTAAATCGAGGAACGTTTCTATCTCAACGACAGGATCTTATATTGGGAGGCGAGTGTCTCTTTTCAGATGCACTGTTCCTTCTTTATTGCATCCGTCGATCCCTCACAATGACGATTTAACACAGAAATTGCGTCGCTCTGAAATACAATAGTTTATATGCCTTCTCTTTCTAAATCGAGTAACGTTTCTATTGCAACGACAGGTACTTATATTGGGAGGCGAATATCTCTTTTCGGATGCACTATTCCTTATTTATTGCATCCGTCGATCCGACTAAATGGAGAATTAACACAGAAATTGCGACGTTATGAAATACTATATGCTCTATAACTTCTCTTTCTAAATCAAGGACTGTTTCTATGGCAACGATAGGATCTTATACTGGGAGGCGAGTATCTCTTTTCGGATGCACTATTCCATCTGTATTGCATCCAGTCGATAACTCACAATGACGAATTAACACAGAAATTGCGTCGCTATGAAATACCTTAGGTTCTAAGCCCTCTCTTTCTAAATCGAGGAACGTTTCTATGGCAACGACAGGATCTTCTATTGGGAGGCGAGTATCTCTTTTCGGATGGACAATTTCTTCTTCATCGCATCCGTCCATCCCTCACAATGACGAATTAAGGCAGAAATTGCGTCGCTATGAAATACTATAGGTTCTATGCCTTCTCTTTCTAAATCGAGGAACGTTTCTATGGCAACGACAGGATCTTATATTGGCAGGCGAGTATCTCTTTTCGGATGCACTATTCCTTTTTTATTGCATCCGTCGATACCGCACAATGACGAATTATCACAGAAATTGCGTCGCTATGAAATAGTATAGGATCTGTGCCTTCCTTATTCTAAATCGAGGAATGTTTCAATGGCAACGACTGGATCTTATGTTGGGAGGCGAGTATCTTCTTTCGGATGCACTATTCCTTCTTTATTGCATCCATCGATCCCCCACAGTGAGGAATTAACACAGAAATTGCGTCGCTGTGAAATACTATAGGTTCTATGCCTTCTCTCTCTAAATCGAGGAACGTTTCTATGGCAACGACAGGATTTTATATTGGGAGGCGAGTATCTATTTTCGGATGATCTATTCTTCTTTATTGCATCCGTCGATCCCTCACAATGACGAATTAACACAGAAATTGCGTCGCTATGAAATACTATAGGTTCTATGACTTCTCTTTCTAAATCGAGGAACCTTTCTATGACAACGACAGGATCTTATGTTGGGAGGCAAGTATCTTTTTTCGGATGCACTATTCCTTCCTTATTGCATCCGTCGATCCCTCACAAAGACGAATTAACACAGAAATTGCATCGCTATGAAATACTATAGGTTCTAGGCCTTCTCTTTCTAAATCGAGGAACGTTTCTATGGCAACGACAGGAACTTATATTGGGAGGCGAGTATCTCTTTTCGGATGCACTATTCCTTCTTTATTGCATCCGTCGATAACTCACAATGACGAATTAACTTAGAAATTAAGTCGCTATGAAATAACTTAGGTTATATGCCTTCTCCTTCTAAATCGAGGAACGTTTCTATGACAACGACCGGATCTTATGTTGGGAGGCGAGTATCTACTTTCGAATGCACTATTCCTTCTTTATTGCGTCCATCGATCCCCGACAATGAGGAATTAACACAGAAATTGCGTCGCTGTGAAATACTATAGGTTCTATGCTTTCTCTTTCTAAATCGAGGAACGTTTCTATGGCAACGACAGGATCTTATATTGGGAGGCGAGTTTCTATTTTCGGATGCTCTATTCCTTCATTATTGCATCCGTCGACCCCTCACAATGACGAATTAACACAGAAATTGCGTCGCTATGAAATACTATAGTTTCTATGCCTTCTCTTTCTAAATCGAGGAACCTTTCTATGGCAACGACAGCATCTTTTATTTGGAGGCGAATATCTCTTTTCGGATGCACTATTCCTTCTTTATTGCATTCGTCGATAACTCACAATGACGAATTAACACAGATATTGCGTCGCTATGATACACCTTAAGTTCTACGCCTTCTCTTTCTAAATCGAGGAACGTTTCTATGACAACGACAGGATCTTATGTTGGGGGGCGAGTATCTTTTTTCGGATGCACTATTCCTTCTTTATTGCATCCGTCGATCCCCCACAATGAGGAATTAACACAAAAATTGCGTCGCTATGAAATACTATAGGTTCTATGACTTCTCTTTCCAAATCGAGGAACGTCTCTATGGCAACGACAGGTTCTTATATTGGGAGGCGAGTATCTCTTTTCGGATGCACTATTCCTTCTTTATTGCATCCGTCGATCCCTCTAAATGGCGAATTAACACAGAAATTGCGTCGTTATGAAATACTGTATGTTCTATGCCTTCTCTTTCTAAATCGAGGAACGTTTCTATGGCAACGACAGGATCTTATATTGGGAGGCGAGTATCTCTTTTCGGATGCACTATTCCTTCTTTATTGCATCCGTCGATAGCTCACAATGACGATTTAACACAGAAATTGCGTCGCTCTGAAATACAATAGTTTATATGCCTTCTCTTTCTAAATCGAGTAACGTTTCTATTGCAACGACAGGTACTTATATTGGGAGGCGAATATCTCTTTTCGGATGCACTATTCCTTATTTATTGCATCCGTCGATAACTCACAATGACGAATTAACACAGAAATTGCGTCGCAGTGAAATACTATAGGTTCTATGCCTTCTATTCCTAAATCGAGGAACGTTTCTATGGCAACGACAGGATATTATATTGGGAGGCGAGTATATATTTTCGGATGCTCTATTCCTTCTTTATTGCATCCGTCGATCCCTCACAATGACGCATTAACACAGAAATTGCGTCGCTATGAAATACTATAGGTTCTATGCCTTCTCTTTCTATATCGATGAACCTTTCTATGGCAACGACAACATCTTTTATTTGGAGGCGTGTATCTCATTTCGGATGCACTATTCCTTCTTCATAGCATCCGTCGATCCCTCACAATGACGAATTAACGCAGGAATTGGGTCGCTAAGAAATACTATAGGTTCTATGCCTTCTCTTTCTAAATCGAGGAACGTTTCTATGGCAACGACAGGATCTTATATTGGGAGGCGAGTATCCCTTTTCGGATGCACTATTCCTTCTTTATTGCATCCGTCGATAACTCACAATGACGAATTAAATTAGAAATTATGTCGCTATGAAATACTATAGGTTCTATGCCTTCTCTTTCTAAATCGAGGAACCTTTCTATGGCAACGACAGCATCTTATTTTGGGAGGATAGTATCTATTTTCGGATGCTCTATTCCTTCTTTATTGCATCCGTCGATCCCTCACAATGACGAATTAACACAGAAGTTGCGTCGCTATGAAATACTATAGGTTCTATGCCTTCTCTTTCTAAATCGAGGAACGTTTCTATGGCAACGACAGCATCTTTTATTTGGAGGCGAGTATCGCTTTTCGGATGCACTATTCCTTCTTTATTGCATCCGTCGATAACTCACAATGCTGAATTAACACAGAAATTGCGTCGCTATGAAATACCTTAGGTTCTAAGCCTTCTCTTTCTAACTCGAGGAACGTTTCTATGGCAACGACAGGATCTTCTATTGGGAGGCGAGTATCTCTTTTCGGATGGACAATTTCTTCTTCATTGCATCCGTCGATCCCTCACAATGACGAATTAACGCAGAAATTGCGTCGCTATGAAATACTATAGGTTCTATGCCTTCTCTTTCTAAATCGAGGAACGTTTCAATGGCAAGGACAGGATCTTATATTGGGAGGCGAGTATCTCTTTTCGGATGCACTATTCTTTCTTTATTGCATCCGAGAATCCCTCTAAATGACGAATTAACACAGAAATTGCGTCGCTATGAAATACTATGGTTTCTATGCCTTCTCTTTCTAAATCGAGGAACGTTTCTGTTTGAATGACAGGATCTTCTATTGGAAGGCGAGTATCTCTTTTCGGATGCGCTATTCCTCCTTTATCGCATCCGTCGATCCCTGACAATGACGAATTAACACAGAAATTGCGTCGCTATGAAATACTATAGTTTCTATGCATTCTCTTTTTAAATCGAGGAACGTTTCTATGACAACGACAGGATCTTATGATGGGAGGCGAGTATCTCTTTTCGGATGCACTATACCTTCTTTATTGCATCCGTCGATCCCTCTAAATGGCGAATTAACACAGAAATTGCGTCGTTATGTAATACTATAGGTTCTATGCCTTCTCTTTCTAAATCGAGGAACGTTTCTATGGCAACGACAGGATCTAATATTGGGTGGCGAGTATCTCTTTTCGGATGCACTGTTCCTTCTTTATTGGATCCGTCGATCCCTCACAATGACGATTTAACACAGAAATTGCGTCGCTCTGAAATACTATAGGTTCTATGCCCTCTCTTTCTAAATCGAGAAACGTTTCTATGGCAACGACAGGTACTTATATTGGGAGGCGAGTATCTCTTTTCGGATGCACTATTCCTTCTTTATTGCATCCGTCGATCCCACTAAATGGCGAATTAACACAGAAATTGCGTCGTTATGAAATACTATAGGTTCCATACCTTCTCTTTCTAAATCGTGGATCGTTTCTATGGCAACTACAGGAACTTATATTGGGAGGCGAGTATCTCTTTTCTGATGCACTATTCCGTCTTTATTGCATCCGTCGATAACTCACAATGACGAATTAACACAGAAATTGCGTCCTATGAAATACCTTAGGTTCTAAGCCTACTCTTTCTAAATCGAGGATCGTTTCTATGGCAACGATAGGATCTTCTATTGGGAGGCGAGTATCTCTTTTCGGATGGACAATTTCTTCTTCATCGCATCCGTCGATCCCTCACAATGAAATTGGGTCGCTACGAAATACTATAGGTTCTATGCCTTCTCTTTTTAAATCGGGGAACGTTTCTATGGCAACGACAGGATCTTATACTGGGAGGTGAGTATCTCTTTTCGGATGCACTATTCTTTCTTTACTGCATCTGTCGATTCCTCACAATGACGAATTAACACAGAAATTGCGTCGCAATGAAATAATATAGGATCTGTGCCTTCTTTTTTCTAAATCGAGGAACGTTACTATGCCAACGACTGGATATTATATTGGGAGGCGAGTATTTCTTTTCGGATGCACTATTCCTTCTTTATTGCATCCGTCGATAACTCACAATGACGAATTAACTGAGAAATTAAGTCGCTTTGAAATAACTTAGTTTCTATGCCTTATCTTTCTAAATCGAGGAACGTTTCTATGACAACGACAGGATCTTATGTTGGGAGGCGAGAATCTTCTTTCGGATGCTCTATTCCTTCTTTATTGCATCCGTCGATCCCTCACAATTACGAATTAACACAGAAATTGCGTCGCAATGAATTACTATAGGTTCTATGCCTTCTCTTTCTAAATCGAGGAACCTTTCTATGACAACGACAGGATCTTTTGTTGATAGGCAAGTATCTTTTTTCGGATGCACTATTCTATCCTTATTGCATCCGTCGACCCCTCACAAAGACGAATTAACACAGAAATTGCATCGCTATGAAATACTATAGGTTCTATGCCTTCTCTTTCTAAATCGAGGAACGTTTCTATCTCAACGACAGGATCTTATATTGGGAGGCGAGTATCTATTTTCGGATGCTCTATTCCTTCTTTATTGCATCCGTCGATACCTCACAATGAGGAATTAACAGAGATATTGCGTCGCTATGAATTACTATAGGTTCTATGCCTTCTCTTTCCAAATCGAGGAACGTTTCTATGGCAACGACAGGTTCTTATATTGGGAGGTGAGTATCTCTTTTCGGATGCACTATTCCTACCTTATTGCATACGTCGATCCCTCTAAATGGCGAATTAACACTGAAATTGCGTCGTTATGAAATACTGTAGGTTCTATGCCTTCTCTTTCTAAATCGAGGAACGTTTCTATGGCAACGACAGGATCTTATATTGGGAGGCAAGTATCTCTTTTCGGATGCACTATTCCTTCCTTATTGCATCCGTCGATAGCTCACAATGACGAGTTAACACAGAATTTGCGTCGCTATGAAATACCTTAGGTTCTATGCCTTCTCTTTCTAAATCGAGGAACGTTTCTATGGCAACGACAGGATCTTATATTGGCAGGCGAGTATCTCCATCCGGATGCACTATTCCTACATTATTGCATCCGTCGATCCCTCACAATGACGAATTAACACAGAAATTGCGTCACTATAAAATACTATAGGTTCTATGCCTTCTCTTTCTAAATCGAGGAACGTTTCTATGGCAGCGACAGGATCTTATTTTGGGAGGCGAGTATCTCTTTTCTGATGCACTATTTACTTTTTATTGCATCCGTCGATCCCTCACAATGAGGAATTTTTCACAGAAATAGCATCGCTATGAAATACTATAGGTTATATGACTTCTGTTCCTAAATCGAGGAACGATTCTAAGGCAACGACAGGTTCTTATATTGGGAGGCGAGTATCTCTTTTCGGATGCACTATTCCTTCTTTATTTCATCTGCCGATCCCTCACAATGACGAATTAACACAGAAATTGCGTCGCAATGAAATACTATAGGTTCTATGCCTTCTCTTCCTAAATCGAGGAACGTTTCTATGGCAACGACAGCATCTCAATTTGGTAGGCGAGCATCTCCTTTCGCATGCACTATTCCTTCTTTATTGCATCTGTCGATCCCTCACAATGACGAATTAATATAGAAACTGCGTCGCTATGAAATACTTTAGGTTCTATGCCTTCTCTTTCTAATTCGAGGAACGTTTCTATGGCAACGACAGGATCTTCTATTGGGAGGCGAGTCTCTCTTTTCGTATGCACTATTCCTTCTTAATTGCATTCGTCGATCCATCACAATGACGAATTAACACAGAAATTGCATCGCTATGAAATACTATAGTTTCTATGCCTTCTCTTTCTAAATCGAGTAACGTTTCTATGGCAACGTCAGGTTCTTATATTGTTAGGCGAGTATCTCTTTTCGGATGCACTATTCATTCTTTGTTGCATCCGTCGATCCCTCTATCTGACGAATTAACACAGAAATTGCGTCGCTATTAAATAGTATAGAATCTGTGCCTTCTTTTTCTAAATCGAGGAACGTTTCTATGGCAACGAGTGGATCTTATATTGGGAGGCGAGTATCTCTTTTGGGATGCACTATTCCTTTTTTATTGCATCCGTCGATCCCTCCCAATGACGAATTAACAACGAAATTGCATCGCTATGAAATACTATAGTTTCTATGCCTTCTCTTTCTATATCGAGGAACGTTTCTATGGCAACGTTAGGTTCTTATATTGGGAGGCGGATGCACTATTCATTCTTTATTGCATCCGTGGATCCCTGGAAATGACGAATTAACACAGAAATTGCGTCGCTATGAAATACTATAGTTTCTATGCCTTCTCTTTCTAAATCGAGGAACGTTTCTGTGGCAACGACAGGTTCTTATATTGTTAGGCGAGTATCTCTTTTCGGATGCACTATTCATTCTTTATTGCATCCGTCGATCCCTCTATCTGACGAATTGCCACAGAAATTGCGTCGCTATTAAATAGTATGGGATCTGTGCCTTCTTTTTCTAAATCGAGGAACGTTTCTATGGCAATGACAGCATCTTATGTTGGGAGGCGAGTATCTTTTTTCTGATGCACTATTCCTTCTTTATTGCATCCGTCGATCCCTCTAAATGGCGAATTAACACAGAAATTTCGTCGTTATGAAATACTATAGGTTCTATGCCTTCTCTTTCTAAATCGAGGAAGGTTTCTATGGCAACTACAGGTTCTTAAATTGGGAGGCGGATACACTATTCCTTCTTTATTGCATCCGTGGATCCCTGGAAATGACGAATTAACACAGAAATTGCGTCGCTATTAAGTAGTATAGGATCTGTGCCTTCTTTTTCAAAATCGAGAAACGTTTCTATGGCAACGACAGGATCTTATGTTGGGAGGCGTGTATCTTTTTTCGGATACACTATTCCTTCTTTATTGCATCCGTCGATCCCTCACAATGACGAATTAACGCAGAAATTGCATCGCAATGAAATACTATAGGTTCTATGCCTTCTCTTTCTAAATCGAGGAACGTTTCTATGGCAAAGACAGGATCTTATATTTGGAGGCGAGTATCTCTTTCCGGATGCACTATTCCTTCTTATTGCATCCGTGGATCCCTCACAATGACGAATTAACACAGAAATTGCGTCGCCATGAAATACTATAGGTTCTATGCCTTCTCTTTCTAAATCAAGGAACGTTTCTATGGCAACGACAGGATCTTATGTTGGGAGGCGTGTATCTTTTTTCGGATGCACTATTCCTTCTTTATTGCATCCGTCGATCCCTCTAAATGGCGAATTAACACAGAAATTTCGTCGTTATGAAATACTATAGGTTCTATGCCTTCTCTTTCTAAATCGAGGAACGTTTATATGGCAACGACAGGTTCTTATATTGGGAGGCGAGTATCTCTTTTCGGATGCACTATTCCTTCTTTATTGCATCCGTCGATCCCTCTAAATGACGAATTAACACAGAAATTGCGCACTATGAAATACTATAGGTTCTATGCCTTCTGTTACTAAATCGAGGAACGTTTCTATGGCAACGACAGACTCTCATATTGAGAGGCGAGTATCTCTTTTCGGATGCACTGTTACTTCTTTATTGCATCCGCCGATCCCTCACAGTGACAATTTAACACAGAAATTGCGTCGCTCTGAAATACTATAGGTCCTATGCCTTTACTTTCTAAATCGAGGAACGTTTCTATGGCAACGACAGGATCTTCTATTGGGAGGCGGGTATTTCTTTTCGGATGCACTATTTCTTCTTTATTGCATCCGTCGATCCCTCACAATGACGAATTAACGCAGAAATTGCGTCGCTATGAAATACTATAGGTTCTATCCCTTCTATTTCTAAATCGAGGAACGTTTCTGGGGCAAAGACAGGATCTTATATTTGGAGGCGAGTATCTCATTCCGGATACACTATTCCTCCTTCATTGCATCCGTCGATAACTCACAATGACGAATTAACACAGAAATTTAATCGCTATGAATTACGTTATGTTCTATGCCTTCTATTTCTAAATCGAGGAACATTTCTATGGCAACGACAGGATCTGATATTGGGAGTCGAGTATCTCTTCTCGGATGCACTGTTCCTTCTTTATTGCATCCGGCGATCACTCACAATGAGGAAATAACACAGAAATTGCGTCGCCATGATATACTATAGGTTCTAGGCCATCTCTTTCAAAATCTAGGATCGTTTCTATGGCAACGTCAGGTTCTTATATTGGGAGGCGAGTATATCATTTCGGATGCACTATTCCTTCTTTATTGCATCTGTGGATCCCTGTAAATGACGAATTAACACAGAAATTGCGTCGCTATGAAATACTATAGGTTCTATGCCTTGTTTTTCTAAATCGAGGAACGTTTCTATGGCAATGACAGGTTCTCATATTAGGAGGCGAGTATCTCTTTTCGGATACACTATTCCTTCATTATTGCATCCGTCGATCCCTCTAAATGGCGAATTAACACACAAATTGCGCGCAATGAAATACTATAGTTTCTATGCCTTCTCTTTCTAAATCGAGGACGTTTCAATGGCAATGTCAAGTTCTTATATGGGGAGGCGAGGATCTCTTTATTGATGCACTGTTCCTTCTTAATTGCATCTGTCGATCCCTCACAATGACGAATTAACACAGAAATTGCGTCGCTCTGAAATACTATAGGTTCTATGCCTTCTCTTTGTAAATCGAGGAACGTTTCTATGGCAACGACAGTTACTTATATTGGGAGGCGAGTATCTCTTTTCGGATGCGCAATTCCTTCTTTATTGCATCCGTCGATCCCTCACAATGACGAATTAACACAGAAATAGCGTCGCTATGAAATACTATAGGTTCTAAGCCATCTCTCTCTAAATCGAGGAACGTTTCTATGGCAACGACAGGCTCTTATATTTGGAGGCGAGTATGTCTTTCCGGATGCACTATTCCTTCTTTATTGGATCCGTCGATCCCTCACAATGACGAATTAACACAGAAATTGCGTCACTATGAAATACTATGGGTTCTATGCCTTCTCTTACTAAATCGAGGAACGTTTCTATGGCAGCGACTGGTTCTTATATTGGGAGGCGAGTATCTCTTTTCGGATGCACTATTCCTCCTTTATTGCATCTGTCGATCCCTCACAATGACGAATTAACACAGAAATTGCGTCGCAATGAAATACTATAGGTTCTATGCTTTCTTTTTCTAAATAGAGGAACGTTTCTATGGCACCGACAGGATCTTATATTGGGAGGCGAGTATCTCTTTTCTGATGCACTATTTACTTTTTATTGCATCCGTCGATCCCTCACAATGACGAATTAACACAGAAATTGCGTCACTATGGAATACTATAGGTTCTATGATTTCTCTTTCTAATACGAGGAACGTTTCTATGGCAACGACAGGATCTTATATTGGGAGGCGGGTATCTCATTTCGGATGCACTATTCCTACTTTATTGCATCCGTTGATAACTCACAATGACGAATAAACATAGAAATTGCGTCGCTATGAAATACCTTAGGTTCTATGCCTTATCTTTCTAAATCGAGGAACGTTTCTACGGCAACGTTAGGTTCTTATATTGGGAGACGGATGCACTATTCCTTCTTTATTTCATCCGTGGATCCCTGTAAATGACGAATTAACACAGAAATTGCGTCACTATGATATACTATAGGTTCTATGACTGCTCTTTCTAAATCGAGGAACGTTTCTGTGGCTACGACAGCATCTTAGGTTGGGAGGCGAGTATCTTTTTTCGGATGCACTATTCCTTCTTTATTGCATCCGTCGATCCCTCTAAATGGCGATTTAACACAGAAATTTCGTCGTTATGAAATACTATAGGTTCTATGCCTTCTCTTTCTAAATCCAGGAACGTTTCTATGGAAACGACAGGTTTTTATATTGGGAGGCGAATATCTCTCTTCGAATGCACTATTCCTTCTTTATTGCATCCGTCGATCCCTCTAAATGGCGAATTAACACAGAAATTGCGTCGTTATGAAATACTATATGTTCTATGCCTTCTCTTTCTAAATCGAGAAACGTTTCTATGGCAACGACAGGATTTTATATTTGGAGGCGAGTATCTCTTTCCGGATGCACTATTCCTCCTTTATTGCATCCGTCGATAACTCACAATGACGAATTAACACAGAAATTGAATCGCTATGAAGTACGTTATGTTCTATGCCTTCTCTTTCTAAATCGAGGAACGTTTCTATGGCAACGACAGGATCTGATATTGGGAGGCGAGTATCTCTTCTCGGATGCACTGTTCCTTCTTTATTGCATCCGGCGATCACTCACAATGAGGAATTAACACAGAAATTGCGTCGCTATGAAATACTATAGGTTCTAGGCCTTCTCATTCAAAATCTAGGAACGTTTCTATGGCAACGACAGGATCTTGTGTTGGGAGGCGAGTATCTCACTTCCAATACACTATTCCTTCTTTATTACATCCGTCGATACCTCACAATGACGAATTAAAACAAAAATTGCGTCGCTATGAAATACTATAGGTTCTATGCTTTCTCTTTCTAAATAGAGGAACGTCTCTATGGCACCGACAGGATCTTATATTGGGAGGCGAGTATCTCTTCTCTGATGCGCTATTTACTTTTTGTTGCATCCGTCGATCCCTCACAATGAGGAATTTACACAGAAATAGCATCGCTATGAAATACTATAGGTTATATGCCTTCTCTTCCTAAATCGAGGAGCGATTCTAAGGCAACGACAGGTTCTTATATTGGGAGGCGAGTATCTCTTTTCGGATGCACTATTCCTTCTTTATTGCATCCGTCGATCCCTCACAATGACGAATTAACACAGAAATTGCGTCACTATGGAATTCCATAGATTCTATGCCTTCTCTTTCTAATTCGAGGAACGTTTCTATGGCAACGACAGGATGTTATATTGGGAGGCGAGTATCTCATTTCGGATGCACTATTCCTACTTTATTGCATCCATTGATAACTCACAATGACGAATTAACAGAGAAATTGCGTCGCTATGAAATACCTTAGGTTCTATGCCTTCTCTTTCTAAATCGAGGAACGTTACTATGGCAACGAAAGGATCTTCTATTGGGAGGCGAGTCTCTCTTTTCGGATGCACTATTCCTTCTTTATTGCATCCCTCGATCCATCACAATGACGAATTAACACAGAAATTGCATCGCTATGAAATACTATAGTTTCTATGCCTTCTCTTTCTAAATCGAGGAACGTTTCTATGACAACGTCAGGTTCTTATATTGTTAGGCGAGTATCTCTTTTCGGATGCACTATTCATTCTTTATTGCATCCGTCGATCCCTCTACCTGACGAATTAACACAGAAATTGCGTCGCTATTAAATAGTATAGGATCTGTGCCTTCTTTTTCTAAATCGAGGAACGTTTCTATGGCAACGACTGGATCTTATATTGGGAGGCGAGTATCTCTTTTCGGATGCACTATTCCTTCTTTATTGCATCCGTCGATCCCTCTCAATGACGAATTAACAAAGAAATTGCATCGCTATGAAATACTATAGTTTCTATGCCTTATCTTTCTAAATCGAGGAACGTTTCTACGGCAACGTTAGGTTCTTATATTGGGAGACGGGTGCACTATTCCTTCTTTATTGCATCCGTGGATCCCTGTAAATGACGAATTAACACAGAAATTGCGTCGCTATGAAATACTATAGGTTCTATGACTGCTCTTTCTAAATCGAGGAACGTTTCTGTGGCACCGACAGCATCTTATGTTGGGAGGCGAGTATCTTTTTTCGGATGCACTATTCCTTCTTTATTGCATCCGTCGATCCCTCTAAATGGCGAATTATCACAGAAATTTCGTCGTTATGAAATACTATAGGTTATATACCTTCTCTTTCTAAATCCAGGAACGTTTCTATGGAAACGACAGGTTTTTATATTGGGAGGCGAGTATCTCCCTTCGGATGCACTATTCCTTCTTTACTGCATCCGTCGATCCCTCTAAATGGCGAATTAACACAGAAATTGCGTCGTTATGAATTACTATAGTTTCTATGCCTTCTCTTTCTAAATCGAGAAACGTTTCTATGGCAACGACAGGATCTTATATTGGGAGGCGCGTATCTCTTTCGGATGCACTGTTACTTCTTTATTGCATCCGTCGATACCTCACAGTGACGATTTAATACAGAATTTGCGTCGCTCTGAAATACTATAGGTTCTATGCCTTCTCTTTCTAAATCGAGGAACATTTCTATGGCAACGACAGGATCTTCTATTGGGAGGCGAGTATCGCTTTTCGGATGCACTATTCCTTCTTTATTGCATCCGTCGATCCCTCACAATGACAAATTAACGCAGAAATTGCGTCGCTATGAAATACTATAGGTTCTATGCCTTCTCTTTCTAAATCGAGTAACGTTTCTATGGCAACGAAAGGATCTTCTATTGGGAGGCGAGTCTCTCTTTTCTGATGCACTATTCCTTCTTTATTGCATCCGTCGACCCATCACAATAACGAATTAACACAGAAATTGCATCGCTATGAAATACTATAGTTTCTATGCCTTCTCTTTCTAAATCGAGGAACGTTTCTATGGCAACGTCAGGTTCTTATAATGTTAGGCGAGTATCTCTTTTCGGATGCACTATTCATTCTTTATTGCATCCGCCGATCCCTCTACCTGACGAATTAACACAGAAATTGCGTCGCTATTAAATAGTATAGGATCTGTGCCTTCTTTATCTAAATCGAGGAACGTTTCTATGGCAACGAGTGGATCTTATATTGGGAGGCGAGTATCTCTTTTCGGATGCACTATTCCTTCTTTATTGCATCCGTCATCCCTCTCAATGACGAATTAACAAAGAAATTGCATCGCTATGAAATACTATAGTTTCTATGCCTTATCTTTCTAAATCGAGGAACGTTTCTACGGCAACGTTAGGTTCTTATATTGGGAGACGGATGCACTATTCCTTCTTTATTGCATCCGTGGATCCCTGTAAATGACCAATTACCACAGAAATTGCGTCGCTATGATATACTATAGGTTCTATGACTGCTCTTTCTAAATCGAGGAACGTTTCTGTGGCAACGACAGCATCTTAGGTTGGGAGGCGAGTATCTTTTTTCGGATGCACTATTCCTTCTTTATTGCATCCGTCGATCCCTCTAAATGGCGAATTAACACAGAAATTTCGTCGTTATGAAATACTATAGGTTCTATGCCTTCTCTTTCTAAATCCAGGAACGTTTCTATGGAAACGACAGGTTTTTATATTGGGAGGCGAATATCTCTCTTCGAATGCACTATTCCTTCTTTATTGCATCCGTCGATCCCTCTAAATGGCGAATTAACACAGAAATTGCGTCGTTATGAAATACTATATGTTCTATGCCTTCTCTTTCTAAATCGAGAAACGTTTCTATGGCAACGACAGGATTTTATATTTGGAGGCGAGTATCTCTTTCCGGATGCACTATTCCTCCTTTATTGCATTCGTCGATAACTCACAATGACGAATTAACACAGAAATTGAATCGCTATGAAGTACGTTATGTTCTATGCCTTCTCTTTCTAAATCGAGGAACGTTTCTATGGCAACGACAGGATCTGATATTGGGAGGCGAGTATCTCTTCTCGGATGCACTGTTCCTTCTTTATTGCATCCGGCGATCACTCACAATGAGGAATTAACACAGAAATTGCGTCGCTATGAAATACTATAGGTTCTAGGTCTTCTCATTCAAAATCTAGGAACGTTTCTATGGCAACGACAGGATCTTATGTTGGGAGGCGAGTATCTCACATCCAATACACTATTCCTTCTTTATTACATCCGTCGATACCTCACAATGACGAATTAAAACAAAAATTGCGTCGCTATGAAATACTATAGGTTCGATGCTTTCTCTTTCTAAATAGAGGAACGTCTCTATGGCACCGACAGGATCTTATATTGGGAGGCGAGTATCTCTTTTCTGATGCGCTATTTACTTTTTGTTGCATCCGTCGATCCCTCACAATGAGGAATTTACACAGAAATAGCATCGCTATGAAATACTATAGGTTATATGCCTTCTCTTCCTAAATCGAGGAGCGATTCTAAGGCAACGACAGGTTCTTATATTGGGAGGCGAGTATCTCTTTTCGGATGCACTATTCCTTCTTTATTGCATCCGTCGATCCCTCACAATGACGAATTAACACAGAAATTGCGTCACTATGGAATACTATAGATTCTATGCCTTCTCTTTCTAATTCGAGGAACGTTTCTATGGCAACGACAGGATCTTATATTGGGAGGCGAGTATCTCATTTCGGATGCACTATTCCTACTTTATTGCATCCGTTGATAACTCACAATGACGAATTAACAGAGAAATTTCGTCGCTATGAAATACCTTAGGTTCTATGCCTTCTCTTTCTAAATCGAGGAACGTTACTATGGCAACGAAAGGATCTTCTATTGGGAGGCGAGTCTCTCTTTTCGGATGCACTATTCCTTCTTTATTGCATCCCTCGATCCATCACAATGACGAATTAACACAGAAATTGCATCGCTATGAAATACTATAGTTTCTATGCCTTCTCTTTCTAAATCGAGGAACGTTTCTATGACAACGTCAGGTTCTTATATTGTTAGGCGAGTATCTCTTTTCGGATGCACTATTCATTCTTTATTGCATCCGTCGATCCCTCTACCTGACGAATTAACACAGAAATTGCGTCGCTATTAAATAGTATAGGATCTGTGCCTTCTTTTTCTAAATCGAGGAACGTTTCTATGGCAACGACTGGATCTTATATTGGGAGGCGAGTATCTCTTTTCGGATGCACTATTCCTTCTTTATTGCATCCGTCGATCCCTCTCAATGACGAATTAACAAAGAAATTGCATCGCTGTGAAATACTATAGTTTCTATGCCTTATCTTTCTAAATCGAGGAACGTTTCTACGGCAACGTTAGGTTCTTATATTGGGAGACGGGTGCACTATTCCTTCTTTATTGCATCCGTGGATCCCTGTAAATGACGAATTAACACAGAAATTGCGTCGCTATGAAATACTATAGGTTCTATGACTGCTCTTTCTAAATCGAGGAACGTTTCTGTGGCACCGACAGCATCTTATGTTGGGAGGCGAGTATCTTTTTTCGGATGCACTATTCCTTCTTTATTGCATCCGTCGATCCCTCTAAATGGCGAATTATCACAGAAATTTCGTCGTTATGAAATACTATAGGTTATATACCTTCTCTTTCTAAATCCAGGAACGTTTCTATGGAAACGACAGGTTTTTATATTGGGAGGCGAGTATCTCTCTTCGGATGCACTATTCCTTCTTTACTGCATCCGTCGATCCCTCTAAATGGCGAATTAACACAGAAATTGCGTCGTTATGAATTACTATAGTTTCTATGCCTTCTCTTTCTAAATCGAGAAACGTTTCTATGGCAACGACAGGATCTTATATTGGGAGGCGCGTATCTCTTTTCGGATGCACTATTCCTTCTTTATTGCATCCGTCGATCCCTCTAAATGACGAATTTACACAGAAATTGCGTCACTATTAAATACTATAGGTTCTATGCCTTCTGTTACTAAATCGAGGAACGTTTCTATGGCAACGACAGACTCTTATATTGAGAGGCGAGTATTTCTTTTCGGATGCACTGTTACTTCTTTATTGCATCCGCCGATCCCTCACAGTGACAATTTAACACAGAAATTGTGTCGCTCTGAAATACTATAGGTTCTATGCCTTTACTTTCTAAATCGAGGAACGTTTCTATGGCAACGACAGGATCTTCTATTGGGAGGCGAGTATCTCTTCTCGGATGCACTGTTCCTTCTATATTGCATCCGGCGATCATTCACAATGAGGAAATAACACAGAAATTGCGTCGCTATGATATATTATAGGTTCTAGGCCTTCTCTTTCAAAATCTAGGATCGTTTCTATGGCAACGTCCGGTTCTTATATTGGGAGGCGAGTATATCATTTCGGATGCACTATTCCTTCTTTATTGCATCTGTGGATCCCTGTAAATGACGAATTAACACAGAAATTGCGTTGCTATGAAATACTATAGGTTCTATGCCTTCTTTTTCTAAATCGAGGAACGTTTCTATGGCAATGACAGGTTCTTATATTAGGAGGCGAGTATCTCTTTTCGGATACACTATTCCTTCTTTATTGCATCCGTCGATCCCTCTAAATGGCGAATTAACACACAAATTGCGTCGCTATGAAATACTATAGTTTCTATGCCTTCTCTTTCTAAATCGAGGACGTTTCAATGGCAATGTCAAGTTCTTATATGGGGAGGCGAGTATCTCTTTATTGATGCACTGTTCCTTCTTAATTGCATCTGTCGATCCCTCACAATGACGAATTAACACAGAAATTGCGTCGCTCTGAAATACTATAGGTTCTATGCCTTCTCTTTGTAAATCGAGGAACGTTTCTATGGCAACGACAGTTACTTATATTGGGAGGCGAGTATCTCTTTTCGGATGCACTATTCCTTCTTTATTGCATCCGTCGATCCCTCACAATGACGAATTAACACAGAAATAGCGTCGCTATGAAATACTATAGGTTCTAAGCCATCTCTCACTAAATCGAGGAACGTTTCTATGGCAACGACAGGCTCTTATATTTGGAGGCGAGTATGTCTTTCCGGATGCACTATTCCTTCTTTATTGCATCCGTCGATCCCTCACAATGACGAATTAACACAGAAATTGCGTCACTATGAAATACTATGGGTTCTATGCTTTCTCTTTCTAAATCGAGGAACGTTTCTATGGCAGCGACTGGTTCTTATATTGGGAGGCGAGTATCTCTTTTCGGATGCACTATTCCTCCTTTATTGCATCTGTCGATCCCTCACAATGACGAATTAACACAGAAATTGCGTCGCAATGAAATACTATAGGTTCTATGCTTTCTCTTTCTAAATAGAGGAACGTTTCTATGGCACCGACAGGATCTTATATTGGGAGGCGAGTATCTCTTTTCTGATGCACTATTTACTTTTTATTGCATCCGTCGATCCCTCACAATGAGGAATTTACACAGAAATAGCATCGCTATGAAATACTATAGGTTATATGCCTTCTCTTCATAATCGAGGACCGGTTCTAATGCAACGACAGGTTCTTATATTGGGAGGCGAGTATCTCTTTTCGGATGCACTATTCCTTCCTTATTGCATCCGTCGATCCCTCACAATGACGAATTAACACAGAAATTGCGTCACTATGGAATACTATAGGTTCTATGCCTTCTCTTTCTAATTCGAGGAATGTTTCTATGGCAACGACAGGATCTTATATTGGGAGGCGGGTATCTCATTTCGGATGCACTATTCCTACTTTATTGCATCCGTTGATAACTCACTATGACGAATAAACATAGAAATTGCGTCGCTATGAAATACCTTAGGTTCTATGCCCTCTCTTTCTAAATCGAGGAACGTTTCTATGGCAACGAAAGGATCTTCTATTGGGAGGCGAGTCTCTCTTTTCGGATGCACTATTCCTTCTTTATTGCATCCGTCGATCCATCACAATGACGAATTAACACAGAAATTGCATCGCTATGAAATACTATAGTTTCTATGCCTTCTCTTTCTAAATCGAGGAACGTTTCTATGGCAACGTCAGGTTCTTATTTTGTTAGGCGAGTATCTCTCTTCGGATGCACTATTCATTCTTTATTGCATCCGTCGATCCCCCTACCTGACGAATTAACACAGAAATTGCGTCGCTATTAAATAGTATAGGATCTGTACCTTCTTTTTCTAAATCGAGGAACGTTTCTATGGCAACGACTGGATCTTATATTGGGAGGCGAGTATCTCTTTTCGGATGCACTATTCCTTCTTTATTGCATCCGTCGATCCCTCTCAATGACGAATTAACATAGAAATTGCATCGCTATGAAATACTATGGTTTCTATGCCTTATCTTTCTAAATCGAGGAACGTTTCTACGGCAACGTTAGGTTCTTCTATTGGGAGACGGATGCACTATTCCTTCTTTATTGCATCCGTGGATCCCTGTAAATGACGAATTAACACAGAAATTGCGTCGCTATGGAATACTATAGGTTCTATGACTGCTCTTTCTAAATCGAGGAACGTTTCTGCGGCAACGACAGCATCTTATGTTGGGAGGCGAGTATCTTTTTTCGGATGCACTATTCCTTCTTTATTGCATCCGTCGATACCTCTAAATGGCGAATTAACACAGAAATTTCGTCGTTATGAAATACTATAGGTTCTATGCCTTCTCTTTCTAAATCCAGGAACGTTTCTATGGAAACGACAGGTTTTTATATTGGGAGGCGAGTATCTCTCTTCGGATGCACTATTCCTTCTTTATTGCATCCGTCGATCCCTCTAAATGGCGAATTAACACAGAAATTGCGTCGTTATGAAATACTATATGTTCTATGCCTTCTCTTTCTAAATCGAGAAACGTTTCTATGGCAACGACAGGATCTTATATTTGGAGGCGAGTATCTCTTTCCGGATGCACTATTCCTCCTTTATTGCATCCGTCGATAACTCACAATGACGAATTAACACAGAAATTGAATCGCTATGAATTACGTTATGTTCTATGCATTCTCTTTCTAAATCGAGGAACGTTTCTATGGCAACGACAGGATCTGATATTGGGAGGCGAGTATCGCTTCTCGGATGCACTGTTCCTTCTTTATTGCATCCGGCGATCACTCACAATGAGGAAGTAACACAGAAATTGCGTCGCTATGAAATACTATAGGTTCTAGGCCTTCTCTTTCAAAATCTAGGAACGTTTCTATGGCAACGACAGGATCTTATGTTGGGAGGCGAGTATCTCACTTCCAATACACTATTCCTTCTTTATTACATCCGTCGATACCTCACAATGACGAATTAAAACAAAAATTGCGTCGCTATGAAATACTATAGGTTCTATGCTTTCTCTTTCTAAATAGAGGAACGTCTCTATGGCACCGACAGGATCTTATATTGGGAGGCGAGTATCTCTTTTCTGATGCACTATTTACTTTTTATTGCATCCGTCGATCCCTCACAATGAGGAATTTACACAGAAATAGCATCGCTATGAAATACTATAGGTTATATGCCTTCTCTTCCTAAATCGAGGAGCGATTCTAAGGCAACGACAGGTTCTTATATTGGGAGGCGAGTATCTCTTTTCGGATGCACTATTCCTTCTTTATTGCATCCGTCGATCCCTCACAATGACGAATTAACACAGAAATTGCGTCACTATGGAATACTATAGATTCTATGCCTTCTCTTTCTAATTCGAGGAACGTTTCTATGGCAACGACAGGATCTTATATTGGGAGGCGAGTATCTCATTTCGGATGCACTATTCCTACTTTATTGCATCCGTTGATAACTCACAATGACGAATTAACAGAGAAATTGCGTCGCTATGAAATAATTTAGGTTCTATGCCTTCTCTTTCTAAATCGAGGAACGTTTCTATGGCAACGAAAGGATCTTCTATTGGGAGGAGAGTCTCTCTTTTCGGATGCACTATTCCTTCTTTATTGCATCCCTCGATCCATCACAATGACGAATTAACACAGAAATTGCAGCGCTATGAAATACTATAGTTTCTATGCCTTCTCTTTCTAAATCGAGGAACGTTTCTATGACAACGTCAGGTTCTTATATTGTTAGGCGAGTATCTCTTTTCGGATGCACTATTCATTCTTTATTGCATCCGTCGATCCCTCTTCCTGACGAATTAACACAGAAATTGCGTCGCTATTAAATAGTATAGGATCTGTGCCTTCTTTTTCTAAATCGAGGAACGTTTCTATGGCAACGACTGGATCTTATATTTGGAGGCGAGTCTCTCTTTTCGGATGCACTATTCCTTCTTTATTGCATCCGTCGATCCCTCTCAATGACGAATTAACAAAGAAATTGCATCGCTATAAAATACTATAGTTTCTATGCCTTATCTTTCTAAATCGAGGAACGTTTCTACGGCAACGTTAGGTTCTTATATTGGGAGACGGGTGCACTATTCCTTCTTTATTGCATCCGTGGATCCCTGTAAATGACGAATTAAGACAGAAATTGCGTCGCTATGAAATACTATAGGTTCTATGACTGCTCTTTTTAAGTCGAGGAACGTTTCTGTGGCACCGACAGCATCTTATGTTGGGTGGCGAGTATCTTTTTTCGGATGCACTATTCCTTCTTTATTGCATCCGTCGATCCCTCTAAATGGCGAATTAACACAGAAATTTCGTCGTTATGAAATACTATAAGTTCTATGCCTTCTCTTTCTAAATCGAGAAACGTTTCTATGGCAACGACAGGATCTTATATTTGGAGGCGAGTCTCTCTTTTCGGATGCACTATTCCTTCTTTATTGCATCCGTCGATCCCTCTCAATGACGAATTAACAAAGAAATTGCATCGCTATGAAATACTATAGTTTCTATGCCTTATCTTTCTAAATCGAGGAACGTTTCTACGGCAACGTTAGGTTCTTATATTGGGAGACGGGTGCACTATTCCTTCTTTATTGCATCCGTGGATCCCTGTAAATGACTAATTAACACAGAAATTGCGTCGCTATGAAATACTATAGGTTCTATGACTGCTCTTTTTAAATCGAGGAACGTTTCTGTGGCACCGACAGCATCTTATGTTGGGAGGCGAGTATCTTTTTTCGGATGCACTATTCCTTCTTTATTGCATCCGTCGATCCCTCTAAATGGCGAATTATCACAGAAATTTTGTCTTTATGAAATACTATAGGTTATATGCCTTCTCTTTCCATATCCAGGAACGTTTCTATAGAAACGACAGGTTTTTATATTGGGAGGCGAGTATCTCTCTTCGGATGCACTATTCCTTCTTTATTGCATCCGTCGATCCCTCTAAATGGCGAATTAACACAGAAATTGCGTCGTTATGAAATACTATAGTTTCTATGCCTTCTCTTTCTAAATCGAGAAACGTTTCTATGGCAACGACAGGATCTTATATTGGGAGGCGCGTATCTCTTTTCGGATGCACTGTTACTTCTTTATTGCATCCGTCGATACCTCACAGTGACGATTTAACACAGAATTTGCGTCGCTCTGAAATACTATAGGTTCTATGCCTTCTCTTTCTAAATCGAGGAACGTTTCTATGGCAACGACAGGATCTTCTATTGGGAGGCGAGTATCGCTTTTCGGATGCACTATTCCTTCTTTATTGCATCCGTCGATCCCTCACAATGACAAATTAACGCAGAAATTGCGTCGCTATGAAATAATATAGGTTCTATGCCTTCTCTTTCTAAATCGAGGAACGTTTCTATGGCAACGAAAGGATCTTCTATTGGGAGGCGAGTCTCTCTTTTCGGATGCACTATTCCTTCTTTATTGCATCCGTCGACCCATCACAATGACGAATTAACACAGAAATTGCATCTCTATGAAATACTATAGTTTCTATGCCTTCTCTTTCTAAATCGAGGAACGTTTCTATGGCAACGTCAGGTTCTTATATTGTTAGGCGAGTATCTCTTTTCGGATGCACTATTCATTCTTTATTGCATCCGCCGATCCCTCTACCTGACGAATTAACACAGAAATTGCGTCGCTATTAAATAGTATAGGATCTGTGCCTTCTTTATCTAAATCGAGGAACGTTTCTATGGCAACGACTGGATCTTATATTGGGAGGCGAGTATCTCTTTTCGGATGCACTATTCCTTCTTTATTGCATCCGTGGATCCCTGTAAATGACGAATTAACACAGAAATTGCGTCGCTATGAAATACTATAGGTTCTATGCCTTCTCTTTCAAAATCTAGGAACGTTTCTAAGGCAATGACAGGATCTTATGGTGGGAGGCGAGTATCTCACTTCCAACACACTATTCCTTCTTTATTACATCCGCCGATCCCTCACATTGACGAATTAAAATAAAATTGCGTCGCTATGAAATATTATGGGTTCTGTACCTTCTCTTTCTAATTCGAAGAACGTTTCTATGGCAACGACGGGATCTTCTATTGGAAGGCGAGTATCTCTTTTCGGATGCACTATTCCTTCTCTATTGCATCCGTCCATCCCTCACATTGACGAATTAACACAGAAAATGCGTCGCTATGAAATACTATAATTTCTTTGCCTTCTCTTTCTAAATCTAGGAACGTTTCTATGGCAACGTCAGGTTCTTATATTGGGAGGCGAGTATCTCTTTTCGGATGCACTATTCACTCTTTATTGCATCCGTCGATCCCTCTAAATGGCGAATGAACACAGAAATTTCGTCGTTATGAAATACTATAGGTTCTATGCCTTCTCTTTCTAAATCGAGGAACGTTTCTATGACAACGACAGAATCTTATATTGAGAGGCGAGTATCTCTTTTCGGATGCACTGTTACTTCTTTATTGCTTCCGTCGATCCCTCACAGTGACGATTTAACATAGAAATTGCGTCGCCCTGAAATACTATAGGTTCTATGCCTTCTCTTTCTAAATCGAGGAACGTTTCTATGGCAACGACAGGATCTGCTATTGGGAGGCGAGTATCTCTTTTCGGATGCACTATTCCTTCTCTATTGCTCCCGTCGATCCCTCACATTGACGAATTAACACAGAAATTGCGTCGCTATGAAGTACTATAGGTTCTATGCTTTCTCTTTCTAAATAGAGGAACGTTTCTATGGCACCGACAGGATCTTATACTGGGAGGCGAGTATCTCTTTTCTGATGCACTATTTGCTTCTTTTTGCATTCGTCGATCCCTCGCAATGAGGAATTTACACAGAAATAGCATCGCTATGATATGCTATAGGTTATATGCCTTCTCTTCCTAAATCGAGGAACGTTTCAAAGCCAACGACAGAATCTTATATTGAGAGGCGAGTATCTCTTTTCGGATGCACTATTCCTTCTTTATTGCATCCTTCGATCCCTCACTATGTCGAATTAACACAGATATTGCGTCACTATGGAATACTATAGGTTCTATGCCATCTCTTTCTAAATCGAGGAACGTTTCAGTGGCAACGACAGCATCTTATATTGGTAGGCGAGTATATCTTTTCGGATGCACTATTCCTTCTTTATTCCATTTGTCGATCCCTCACAATGACGAATTAACACAGAAATTGCGTCGCTATGAGATACTATAGGTTCTATGATTTCTCTTTCTAAATCGAGGAACGTTTCTATGGCAACGACAGGATCTTATATTGGGAGGCAAGTATCTCTTTTCGGATGCACTATTCCTGCTTTATTGCATCCGTCGATAACTCACAGTGACGAATTATCACAGAAATTGCGTCGCTATGAAATACCTTGGGTTCTACGCCTTCTCTTTCTAAATCGAGGAACGTTTCTTTGACAACGACAGGATCTTATGTTGGGAGGCGAGTATCTTTTTTCGGATGCACTATTCCTTCTTTATTGCATCCGTCGATCCCCCACAATGAGGAATTAACACAGAAATTGCGTCGCTATGAAATACTACAGGTTCTATGCCTTCTCTTTCTAAATCGAGGAACATTTCTATGGCAACGACAGGTTCTTATATTGGGAAGCGAGTATCTCTTTTCGGATGCACTATTCCTTCTTTATTGCATCCGTCGATCCCTCTAAATGGCGAATTAGCACAGAATTTGCGTCGTTATGAAATACTATAGGTTCTATGACTTCTCTTTCTAAATCGAGGAACGTGTCTATGGCAACGACAGTATCTTATATTGGCAAACGAGTATCTCTTTTCGGATGCACTATTCCTTCTTTATTGCATACGTCGATCCCTCACAATGAGGAACTAACACAGAAATTTCGTCGCTATGAAATACTATAGGTTCTATGCCTTCTCTTTCTAAATCGAGGAACGTTTCTATGGCAACGACAGGATCTTATATTGGGAGGCGAGAATCTCTTTTGGGATGCACTGTTCCTTCTTTATTGCATCCGTCGATCCCTCAATATGACGAATTAACACAGAAATTGCGTCGCTCTGATATACTATAGTTCTATGCCTTCTCTTTCTAAATCGAGGAACGTTTCTATGGCAACGACAGGTACTTATATTTTGAGGCGAGTATCTCGTTTCGGATGCACTATTCCTTCTTTATTGCATCCGGCAATCACTCACAATGGGGAATCAACACAGAAATTGCGTCGCTATGAAATACTATAGGTTCCATACCTTCTCTTTCTAAATCTAGGAACGTTTCTATGGCAACGACAGGATCTTATATTGGGAGGCGAGTATCTCATTTCCAATACACTATTCCTTCTTTGTACATCCGTCGATCCCCCACAATGACGAATTAAAACAGAAATTGCGTCGCTATGAAATACTTTTTATTCTATACCTTCTCTTTCTAAATCGAAGAACGTTTCTATGGCAACGATAGGATCTTGTATTGGGAGGCGAGTATCTCTTTTCGGATGCACTATTCCTTCTTCATTGCATCCGTCGATCCCTCACAATGACGAATTAACGCAGAAATTGCGTCGCTATGAAATACTATAGGTTCTATGCCTTCTCTTTCTATATCGAGGAACGTTTCTATGCCAAAGACAGGATCTTATATTTGGAGGCGAGTATCTCTTTCCGGATGCACTATTCATTCTTTATTGCATCCGTCGATCCCTCTATATGACGAATTAACACAGAAATTGCTTCGCTATGAAATAGTATCGGATCTGTGCCTTCTTTTTCTAAATCGAGGAACGTTTCTATGGCAACGACTGGATCTTATATTGGGATGCGAGTATCTCTTTTCGGATGCACTATTCCTTCTTTATTGCATCCGTCGTTCCCTCACAATGACGAATTAGCAAAGAAATTGCATCGCTATGATATACTATAGTTTCTATGCCTTCTTTTTCTAAATCGAGGAACGTTTCTATGGCAACGTCAGGTTCTTATATTGGGAGGCGAGTATCTCATTTCGGATGCACTATTCCTTCTTTATTGCATCCGTGAATCCCTGTAAATGACGAATTAACACAGAAATTGCGTCGCTATGAAATACTATAGGTTCTATGCCTTCTCTTTCAAAATCTAGGAACGTTTCTAAGGCAACGACAGGATCTTATGTTGGGAGGCGAGTATCTCACTTCCAATACTCTATTCCTTTTTTATTACATCCGCCGATCCCTCACATTGACGAATTAAAATAAAAATTGCGTCGCTATGAAATACTATGGGTTCTATACCTTCTCTTTCTAATTCGAAGAACGTTTCCATGGCAACGACAGGATCTTCTATTGGAAGGCGATTCTCTCTTTTCGGATGCACTATTCCTTCTCTATTGCATCCCTCCATCCCTCACATTGACGAATTAACACAGATATTGCGCCGCTATGAAATACTATAGTTTCTATGCCTTCTCTTTCTAAATCTAGGAACGTTTCTATGGAAACGTCAGGTTCTTATATTGGGAGGCGAGTATCTCTTTTCGGATGCACTATTCCTTCTTTATTGCATCCGTGGATCCCTGTAAATGACGAATTAACACAAAAAATTGCGTCGCTATGAAATACTATAGGTTCTATGCCTTCTCTTTCTAAATCGAGGAACGTTTCTATGGCAACGACAGGATCTTATGTTGGGAGGCGAGTATCTTTTTTCGGATGCACTATTCCTTCTTTATTGCATCTGTCGATCCCTCTAAATGGCGAATGAACACAGAAATTTTGTCGTTATGATATACTATAGGTTCTATGCCTTCTCTTTCTAAATCGAGGAACGTTTCTATGGCAACGACAGGTTCTTATATTAGGAGGCGAGTAACTCTTTTCGGATGCACTATTCCTTCTTTATTGCATCCGTCGATCCCTCTAAATGGCGAATTAACTCAGAAATTGCGTCGTTATGAAATACTATATGTTCTACACCTTCTCTATCTAAATCGAGGAACGTTTCTATGACAACGACAGAATCTTATATTGGGAGGCGAGTATCTCTTTTCGGATGCACTGTTACTTCTTTATTGCATCCGTCGATCCCTCACAGTGACGATTTAACACAGAAATTGCGTCGCTCTGAAATACCTTATGTTCTTTGCCTTCTCTTCCTAAATCGAGGAACGTTTCTATGGCAACGACAGGATCTCATATTGGGAGGCGAGTATCTCTTTTCGGATGCACTGTTCCTTCTTTATTGCATCCGGCGATCCCTCACAATGACGAATTAAAACAGAAATTGCGTCGCTATGAAATACTATAGGTTCTATACCTTCTCTTTCTAATTCGAAGAACGTTTCTATGGCAACGACAGGATCTTCAATTGGAAGGCGAGCCTCTCTTTTCGGATTCACTATTCCTTCTGTATTGCATCCGTCGATCCCCCACAATGAGGAATTAACACAGAAATTGCGTCGCTATGAAATACTACAGGTTCTATGCCTTCTCTTTCTAAATCGTGGAACATTTCTATGGCAACGACAGGTTCTTCTATTGGGAGGCGAGTATCTCTTTTCGGATGCACTATTCCTTCTTTATTGCATCCGTCGATCCCTCTAAATGGCGAATTAGCACAGAATTTGCGTCGTTATGTAATACTATAGGTTCTATGACTTCTCTTTCTAAATCGAGGAACGTGTCTATGGCAACGACAGGATCTTATATTGGCAAACGAGTATCTCTTTCCGGATGCACTATTCCTTCTTTATTGCATACGTCGATCCCTCACAATGACGAATTAACACAGAAATTTCGTCGCTATGAAATACTATAGGTTCTATGCCTTCTCTTTCTAAATCGAGGAACGTTTCTATGGTAACGACAGGATCTTATATTGGGAGGCGAGTATCTCTTTTCGGATGCACTGTTCCTTCTTTATTGCATCCGTCGATAACTCACAATGACGAATTAACACAGAAATTGCGTCGCTATGAATTACCTTATGTTCTATGCCTTCTCTTTCTAAATCGAGGAACGTTTCTATGGCAACGACAGGATCTCATATTGGGAGGCGAGTACCTCTTTTCGGATGCACTGTTCCTTCTTTATGGCATCCGGCGATCCCTCACAATGATGAATTAACACAGAAATTGCGTCTCTATGAGATACTATAGGTTCTAGGCCATCTCTTTCTAAATCGAGGAACGTTTCTATGGCAACCGCAGGATCTTATGTTGGGAGGCGAGTATCTCACTTCCAATACACTATTCCTTCTTTATTACATCCGCCGATCCCTCGCAATGACGAATTAAAACAGAAATTGCGTCGCCATGAAATGGTATAGGTTCTATACCTTCTCTTTCTAATTCGAAGAACGTTTCTATGGCAACGACAGGATCTTCTATTGGAAGGCGAGTCTCTCTTTTCGGATGCACTATTCCTTCTCTATTGCATCCGTCGATCCCTCACATTGACGAATTAACACAGAAATTGCGTCGCTATGAAATACTATAGGTTCTATGCATTCTCTATCTAAATAGAGGAACGTTTCTATGGCAAAGACAGGATCTTATATTGGGAGGCGAGTAACTCTTTTCTGATGCGCTATTTATTTTTATTGCATCCATCGATCCCCCACAATGACGAATTTACACAGAAATACCATCGCTATGAAATACTATAGGTTATATGCCTTCTCTTCCTAAATCGAGGAACGTTTCAAAGCCAACGACAGGATCTTATATTGGGAGGCGAGTATCTCTTTTCGGATGCACTATTCCTTCTTTATTGCATCCGTCGATCCCTCCCAATGTCGAATTAACACAGATATTGCGTCACTATGGAATACTATAGGTTCTATGCCATCTCTTTCTAAATCGAGGAACGTTTCAATGGCAACGACAGCATCTTATATTGGTAGGCGAGTATATCTTTTCGGAAGCACTATTCCTTCTTTATTGCATTTGTCGATCCCTCACAATAACGAATTAACACAGAAATTGCGTCGCTATGAGATACTATAGGTTCTATGATTTCTCTGTCTAAATCGAGGAACGTTTCTATGGCAACGACAGGATCTTATATTGGGAGGCGAGTATCTCTTTTCGGATGCACTATTCCTTCTTTATTGCATCCGTCGATAACTCACATTGACGAATTATCACAGAAATTGCGTCGCTATGTAATACCTTGGGTTCTATGCCTTCTCTTTCTAAAGCGAGGAACGTTTCTTTGACAACGACAGGATCTTTTGTTGGGAGGCGAGTATATCTTTTCGGATGCACTATTCCTTCTTTATTGCATCCGTCGATCCCTCTAAATGGCGAATTAGCACAGAAATTGCGTCGTTATGAAATACTATAGGTTCTATGACTTCTCTTTCTAAATCGAGGAACGTGTCTATGGCAACGACAGGATCTTATATTGGCGAACGAGTATCTCTTTTCGGATGCACTATTCCTTCTTTATTGCATACGTCGATCCCTCACAATGACGAATTAACACAGAAATTTCGTCGCTATGAAATACTATAGGTTCTATGCCTTCTCTTTCTAAATCGATGAACGTTTCTATGGCAACGACAGGATCTTATATTGGGAGGCGAATATCTCTTTTCGGATGCACTGTTCCTTCTTTATTGCATCCGTCGATCCCTCACAATGACGAATTAACACAGAAATTGCGTCGCTCTGATAAACTATAGTTCTATGCCTTCTCTTTCTATATCGAGGAACGTTTCTATTGCAACGACAGGTACTTATATTTTGAGGCGAGTATCTCGTTTCGGATGCACTATTCCTTCTTTGTTGCATCCTGCGATCCCTCACAATGAGGAATCAACACAGAAATTGCGTCGCTATGAAACACTATAGGTTCTATGCCTTCTCTTTCTAAATCTAGGAACGTTTCTATGGCAACGTCAGGATCTTATATTGGGAGGCGAGTATCTCATTTCCAATACACAATTCCTTCATTATTACATCCGTCTATCCCCCACAATGACGAATTAAAACAGAAATTGCGTCGCTATGAAATACTATAGATTCTATACCTTCCCTTTCTAAATCGAAGAACGTTTCTATGGCAACGATAGGATCTTCTATTGGGAGGCGAGTATCTCTTTTCGGATGCACTATTCCTTCTTCATTGCATCCGTCGATCCCTCACATTGATGAATTAACACAGTAATTGCGTCGCTATGAGATACTATGGGTTCTAGGCCTTCTCTTTCTAAATCGAGGAACGTTTCTATGGCAACGACAGGATCTTATGTTGGGAGGCGAGTATCTCACTTCCAATACACTATTCCTTCTTTATTAGATCCGTCGATCCCTCACAATGACGAATTAAAACAGAAATTGCGTCGCTATGAACTGCTATAGGTTCTATACCTTCTCTTTCTAATTCGAAGAACGTTTCTATGGCAACGACAGGATCTTGTATTGGAAGGCGAGTCTCTCTTTTCGGAGGCACTATTCCTTCTCTATTGCATCCGTCGATCCCTCACATTGACGATTTAACACAGAAATTGCGTCGCTATGAAATACTATAGGTTCTATGCTTTCTCTTTCTAAATAGAGGAACGTTTCTATGGCACCGACACCATCTTATATTGGGAGGTGAGTATCTCTTTTCTGATGCACTATTTACTTTTTATTGCATCCGTCGATCCCTCGCAATGAGGAATTTACACAGAAATAGCATCGCTATAAAATACTATAGGTTATATGCCTTCTCTTCCTAAATCGAGGAACGTTTCTAAGGCAACGACAGGATCTTATATTGGGAGACGAGTATCTCTTTTTCGGATGCACTATTCCTTCTTTATTGCATCTGTCGATCCCTCACAATGACGAATTAACACAGAAATTGCGTCGCTATGAGATACTATAGGTTCTATGATTTCTCTTTCTAAATCGAGGAACGTTTCTATGGCAATGACAGGATCTTATATTCGGAGGCTAGTATCTCTTTTCGGATGCACTATTCCTTCTTTATTGCATCCGTCGATAACTCACAATGACGAATTATCACAGAAATTGCGTCGCTATGAAAAACCTTAGGTTCTATGCCTACTCTTTCTAAATCGAAGAACTTTTCTATGACAACGATAGGATCTTATGTTGGGAGGCGAGTATCTTTTTTCGGATGCACTATTCCTTCTTTATTGCATCCGTCGGTCCCCCACAATGAGGAATTAACACAGAAATTGCGTCGCTATGAAATACTACAGGTTCTATGCCTTCTCCTTCTAAATCGAGGAACGTTTCTATGGCAACGACAGGTTCTTATATTGGGAGGCGAGTATCTCTTTTCGGATGCACTATTCCTTCTTTATAGCATCCGTCGATAACTCACAATGACGAATTATCACAGAAATTGCGTCGCTATGAAATACCTTAGGTTCTATGCCTTCTCTTTCTAAATCGAGGAACGTTTCTATGACAACGTTAAGATCTTATGTTGGGAGGCGAGTATCTCTTTTCGGATGCACTATTCCTTCTTTATTACATCCGTCGATCCCTCTAAATGGTGAATTAGCACAGAAATTGCGTCGTTATGAAATACTATAGGTTCTATGCCTTCTCTTTCTAAATCGAGGAACGTGTCTATGGAAACGACAGGATCTTATATTGGCAAACGAGTATCTCTTTTCGGATGCACTATTCCTTCTTTATTGCATCCGTCGATCCCTCACAATGACGAATTGACAGAGAAATTTCGTCGCTATGAAATACTATAGGTTCTATGCCTTCTCTTTCTAAATCCAGGAACGTTTCTATGGCGACAACAGGATCTTATATTGGGAGGCGAGTATCACTTTTCGGATGCACTATTCCTTCTTTATTGCATCCGTCGATCCCTCACATTGATGAATTAACACAGTAATTGCGTCGCTATGAAATACTATAGGTTCTATGCTTTCTCTTTCTAAATAGAGGAACGTTTCTATGGCAAAGACAGGATCTTATATTGGGAGGCGAGTAACTCTTTTCTGATGCGCTATTTATTTTTATTGCATCCATCGATCCCCCACAATGACGAATTTACACAGAAATAGCATCGCTATGAAATACAATAGGTTATATGACTTCTCTTCCTAAATCGTGGAACGTTTCTATGGCAACGCCAGTTTCTTATATTGGGAGGCGAGTATCTCTTTTCGGATGCACTATTCCTTCTTTATTGCGTCCGTCGATCCCTCTAAATGGCCAATTAGCACAGAAATTTCGTCGCTATGATATACTATAGGTTCTATGCCTTCTCTTTCTAAATCTTGGAACGTTTCTATGGCAACGACAGGATCTTATATTGGGAGGCAAGTATCTCCTTTCGGATGCACTGTTCCTTCTTTATTGCATCCGTCGATCCCTCACAACGACGAATTAACACAGAAATTACGTCGCTCTGAAATACTATAGGTTCTATGCCTTCTCTTTCTAAATCGAGAAACGTTTCTATGGCAACGACAGCTACTTATATTTTGAGGCGAGTATCTCTTTTCGGATGCACTATTCCTTCTTTATTGCATCCGTCGATCCCTCACAATGACGAATTAACACAGAAATTGCGTCACTATGGAATACTATAGGTTCTATGCCATCTCTTTCGAAATCGAGGAACGTTTCTATGGCAACGACAGGATCTTATATTGGCAGGCGCGTATCTCATTTCGGATGCATTATTCCTTCTTTATTGCATCTGTCAATCCCTCACAATGACGAATTCACACAGAAATTGCGTCGCTATGATATACTATAGGTTCTATGCCTTCTCTTTCTAAATCGAGGAACGTTTCGATGGAAACGACAGGATCTTATTTTGGTAGGCGAGTATCTCTTTTCGGATGCACTATTCCTTCTTTATTGCATTCGTCGATAAATAAAAATAACGAATTAACACAGAAATTGCGTCGCTGTGAAATTCCTTAGGTTCTATGCCTTCTCTTTCTACATTGAGTATTGTTTCTATGGCAACGACACGATCTTACATTGGGAGGCGTGTATCTCTTATCTGATGCACTATTCCTTCATTATTGCATCCGTCGATCCTCACAATGAGGAATGAACACAGAAATTGCGTAGCTATGAAATACTATAATTTCTATGCCTTTACTTTCTAAATCGAGGAACGTTTCTATGGCAATGTCAGGTTCTTATATGGGGAGGCGAGTATCTCTTTTCGGATACACTATTCCTTCTTTATTGCATCCGTCGATCCCTCACAATGACGAATTAACAAAGAAATTGCATCCCTATGAAATACTATAGTTTCTATGCCTTCTCTTTCTAAATCGAGGAACGTTTCTATGGCAACGTCAGGTTCTTATACTAGGAGGGGAGTATCTCATTTCGGATGCACTATTCCTTCTTTATTGCATCCGTGGATCCCTGTAAATGACGAATTAACACAGAAATTGCGTCGCTATGAAATGCTATATGTCCTATGCCTTCTCTTTCTAAATCGAGGAACGTTTCTATGGCAACGCAGGATCTTCTATTGGGAGGCGATTATCTCTTTTCGGATGCACTATTCCTTCTTTATTGCATCCGTCGATAACTCAAAATGACGAATTAGCTCAGAAATTAAGTCGCTATGAAATAACTTAGGTTCTATGCCTTCTCTTTCTTAATCGAGGAACGTTTCTATGACAACGACAGGATCTTATATTGGGAGGCGAGTATCTTTTTTCGGATGCACTATTCCTTCTTTATTGCATCCGTCGAAAACTCACAATGACGAATTAACACAGAAATTGCGTCCCTAGGAATTACCTTATGTTCTATGCCTTCTCTTTCTAAATCGAGGAACGTTTCTATGACAACGAGAGGATATTATATTGGGAGGCGAGTATCTCTCTTCGGATGCACTATTCCTTCGTTATTGCATCCGGCGATCCATCACATTGAGGAATTAACACAGAAATTGCGTCGCTGTGAAATACTATAGGTTCTATGCCTTCTCTTTCTAAATCTTGGAACGTTTCTATGGCAACGACAGGATCTTATATTGGGAGGCGAGTATCTCACTTCCAATACACTATTCCTTCTTTGTTACATCCGTCGATCCCTCGCAATAACGAATTAAAACAGAAATTTCGTCGCTATGTAATACTATAGGTTCTATACCTTCTCTTTCTAATTCGAAGAACGTTTCTATGGCAACGAAAGGATCTTCTGTTGGGAGGCGAGTATCTCTTTTCGGATGCACTATTCCTTCTTTATTGCATCCGTCGATCCCTCACATTGACGAATTAACACAGAAATTGCTACGCTATGATATACTATAGGTTCTATATTTCTCTTTCTAAATAGAGGAACGTTTCTATGGCAACGACAGGATCTTATATTGGGAGGCGAGTATCTCTTTTCTGATGCGCTATTTATTTTTATTGCATCAGTCGATCCCTCACAGTGAGGAATTTACATAGAAATAACATCGCTATCAAATACTATAGGTTATATGGCTTCTCTTCCTAAATCGAGGAACGTTTCTATGGCAACGACAGGATCTTATAAGGGGAGGCGAGTATCTTTTTTCGGATGCACTATTCCTTCTTTAATGCATCCGTCGATCCCTCACAATGACGAAATAACACACAAATTGCGTCACTATGGAATACTATAGGTTCTATGCTATCTCTTTCTAAATCGAGGAACGTTTCAATGGCAACGACAGGATCTTATATTGGGAGGCGAGTATCTCTATTCGGATGCACTATTCCTTCTTTATTGCATCCGTCGATAACTCACAATGACGTATTAACACAGAAATTGCGTCGTTATGAAATACTATAGGTTCTATGCCTTCTCCTTTTAAATCGAGGAACGTTTCCATGGCAACAACAGGATCTTATATTGGGAGGCGAGTATCTCTTTTCTGATGCGCTATTTATTTTTATTGTATTAGTCGATCCCTCACAGTGAGGAATTTACACAGAAATAACATCGCTATGAAATACTATAGGTTATATGGCTTCTCTTCCTAAATCGAGGAACGTTTCTATGGCAACGACAGGATCTTATAAGGGGAGGCGAGTATCTTTTTTCGGATGCACTATTCCTTCTTTAATGCATCCGTCGATCCCTCACAATGACGAATTAACACAGAAATTGCGTCACTATGGAATACTATAGGTTCTATGCTATCTCTTTCTAAATCGAGGAACCTTTCTATGGCAACGACAGTTTCTTATAATGGGAAGCGAGTATCTCTTTTCGGATGCACCATTCCTTCTTTATTGCATCCGTCGATAACTCACAAAGACGAATTAACACAGAAATTGCGACGCTATGAGATACCATAGGTTCTATGCCTTCTCCCTCTAAATCGAGGAACGTTTCTATGGCAACGACAGGATCTTCTATTGGGAGGCGAGCATCTGTTTTCGGATGCACTATTCCTTCTTTATTGCATCTCTCGATCTCTCGCAATGTTGATTTAACACACAAATTGCGTCGCTATGAAGTAATATAGGATCTATGCCTTCTCTATCTAAGCAGAAGAACGTTTCTATGGCAACGACAGGATCTTATATTGGGAGGCGAGTATCTCTTTTCGGATGCTCTATTCCTCCTTTATTGCATCCGTCGATAACTCACAATGACGAATTAACACAGAAATTGCGTCGCTATGAAATATCTTAGGTTCTATGCCTTCTCATTCTAAATCGAGGAACGTTACTATTGCAACGACAGGATCTTACATTGGCAGGCGAGTATCTCTTTTCGGATGCACTATTCCTTCTTTATTGCATCCGTCGATCCCTCACAATGACGAATTAACACAGATATTGCATCGCTATGAAATACTATAGGTTCTATGCCTTCTCTTTCTAAATCGAGGAACGTTTCTATGGCAACGACAGGATCTTATATTGGGAGGCGAGTATCTCTTTTCGGATGCACTATTCCTTCTTTATTGCATCCGTCGATCCCTCACAATGACGAATTAACACAGAAATTGCGTCGCTCTGAAATAGTATAGGTTCTATGCCTTCTCTTTCTAAATCGAGGAACGTTTCTATGGCAACGACAGGTACTTTTATTGGGAGGCGAGTATTTCTTTTCGGATGCACTATTCCTTCTTTATTGCATCTGTCGATCTCTAACAATGTTGATTTAACACACAAATTGCGTCGCTATGAAGTAATATAGGATCTATGCCTTCTCTATCTAAATAGAAGAACGTTTCTATGGCAACGACATCATCTTATATTGGGAGGCGAGTATCTCTTTTCTGATGCACTATTCTTGTTTCATTGCATCTTCGATCCCTCACAATGACGAACTAACACAGAAATTACGTCCCTATGAAATACTATAGGTTCTATGACTTCTCTTTCTAAATCGTCGAACGTTTCTATGGCAACGACAGGATCTTATATTGGCAGGCGAGTATCTCTCTACGGAAGCTCTATTCCTCCTTTATTGCATCTGTCGATAACACACAATGACGAATTAACACAGAAATTGCGTCGCTATGAAATACCTTAGGTTCTATGCCTTCTCTTTCAAAATCGAGGAACGTTTCTATGGCAACGACAGGATCTTATATTAGCAGGCGAGTATCTCTTTTCGGATGCACTATTCCTTCTTTATTGCATCCGTCGATCCCTCACAATGATGAATTAACACAGAAAGTGCGTCGCTATGAAATACTACAGGTTCTATGCCTTCCCTTTCTAAATCGAAGAACGTTTCTATGGCAACGACAGGATCTTATATTTGGAGGCGAGTATCTCTTTCCGGATGCACTATTCCTTTTTTATTGCATCCGTCGATAACTCACAATGACGAATTAACACAGAAATTGCGACGCTATGATATACCTTATGTTCTATGCCTTCTCCTTCTAAATCGAGGAACGTTTCTATGGCAACGACAGGATCTTATATTGGGAGGCGAGTATCTCATTTCCAATAAACTATTCCTTCTTTATTACATCCGTCGATCCCTCACAATGACGAACTAAAACAGAAATTACGTCGTTATGAAATACTATAGGTTCTATAGCTTCTCTTTCTAAATCGAGGAACGTTTCTATGGCAACGACAGGATCTTATATTGGGAGGCGAGTATCTCTATTCGGATGCACCATTCCTTCTTTATTGCATCCGTCGATAACTCACAATGACGTATTAACACAGAAATTGCGTCGTTATGAAATACTATAGGTTCTATGCCTTCTCTTTTTAAATCGAGGAACGTTTCTATGGCAACAACAGGATCTTATATTGGGAGGCGAGTATATCTTTTCTGATGCACTATTCTTTTTTTATTGCATCCGAAGGTCCCTTACAATGACGAATTAACACCGAAATTACGTCCCTGTGAAAGACTAGAGGTTCTATGACTTCTCTTTCTAAATCGAGGAACCTTTCTATGGCAACGACAGTTTCTTATAATGGGAAGCGAGTATCTCTTTTCGGATGCACTATTCCTTCTTTATTGCATCCGTCGATAACTCACAAAGACGAATTAACACAGAAATTGCGACGCTATGAGATACCATAGGTTCTATGCCTTCTCCTTCTAAATCGTGGAACGTTTCTATGGCAACGACAGGATCTTCTATTGGGAGGCGAGCATCTGTTTTCGGATGCACTATTCCTTCTTTATTGCATCTCTCGATCTCTCACAATGTTGATTTAACACACAAATTGCGTCGCTATGAAGTAATATAGGATCTATGCCTTCTCTATCTAAGCAGAAGAACGTTTCTATGGCAACTACAGGATCTTATAATGGGAGGCGAGTATCTCTTTTCTGATGCACTATTCTTTTTTTATTGCATCTTCGATCCCCCACAATGACGATTTAACACAGAAATTACGTCCCTATGAAATACTATAGGTTCTATGACTTCTCTTTCTAAATCGAGGAACGTTTCTATGGCAACGACAGGATCTTATATTGGGAGGCGAGTATCTCTTTTCGGATGCTCTATTCCTCCTTTATTGCATCCGTCGATAACTCACAATGACGAATTAACACAGAAATTGCGTCGCTATGAAATACCTTAGGTTCTATGCCTTCTCTTTCTAAATCGAGGAACGTTACTATTGCAACGACAGGATCTTATATTGGCAGGCGAGTATCTCTTTTCGGATGCACTATTCCTTCTTTATTGCATCCGTCGATCCCTCACAATGACGAATTAACACAGATATTGCATCGCTATGAAATACTATAGGTTCTATGCCTTCTCTTTCTAAATCGAGGAACGTTTCTATGGCAACGACAGGATCTTATATTGGGAGGCGAGTATCTCTTTTCGGATGCACTATTCCTTCTTTATTGCATCCGTCGATCCCTCACAATGACGAATTAACACAGAAATTGCGTCGCTCTGAAATAGTATAGGTTCTATGCCTTCTCTTTCTAAATCGAGGAGTGTTTCTATGGCAACGACAGGTACTTTTATTGGGAGGCGAGTATTTCTTTTCGGATGCACTATTCCTTCTTTATTGCATCCGTCGATCCCTCACAATGACGAATCAACGCAGAAATTGCGTCGCTGTGAAATACAATAGGTTCTATGCCTTCTCTTTCTAAATCGAGGAACGTTTCTATGCCAACGACAGGATCTTATATTTGGAGGCGAGTATCTCTTTCCGGATGCACTATTCCTTCCTTATTGCATCCGTCGATAACTCACAATGACGAATTGACTGAGAAATTGCGTCGCTATGAAATACCTTATGTTCTAGGCCTTCTCTTTCTAAATCGAGGAACGTTTCTATGGCGACGACACGATCTTGTATTGGGAGGCGAGTCTCTCTTTTCGGATGCAGTATTCCTTCTTTATTTCATCCGGCGATCCCTCACAATGAGGAATTAACACAGAAAGTGCGACGCTATGAAATACTACAGGTTCTATGCCTTCTCTTTCTAAATCTAGGAACGTTTCTATGGCAACGACAGGATCTTATATAGGGAGGCGAGTATCTCATTTCCAATACACTATTCCTTCTTTATTACATCCGTCGATCCCTCACAATGACGAATTAAAACCGAAATTACGTCGCAATGAAATACTATAGGTTCTATACCTTCTCTTTCTAAATCGAGGAACGTTTCTATGGCAACGACAGGATCCTATATTGGGAGGCGAGTATCTCTTTTCTGATGCGCTATTTATATTTATTGCATCCGTCAATCCCTCACAATGACGAATTTACACAGAAATAGCATCGCTATGAAATAGTATAGGTTCTATGCCTTCTCTTCCTAAATCGAGGAACGGTTCTATGGCAACGACAGGATCTTATATTGGGAGGCGAGTATCTCTTTTCCGATGCACTATTCCTTCTTTATTGCATCCGTCGATCCCCCACAGTGAGGAATTAACACAGAAATTGCGTCACTATGGAATACTATAGGTTCTATGCCATCTCTTTCTAAATGTAGGGACGTTTCGGTGAAATCGACAGGATCTTATGTTTTGAGGCAATTATCTCTTTTCCAATGCACTATTCCTTCTTTATTGCATCCGTCGATCCCTCACAATGACGAATTAAAACAGAAATGGCGTCACTATGAAATACAATAGGTTCTATGCCTACTCTTGCTAAATCGAGGAACGTTTCTATGGCAACGACAGGATAATCTATTGGGAGGCGAGCATCTGTTTTCGGATGCACTATTCCTTCTTTATTGCATCTGTCGATCTCTAACAATGTTGATTTAACACACAAATTGCGTCGCTATGAAGTAATATAGGATCTATGCCTTCTCTATCTAAATAGAAGAACGTTTCTATGGCAACGACATCATCTTATAATGGGAGGCGAGTATCTCTTTTCTGATGCACTATTCTTTTTTCATTGCATCTTCGATCCCTCACCATGACGAACTAACACAGAAATTACGTCCCTATGAAATACTATAGGTTCTATGACTTCTCTTTCTAAATCGTGGAACGTTTCTATGGCAACGACAGGATCTTATATTTGGAGGCGAGTATCTCTTTCCGGATGCACTATTCCTCTTTTATTGCATCCGTCGATAACTCACAATGACGAATTAACACAGAAATTGCGACGCTATGAAATACCTTATGTTCTATGCCTTCTCCTTCTAAATCGAGGAACGTTTCTATGGCAACGACAGGATCTTATATTGGGAGGCGAGTATCTCATTTCCAATAAACTATTCCTTCTTTATTACATCCGTCGATCCCTCACAATGACGAACTAAAACAGAAATTACGTCGCTATGAAATACCTTAGGTTCTATGCCTTCTCTTTCCAAAACGAGGATTGTTTCAATAGCAACGACAGGATCTTATATTGGGAGGGGTGTATCTCTTTTCGGATGCACTATTCCTTCATTATTGCATACGATGATCCCTTACAATGACGAATCAACGCAGAAATTGCGTCGCTATGAAATACTATAGTTTCTATGCCTTCTCTTTCTAAATCGAGGAACGTTTCTATGGCAACGTCAGGTTCTTATATGGGGAGGCGAGTATGTCTTTATGGATGCACTATTCCTTCTTTATTGCATCCGTCGATCCCTCACAATGACGAATTAACACAGAAATTGCGTCGTTATGAAATACTATAGGTTCTATGCTTTCTCTTTCTAAATCGAGGAACGTTTCTATGGCAGCGTCAGGTTCTTATATTGGGAGGCGAGTATCTCTTTTCGGATGCACTATTCATTATTTATTGCATCCGTCGATCCCTCTAAATGACGAATTAACACAGAAATTGCGTCGTTATGAAATACTATAGGTTCTATGCCTTCTCTTTCTTAATCGAGGAACGTTTCTATGGCAACGACAGGATCTCTTATTTGGAGGAGAGTATCTCTTTTCGGATGCACTATTCCTTCTTTATTGCATCCGACGATCCCTCACAATGACGAGTTAACACAGAAATTGCGTCACTCTAAAATACTATAGGTTTTATGCCTTCTCTTTCTAAATCGAGGAACGTTTCTATGGCAACGACAGTATCTTTTAATGGGAAGCGAGTATCTCTTTTCGAATGCACTATTCCTTCTTTATTGCATGCGTCGATAACTCACAAAGACGAATTAACACAGAAATTGCGACGCTATGAGATACCATAGGTTCTATGCCTTCTCCTTCTAAATCGAGGAACGTTTCTGTGGCAACGACAGGATCCTCTATTGGGAGGCGAGCATCTGTTTTCGGATGCACTATTCCTTCTTTATTGCATCTCTCGATCTCTCACAATGTTGATTTAACTCACAAATTGCGTCGCTATGAAGTAATATAGGATCTATGCCTTCTCTATCTAAACAGAAGAACGTTTCAATGGCAACGACAGGATCTTATATTGGGAGACGAGTATCTCTTTTCTGATGCACTATTCTTTATTTATTGCATCTTCGATCCCTCACAATGACGAATTAACACAGAAATTACGTCCCTATGAAATACTGTATGTTCTATGACTTCTCTTTCTAAATCGAGGAACGTTTCTATGGCAACGACAGGATCTTATATTGGGAGGCGAGTATCTCATTTCGGATGCTCCATTCCTCCTTTATTGCATCCGCCGATAACTCACAATGACGAATTAACACAGAAATTGTGTCGCTATGAAATACCTTAGGTTCTATGCCTTTTTTTTTCTAAATCGAGGAACGTTTCTATGGCAACGACAGGATCTTATATTGGCAGGCGAGTATCTCTTTTCGGATGCACTATTCCTTCTTTATTGCATCCGTCGATTGCTCACAATGACGAATTAACACAGATATTGCATCGCTATGAAATACTATAGGTTCTATGCCTTCTCTTTCTAAATCTAGGAACGACAGGATATTATATTGGGAGGAGAGTATCTCATTTCCAATACACTATTCCTTCTTTATTACATCCGTCGATCCCTCTCAATGACGAATTAAAACAGAAATTACGTCGTTATGAAATACCATAGGTTCTATACCTTCTCTTCCTAAGTCGTGGATCGTTTCTATGGCAACGACAGGTTCTTATATTGGGAGGCGAGTATCTCTTTTCGGATGCACTGTTCCTTTTTTATTGCATCCGTCGATCCCTCACAACGACGAATTATCACAGAATTTGCGTCGCTCTGAAATACTATAGGTTCTATGCCTTCTCTTTCTAAATCGAGGAACGTTTCTATGGCAACGACAGGTACTTATATTTTGAGGCGAGTATATCTTTTGGGTTGCACTATTCCTTCTTTATTGGATCCGTCGATCCCTCACATTGACGAATTAACACAGAAATTGCGTCACTATGGAATACTATAGGTTCTATGCCATCGCTTTCGAAATCGAGGAACGTTTCTATGGCAACGACAGGATCTTATATTGGCAGGCGCGTATCTCTTTTCGGATGCATTATTCCTTCTTTATTGCATCTGTCGATCCCTCACAATGAAGAATTCACACAGAAATTGCGTCGCTATGATATACTATAGGTTCCATGCCTTCTCTTTCAAAATCGAGGAACGTTTCTATGGAAACGACAGGATCTTATATTGTGAGGCGAGTATCTCTTTTTGGATGCACTATTCCTTCTTTATTGCATTCGTCGATAAATAACAATAACGAATTAACACAGAAATTGCGTCGCTGTGAAACACCTTAGGTTCTATGCCTTCTCTTTCTAAATTGAGGTTTGTTTCTATGGCAACGACACGATCTTACATTGGGAGGCGTGTATCTCTTATCGGATGCACTATTCCTTCATTATTGCATCCGTCGAGCCTCACAATGAGGAATTAACACATAAATTGCGTAGCTATGAAATACTATAGTTTCTATGCCTTTACTTTCTAAATCGAGGAACGTTTCTATGGCAATGTCAGGTTCTTATATTGGGAGGCGAGTATCTCTTTTCGGATGCACTATTCCTTCTTTATTGCATCCGTCGATAACTCACAATGACGAATTAATACAGAAATTGCGTCGCTATGAAATACCTTATGTTCTATGCCTTCTCTTATAAATCGAAGAACGTTTCTATGGCAACGACAGGATCTTCTATAGGGAGGCGAGTATCTCTTTTCGGATGCACTATTTCTTCATTATTGCATCCGTCGATCCCTCACAATGCTGAATTAACGCAGAAACTTCATCGCTATGAAATACTATAGTTTCTATGCCTTCTCTTTCTAAATCGAGGAACGTTTCTATGGCAACGTCAGGTTCTTATATTGGGAGGCGAGTATCTCTTTTCGGATGCACTATTCCTTCTTTATTGCATCCGTCGATCCCTCACAATGACGAATTAACAAAGAAATTGCATCGCTATGAAATACTATAGTTTCTATGCCTTCTCTTTCTAAATCAAGGAACGTTTCTATGGCAACGTCAGGTTCTTATACTAGGAGGCGAGTATCTCATTTCGGATGCACTATTCCTTCTTTATTGCATCCGTGGATCCCTGTAAATCACGAATTAACACAGAAATTGCGTCGCTATGAAATACTATATGTTCTATGCCTTCTCTTCCTAAATCGAGGAACGTTTCTATGGCAACGACAGGATCTTCTATTGGGAGGCGAGTATCTCTCTTCGGATGCACTATTCCTTCTTTACTGCATCCGGCGATCCATCACATTGAGGAATTAACTCAGAAATTGCGTCACTATGGAATACTATAGGTTCTATGCCATCTCTTTCTAAATGTAGGGACGTTTCGGTGGCAATGACAGGATCTTATGTTTTGAGGCAATTATCTCTTTTCCAATGCACTATTCCTTCTTTATTGCATCTGTCGATCTCCCACAATGTTGATTTAACACACAAATTGCGTCGCTATGAAGTAATATAGGATCTATGCCTTCTCTATCTAAATAGAAGAACGTTTCTATGGCAACGACAGCATCTCATATTGGGAGGCGAGTATCTCTTTTCTGATGCACAATTCTTTTTTTATTGCATCTTCGATCCCTCACAATGACGAACTAACACAGAAATTACGTCCCTATGAAATACTACAGGTTCTATGACTTCTCTTTCTATATCGTGGAACGTTTCTATGGCAACGACAGGATCTTATATTGGCAGGCGAGTATCTCTTTTCGGATGCACTATTCCATCTTTATTGCATCCGTCGATCCCTCACAAAGACGAATTAACACAGAAATTGCGACGCTATGAGATACCATAGGTTCTATGCCTTCTCCTTCTAAATTGAGGATTGTTTCTATGGCAACGACACGATCTTACATTGGGAGGCGTGTATCTCTTATCGGATGCACTATTCCTTCATTATTGCATCCGTCGAGCCTCACAATGAGGAATTAACACATAAATTGCGTAGCTATGAAATACTATAGTTTCTATGCCTTTACATTCTAAATCGAGATACGTTTCTATGGCAACGACAGGATCTTATATTTGGAGGCGAGTATCTCTTTCCGGATGCACTATTCCTTTTTTAATGCATCCGTCGATAACTCACAATGACGAATTGACACAGAAATTGCGTCGCTATGAAATACCTTATGTTCTATGCCTTCTCTTTCTAAATCGAGGAAAGTTTCTATGGCAACGACAGGATCTTATATTGGCAGGCGAGTATCTCTCTTCGGATGCTCTATTCCTCCTTTATTGCATCCGTCGATAACTCACAATGACGAATTAACACAGAAATTGCATCGCTATGAAATACCTTAGGTTCTATGCCTTCTCTTTCAAAATCGAGGAACGTTTCTATAGCAACGACAGGATCTTATATTAGCAGGCGAGTATCTCTTTTCGGATGCACTATTCCTTCATTATTGCATCCGTCGATCCCTCACAATCACGAATTAACACAGATATTGCATCGCTATGAAATACTATAGGTTCTATGCCTTCCCTTTCTAAATCGAGGAACGTTTCTATGGCAACGACAGGATCTTATATTGGGAGGCGAGTATCTCTTTTCGGATGCACTATTCCTTCTGTATTGCATCCGTCGATCCCTCACAATGACGAATTAACACAGAAATTGCGTCGCTCTGAAATAGTATAGGTTCTATGCCTTCTCTTTCTAAATCGAGGATCGTTTCTATGGCAACGACAGGTACTTATATTGGGAGGCGAGTATCTCTTTTCGGATGCACTATTCCTTCTTTATTGCATCCGTCGATCCCTCACAATGACGAATCAACGCAGAAATTGCGTCGCTATGAAATACTATAGGTTCTATGCCTTCTCTTTCTACATCGAGGAACGTTTCTATGGCAACGACAGGATCTTATATTTGGAGGCGAGTATCTCTTTCCGGATGCACTATTCCTTTTTTATTGCATCCGTCGATAACTCACAATGACGTATTGACACAGAAATTGCGTCGCTATGAAATACCTTATGTTCTATGCCTTCTCTTTCTAAATCGAGGAACGTTTCTATGGCAACGACAGGATCTTATATTGGGAGGCGAGTATCTCTTTTCGGATGCAGTATTCCTTCTTTATTTCATCCGGCGATCCCTCACAATGATGAATTTACACAGAAAGTGCGTCGCTATGAAATACTACAGGTTCTACGCCATCCCTTTCTAAATCGAGGAACGTTTCTATGGCAACGACAGGATCTTATATTTGGAGGCGAGTATCTCTTTCCGGATGCACTATTCCTCTTTTATTGCATCCGTCGATAACTCACAATGACGAATTAACACAGAAATTGCGACGCTATGAAATACCTTATGTTCTATGCCTTCTCCTTCTAAATCGAGGAACGTTTCTATGGCAACGACAGGATCTTATATTGGGAGGCGAGTATCTCATTTCCAATAAACTATTCCTTCTTTATTACATCCGTCGATCCCTCACAATGACGAACTAAAACAGAAATTACGTCGCTATGAAATACTATAGGTTCTATAGCTTCTCTTTCTAAATCGAGGAACGTTTCTATGGCAACAACAGGATCCTATATTGGGAGGCGGGTATATCTTTTCTGATGCGCTACTTATTTTAATTGCATCCGTCGATCCCTCACAATGACGAATTTACACAGAAATAGCATCGTTATGAAATAGTATAGGTTCTATGCCTTCTCTTCCTAAATCGAGGAACGTTTCTATGGCAACGACAGGATCTTATAAGGGGAGGCGAGTATCTCTTTTCGGATGCACTATTCCTTCATTATTGCATACGATGATCCCTTACAATGACGAATCAACGCAGAAATTGCGTCGCTATGAAATACTATAGTTTCTATGCCTTCTCTTTCTAAATCGAGGAACGTTTCTATGGCAACGTCAGGTTCTAATATGTGGAGGCGAGTATGTCTTTATGGATGCACTATTCCTTCTTTATTGCATCCGTCGATCCCTCACAATGACGAATTAACACAGAAATTGCGTCGTTATGAAATACTATAGGTTCTATGCTTTCTATTTCTAAATCGAGGAACGTTTCTATGGCAGCGTCAGGTTCTTATATTTGGAGGCGAGTATCTCTTTTCGGATGCACTATTCTTTATTTATTGCATCCGTCGATCCCTCTAAATGACGAATTAACACAGAAATTGCGTCGTTATGAAATACTATAGGTTCTATGCCTTCTCTTTCTAAATCGAGGAACGTTTCTATGGCAACGACAGGATCTCTTATTTGGAGGAGAGTATCTCTTTTCGGATGCACTATTCCTTCTTTATTGCATCCGTCGATCCCTCACAATGACGAATTAATACAGAAATTGCGTCGCTATGAAATACCTTATGTTCTATGCCTTCTCTTTCTAAATCGAAGAACGTTTCTATGGCAACGACAGGAACTTCTATTGGGAGGCGAGTATCTCTTTTCGGATGCACTATTTCTTCATTATTGCATGCGTCGAACACTCACAAAGACGAATTAACACAGAAATTGCGACGCTATGAGATACCATAGGTTCTATGCCTTCTCCTTCTAAATCGAGGAACGTTTCTATGGCAACGACAGGATCCTCTATTGGGAGGCGAGCATCTGATTTCGGTTGCACAATTCCTTCTTTATTGCAACTCTCGATCTCTCACAATGTTGATTTAACTCTCAAATTGCGTCGCTATGAAGTAATATAGGATCTATGACTTCTCTATCTAAACATTAGAACGTTTCTATGGCAACGACAGGATCTTATATTGGGAGGCGAGTATCTCTTTTCGGATGCTCTATTCCTCCTTTATTGCATCCGCCGATAACTCACAATGACGAATTAACACAGAAATTGCGTCGCTATGAAATACCTTAGGTTCTATGCCTTCTCTTTCTAAATCGAGGAACCTTTCTATGGCAACGACAGGATCTTATATTGGCAGGCGAGTATCTCTTTTCGGATGCACTATTCCTTCTTTATTGCATCCGTCGATTGCTCACAATGACGAATTAACACAGATATTGCATCGCTATGAAATACTATAGGTTCTATGCCTTCTCTTTCTAAATATGAGAACGACAGCATATTATATTGGGAGGAGAGTATCTCATTTCCAATACACTATTCCTTCTTTATTACATCCGTCGATCCCTCTCAATGACGAATTAAAACAGAAATTACGTCGTTATGAAATACCTTAGGTTCTATACCTTCTCTTCCTAAGTCGTGGATCGTTTCTATGGCAACGACAGGTTCTTATATTGGGAGGCGAGTATCTCTTTTCGGATGCACTGTTCCTTCTTTATTGCATCCGTCGATCCCTCACAACGACGAATTATCACAGAATTTGTGTCGCTCTGAAATACTATAGGTTCTATGCCTTCTCTTTCTAAATCGAGGAACGTTTCTATGGAAACGACAGGATCTTAAATTGGGAGGCGAGTATCTCTTTTTGGATGCACTATTCCTTCTTTATTGCATTCGTCGATAAATAACAATAACGAATTAACACAGAAATTGCGTCGCTGTGAAACACCTTAGGTTCTATGCCTTCTCTTTCTAAATTGAGGATCGCTTCTATGGCAACGACACGATCTTACATTGGGAGGCGTGTATCTCTTATCGGATGGACTATTCCTTCATTATTGCATCCGTCGAGCCTCACAATGAGGAATTAACACATAAATTGCGTAGCTATGAAATACTATAGTTTCTATGCCTTTACTTTCTAAATCGAGGAACGTTTCTATGGCAATGTCAGGTTCTTATATGGGGAGGCGAGTAACTCTTTTCTGATGCGCTATTTATTTTTATTGCATTCATCGATCCCCCACAATGACGAATTTACACAGAAATAGCATCGCTATGAAATACTATAGGTTATATGCCTTCTCTTCCTAAATCGAGGAACGTTTCTATGGCAACGACAGGTTCTTATATTGGGAGGCGAGTATCTCTTTTCGGATGCACTATTCCTTCTTTATTGCATCCGTCGATAACTCACAATGACGAATTAATACAGAAATTGCGTCGCTATGAAATACCTTATGTTCTATGCCTTCTCTTTCTAAATCGAAGAACGTTTCTATGGCAACGACAGGAACTTCTATTGGGAGGCGAGTATCTCTTTTCGGATGCACTATTTCTTCATTATTGCATCCGTCGATCCCTCACAATGCTGAATTAACGCAGAAACTTCATCGCTATGATATACTATAGTTTCTATGCCTTCTCTTTCTAAATCGAGGAACGTTTCTATGGCAACGTCAGGTTCTTATATTGGGAGGCGAGTATCTCTTTTCGGATGCACTATTCCTCCTTTATTGCATGCGTCGAACACTCACAAAGACGAATTAACACAGAAATTGCGACGCTATGAGATACCATAGGTTCTATGCCTTCTCCTTCTAAATCGAGGAACGTTTCTATGGAAACGACAGGATCCTCTATTGGGAGGCGAGCATCTGATTTCGGTTGCACCATTCCTTCTTTATTGCAACTCTCGATCTCTCACAATGTTGATTTAACTCTCAAATTGCGTCGCTATGAAGTAATATAGGATCTATGCCTTCTCTATCTAAACATTAGAACGTTTCTATGGCAACGACAGGATCTTATATTGGGAGACGAGTATCTCTTTTCTGATGCACTATTCTTTATTTATTGCATCTTCGATCTCTCACAATGACGAATTAACACAGAAATTACGTCCCTATGAAATACTATATGTTCTATGACTTCTCTTTCTAAATCGAGGAACGTTTCTATGGCAACGACAGGATCTTATATTGGGAGGCGAGTATCTCTTTTCGGATGCTCTATTCCTCCTTTATTGCATCCGCCGATAACTCACAATGACGAATTAACACAGAAATTGCGTCGCTATGAAATACCTTAGGTTCTATGCCTTCTCTTTCTAAATCGAGGAACGTTTCTATGGCAACGACAGGATCTTATATTGGCAGGCGAGTATCTCTTTTCGGATGCACTATTCCTTCTTTATTGCATCCGTCGATTGCTCACAATGACGAATTAACACAGATATTGCATCGCTATGAAATACTATAGGTTCTATGCCTTCTCTTTCTAAATATGAGAACGACAGGATATTATATTGGGAGGAGAGTATCTCATTTCCAGTACACTATTCCTTCTTTATTACATCCGTCGATCCCTCTCAATGACGAATTAAAACAGAAATTACGTCGTTATGAAATACCTTAGGTTCTATACCTTCTCTTCCTAAGTCGTGGATCGTTTCTATGGCAACGACAGGTTCTTATATTGGGAGGCGAGTATCTCTTTTCGGATGCACTGTTCCTTCTTTATTGCATCCGTCGATCCCTCACAACGACGAATTATCACAGAATTTGCGTCGCTCTGAAATACTATAGGTTCTATGCCTTCTCTTTCTAAATCGAGGAACGTTTCTATGGAAACGACAGGATCTTATATTGGGAGGCGAGTATCTCTTTTTGGATGCACTATTCCTTCTTTATTGCATTCGTCGATAAATAACAATAACGAATTAACACAGAAATTGCGTCGCTGTGAAACACCTTATGTTCTATGCCTTCTCTTTCTAAATTGAGGATTGTTTCTATGGCAACGACACGATCTTACATTGGGAGGCGTGTATCTCTTATCCGATGCACTATTCCTTCATTATTGCATCCGTCGAGCCTCACAATGAGGAATTAACACATAAATTGCGTAGCTATGAAATACTATAGTTTCTATGCCTTTACTTTCTAAATCGAGGAACGTTTCTATGGCAATGTCAGGTTCTTATATGGGGAGGCGAGTAACTCTTTTCTGATGCGCTATTTATTTTTATTGCATTCATCGATCCCCCACAATGACGAATTTACACAGAAATACCATCGCTATGAAATACTATAGGTTATATGCCTTCTCTTCCTAAATCGAGGAACGTTTCTATGGCAACGACAGGTTCTTATATTGGGAGGCGAGTATCTCTTTTCGGATGCACTATTCCTTCTTTATTGCATCCGTCGATAACTCACAATGACGAATTAATACAGAAATTGCGTCGCTATGAAATACCTTATGTTCTATGCCTTCTCTTTCTAAATCGAAGAACGTTTCTATGGCAACGACAGGAACTTCTATTGGGAGGCGAGTATCTCTTTTCGGATGCACTATTTCTTCATTATTGCATCCGTCGATCCCTCACAATGCTGAATTAACGCAGAAACTTCATCGCTATGAAATACTATAGTTTCTATGCCTTCGCTTTCTAATTCGAGGAACGTTTCTATGGCAACGTCAGGTTCTTATATTGGGAGGCGAGTATCTCTTTTCGGATGCACTATTCCTTCTTTATTGCATCCGTCGATCCCTCACAATGACGAATTAACAAAGAAATTCCATCGCTATGAAATACTATAGTTTCTATGCTTTCTCTTTCTAAATCGAGGAACGTTTCTATGGCAACGTCAGGTTCTTATACTAGGAGGCGAGTATCTCATTTCGGATGCACTATTCCTTCTTTATTGCATCCGTCGATCCCTCTCAATGACGAATTAAAACAGAAATTACGTCGTTATGAAATACCTTAGGTTCTATACCTTCTCTTCCTAAGTCGTGGATCGTTTCTATGGCAACGACAGGTTCTTATATTGGGAGGCGAGTATCTCTTTTCGGATGCACTGTTCCTTCTTTATTGCATCCGTCGATCCCTCACAACGACGAATTATCACAGAATTTGCGTCGCTCTGAAATACTATAGGTTCTATGCCCTCTCTTTCTAAATCGAGGAACGTTTCTATGGAAACGACAGGATCTTATATTGGGAGGCGAGTATCTCTTTTTGGATGCACTATTCCTTCTTTATTGCATTCGTCGATAAATAACAATAACGAATTAACACAGAAATTGCGTCGCTGTGAAACACCTTAGGTTCTATGCCTTCTCTTTCTAAATTGAGGATTGTTTCTATGGCAACGACACGATCTTACATTGGGAGGCGTGTATCTCTTATCGGATGCACTATTCCTTCATTATTGCATCCGTCGAGCCTCACAATGAGGAATTAACACATAAATTGCGTAGCTATGAAATACTATAGTTTCTATGCCTTTACTTTCTAAATCGAGGAACGTTTCTATGGCAATGTCAGGTTCTTATATGGGGAGGCGAGTAACTCTTTTCTGATGCGCTATTTATTTTTATTGCATTCATCGATCCCCCACAATGACGAATTTACACAGAAATACCGTCGCTATGAAATACTATAGGTTATATGCCTTCTCTTCCTAAATCGAGGAACGTTTCTATGGCAACGACAGGTTCTTATATTGGGAGGCGAGTATCTCTTTTCGGATGCACTATTCCTTCTTTATTGCATCCGTCGATCCCTCACAATGACGAATTAACACAGAAATTGCGTCGCTCTGAAATAGTATAGGTTCTATGCCTTCTCTTTCTAAATCGAGGAACGTTTCTATGGCAACGACAGGTACTTATATTGGGAGGCGAGTATCTCTTTTCGGATGCACTATTCCATCTTTATTGCATCCGTCGATCCCTCACAATGACGAATCAACGCAGAAATTGCGTCGCTATGAAATACTACAGGTTCTATGCCTTCTCTTTCTAAATCGAGGAACGTTTCTATGGCAACGACAGGATCTTATATTTGGAGGCGAGTATCTCTTTCCGGATGCACTATTCCTTCTTTATTGCATCCGTCGATAGCTCACAATGACGAATTAACACAGAAATTGCGTCGCTATGAAATACCTTATGTTCTATGCCTTCTCTTTCTAAATCGAGGAACGTTTCTATGGCAACGACATGATCTTCTATTGGGAGGCGAGTATCTCTTTTCGGATGCACTATTCCTTCTTTATTGCATCCGTCGATAACTCAAAATGACGAATTAGCTTAGCAATTAAGTCGCTATGAAATAATATAGGTTCTATGCCTTCTCTTTCTAAATCGAGGAACGTTTCTATGACAACTACAGGATCTTATATTGGGAGGCGAGTATCTTTTTTCGGATGCACTATTGCTTCTTTATTGCATCCGACGATCCCCCACAATGAGGAATTAACACAGAAATTGCGTCGCTATGAAATACTATAGGTTCTAAGCCTTCTCTTTCTAAATCGAGGAACGTTACTATGGCAACGACACCATCTTTTATTTGGAGGCGAGTATCTCTTTTCGGATGCACTATTCCTTCTTTATTGCATCCGTCGATAACTCACAATGACGAATTAACACAGAAATTGCGTCGCTAGGAATTACCTTATGTTGTATGCCTTCTCTTTCTAAATCGAGGAACGTTTCTATGACAACGAGAGGATATTATATTGGGAGGCGAGTATCTCTCTTCGGATGCACTATTCCTTCTTTACTGCATCCGGCGATCCATCACATTGAGGAATTAACACAGAAATTGCGTCGCTGTGAAATACTATAGGTTCTATGCCTTCTCTTTCTAAATCTTGGAACGTTTCTATGGCAACGACAGGATCTTATATTGGGAGGCGAGTATCTCACTTCCAATACACTATTCCATCTTTATTACATCCGTCGATCCCTCACAATAACGAATTAAAACAGAAATTTCGTCGCTATGTAATACTATAGGTTCTATACCTTCTCTTCGTTATCAGGAGAAGGAAAACTGGCGTTCTACGGATCGGAGCGTGGAATGTCAGATCACTTAATCGGGCAGGTAGGTTAGAAAATTTAAAAAGGGAGATGGATAGGTTAAAGTTAGATATAGTGGGAATTTGTGAAGTTCGGTGGCAGGAGGAACAAGACTTTTGGTCAGGTGATTACAGGGTAATAAATACAAAATCAAATAGGGGTAATGCAGGAGTAGGTTTAATAATGAATAAAAAATTAGGAGTGCGGGTTAGCTACTACAAACAGCACAGTGAACGCATTATTGTGGCCAAGATAGACACAAAGCCCATGCCTACTACAGTAGTACAAGTTTATATGCCAACTAGCTCTGCAGATGATGAAGAAATAGATGAAATGTATGACGAGATAAAAGAAATTATTGAGGTAGTGAAGGGAGACGAAAATTTAATAGTGATGGGTGACTGGAATTCGTCAGTAGGAAAAGGGAGAGAAGGAAACATTGTAGGTGAATATGGATTGGGAGGAAGGAATGAAAGAGGAAGCCGCCTTGTGGAATTTTGCACAGAGCATAACTTAATCATAGCTAACACTTGGTTCAAGAATCATGAAAGGAGGCTGTATACATGGAAGAAGCCTGGAGATACTGACAGGTTTCAAATAGATTATATAATGGTAAGACAGAGATTTAGGAACCAGGTTTTAAATTGTAAGACATTTCCTGGGGCTGATGTAGATTCTGACCACAATCTATTGGTTATGAACTGCAGATTGAAACTGAAGAAACTGCAAAAAGGTGGGAATTTAAGGAGATGGGACCTGGATAAACTGAAAGAACCAGAGGTTGTACAGAGTTTCAGGGAGAGCATTAGGGAACAATTGACAGGAATGGGGGAAAGAAATACAGTAGAAGAAGAATGGGTAGCTCTGAGGGATGAAGTGGTGAAGGCAGCAGACGATCAAGTAGGTAAAAAGACGCGGGCTAATAGAAATCCTTGGGTAACAGAAGAAATATTGAATTTAATTGATGAAAGGAGAAAATATAAAAATGCAGTAAATGAAGCAGGCAAAAAGGAATACAAACGTCTCAAAAATGAAATCGACAGGAAGTGCAAAATGGCTAAGCAGGGATGGCTAGAGGACAAATGTAAGGATGTAGAGGCTTGTCTCACTAGGGGTAAGATAGATACTGCCTACAGGAAAATTAAAGAGACCTTTGGAGAGAAGAGAACCACATGTATGAATATCAAGAGCTCAGATGGCAACCCAGTTCTAAGCAAAGAAGGGAAAGCAGAAAGGTGGAAGGAGTATATAGAGGGTTTATACAAGGGCGATGTACTTGAGGACAATATTATGAAAATGGAAGAGGATGTAGATGAAGATGAAATGGGAGATAAGATACTGCGTGAAGAGTTTGACAGAGCACTGAAAGACCTGAGTCAAAACAAGGCCCCGGGAGTAGACAACATTCCATTAGAACTACTGATGGCCTCGGGAGAGCCAGTCATGACAAAACTCTACCATCTGGTGAGCACGATGTATGAGACAGGCGAAATACCCTCAGACTTTAAGAAGAATATAATAATTCCAATCCCAAAGAAAGCAGGTGTTGACAGATGTGAAAGTTACCGAACTATCAGTTTAATAAGTCACAGCTGCAAAATACTAACGCGAATTCTTTACAGACGAAGGAAAAACTGGTAGAAGCCGACCTCGGGGAAGATCAGTTTGGATTCCGTAGAAATACTGGAACACGTGAGGCAATACTGACCTTACGACTTATCTTGGAAGAAAGATTAAGAAAAGGCAAACCTACGTTTCTAGCATTTGTAGACTTAGAGAAAGCTTTTGACAATGTTGACTGGAATACTCTCTTTCAAATTCTGAAGGTGGCAGGGGTAAAATACAGAGAGCGAAAGGCTATTTACAATTTGTACAGAAACCAGATGGCAGTTATAAGAGTCGAGGGGCATGAAAGGGAAGCAGTGGTTGGGAAAGGAGTGAGACAGGGTTGTAGCCTCTCCCCGATGTTATTCAATCTGTATATTGAGCAAGCAGTAAAGGAAACAAAAGAAAAATTCGGAATAGGTATTAAAATTCATGGAGAAGTAGTAAAAACTTTGAGGTTCGCCGATGACATTGTAATTCTGTCAGAGACAGCAAAGGACTTGGAAGAGCAGTTGAACGGAATGGACAGTGTCTTGAAAGGAGGATATAAGATGAACATCAACAAAAGCAAAACGAGGATAATGGAATGTAGTCAAATTAAGTCGGGTGATGCTGAGGGAATTAGATTAGGAAATGAGACACTTAAAGTAGTAAAGGAGTTTTGCTATTTAGGGAGTAAAATAACCGATGATGGTCGAAGTAGAGAGGATATAAAATGTAGACTGGCAATGGCAAGGAAAGCGTTTCTCAAGAAGAGAAATTTGTTAACATCGAATATAGATTTAGGTGTCAGGAAGTTGTTTCTGAAAGTATTTGTATGGAGTGTAGCCATGTATGGAAGTGAGACATGGACGATAACTAGTTTGGACAAGAAGAGAATAGAAGCTTTCGAAATGTGGTGCTACAGAAGAATGCTGAAGATAAGGTGGGTAGATCACGTAACTAATGAGGAGGTATTGAA